>NC_064434.1:92963408-93267575 GCF_023343835.1 Lagopus muta
CCACAAAAGTAGTTAAGAGTGGGGGGGTTGTAATGAGATCTCATCCATCTCAAATGTCAAAATGTAGATGCCGTTTGCCATCTGAACTTGGGAAAGTCATCCAAAACATAAAGAGATCATATGCAACACACTGAGACATAAAGGACAGTTAATCTGCCTCAGATTCAGCAAACAAGTGCCCTGTTCAAAGGCAACACAACAACAACAAGGTTACTCAAAAAAAACAGCACTGTATTCTTTCCACTGTCATCATGCATTCAATGGATCCTAAATACGCTAAAACTTTCTGTATCCTACAGTTAAAGTGTAACGTATAAACTTATAAAATACAGAAGTGGAAAGTGTATTACAGAGGTTATCTTTCTTATTTTTTTCAGCAAGCATCAGGTCCTCATGTCTAAGTGCACACAAAAAAAAGTGCCTCGGATGCACTACTTTTGCTTGGAGCATCATTAAGAGCTATCAACAAATGTGAATCTTTATTACTTTTGATGCAGAAGACCTACCTATAATGACAATTAATAATAAAATTGTCAGTAAATGGAAATATACTGGTCATCTGGAAAGTTTTTCTGCTTTAAAACTTCTGAAATTAGATTTCTCTGCTCATCTCTCCTGCATGACAGCTGCCAGGCTTTTATGCCCATTAAGCTGTGACTGAAGCTCTCAGGCAGCCCAGGAAGCAGCCTGGCTGTCTGCACCATGCTTCAGCCTTTCATGGCCTTTTAGAATTAGACGCTATCCAGGAGCAGCTGTATGGCTGCACAAAGGTACTGGATGCCACTAAGTGCTGGCTACGTCTCACATATTCCTTTCAATCAGACCTGTCATTTATCAGAACAAACCACATAGGTCTAAGCATTAGAAAACAAAGAACAGAAATTAGAAAAAAATAAGAACAACTTTTGATGATGGCTTTGCTCATTCACTAACTGGAACTATAACACAGTGGAAACAACTTGATCAAACCTACACCCACATAAAGTGTTCACTGAAGACAGAAGGGAAAGGAGGGAAACGAAGTAACACAGATCGGTTGTTGTATCTTGCTTTTGTTATTCTACAAATAGAATTTGTACTTAAAATGATCATGCTCTACCATGGATCACAGCTTTGTGTCTCATTGCCTCAAACTTCTTTGCAGAATACATGGTGCCAAAACACGCAAGCCAAGCTTGCAGAATCTAATCAACCCACCCTAGCAAGTTCTGGTACTTCCTTTGCATCTGTACATGCAAGAAACCCAAACACCTGCTAACAATTAACACAGTTAGGTTTAGAACCTCACATTTTTGCCATAAGAAAATGCAACCTGAGCATAACAAAGGCTTTTAGAAAAGAAATGGTGAGCTGCAGAGCCATCTGGCCTGTTCACCAACAAGTTTCTCTCTGCAAACACACACTTCTAAAAACCCCACCATGCTGATGGATGTAGGCAAGTTAGAAGGTACACATCAAGTGGCAAAGCATATGTCTGATGCTATAAATTCATTTGTTACAACAGCCAAGACCACCATTTCCTTGCTAAACTGCAACCCTTCAGAAGGGGGGCAAGATGCTATAAAAACTTAAAGCAGAAGCAAGCAGGAGCTGGGTAATAAAAAGCTTTCTCAGAGGCTTCAGGATACTTCGGTAACATCAAGCTCACAGAGAAGCAACCACAGACCCTGCCTGGAAGAAGCCTGAAGCAGCAGGATTACTATCTTGAAAGATCAGTAGAAACCAAGTACAACGTGAGGCTGAATGGTCCATGCATTTTGAGTTTCAAGGAAAATCTAACATCTTTCCTTCTCTCAGGAATGTACAGACAGTGCACTCTGGCATATTTTAACAGAGGATATGATTTCATATTTCATCCATCTCCTTTAAAGGCTTTCCGTTTTTCAGCCTGTTCTCACCTTTGCATCTCCCTTTCTCTGCAACAGTTTGGACAACTGGCTAATGAGAGATGGACTGGAAATCCAATGCATCAGGAATCTCCCCAGGGGAAAAGCCTGCCAAAGCTGCCTCGCCCAGCAGGTCAGGGTCTGTCCTGGTTCTTCCCACAGATGACTCTTGGCACCACTCAAAGCAGGACATCAGGCTGCAGGCAGCTGCATGGGCCAAATTAAGCATCTGCAGTATCACCTTTCTAAAATTGACTTAACTCCACATGACTGTTCAAGAGCTGAATTTATTAATTCCAGTTGCATAATGCTATGAAGGTGCAGCTAGCAAGTTGGCAGCAGAAACGCATGATTTTCTCAATGCCTTTCAGCCTGCTTTCCCCCCACCCCTCAATATCTGCAATTATGTCGTCCTGCTTTGGAGCTTTACTTCAAACTCTTCACCTCGCCTTTTTTAACATCCCTTGTCTTACCTTAGTAGCATTGCCAAAGCACCTGAAGACAGTACATTCCTGCAAGGCAGTAACCATAAAAAACAACAGGGTATCTACTATTTGATACAGGAACAATCCATGAACTACAGGATATCCAAGGACCTGTACAAGATCTATACAAGGCTACAGAAGTGCATCTCTTCATTTAGTAGGACAGGCTTGCTTCAGAGCTGGTCATACAGGGGTAGGTCAAGCCAACAAACGTATAAAAATACAACTCCAATACAACTGCACTGTTCAGAATACAGCAATAAAATACAAGCTTTTAAAAATTAAGTGTCTTTAGAAAAACTTGACCAACTGTATCACAGGAAATTTATTTGGGGGTGAAGATATACAGAGAAGCAGTTATAAAAACAACCCAATAATTATGAATTCCCATTGCTTAATTCCTCAGCGTATCAGCACCAAAACTACATAACATATCCATTATGTAGCCTGATATTCCAATCTAAGTAGGAATGACTTTTCAAGGACAAATGCAGTGAAAGCAGACAGCAAGTTAATTTGTATAGGCAAACGCTATAAAGGTAAGTGCATTAAGAATAGTAATGAAAGCCTTTTCCAAAAGGTTATAAAGGACAACTTGAACAGATCTACCAAGCAAAGAACACACTCCAGACGAGAGTTCAAAACTAGAATAAAAAGATACAATTCTGCTGTGGAATATAAGAATTTTTATAATGCAATAATAAAATTGTGTATTTTAAAATAAATGCTTTTTCATCTTTTTAAACAAATGGAAAGCAGACTTTATTTATTTCCCACTACCAATCCCTAAAACAGGAAAAGTAGCAATGGCAAAGTAAGCTCTTATTTGTCTCTACTTCTTCTGCTCAGAGCCTGTCCTACTGCTGTGCATCACAGAATAAAACCTTGGCAGTGCTGCTATCTACTCCTCAGCAAAAGCAAAGTGGCACCACTCACCTAGACCTAGATTTGGATTAGGGATTCATAAATAAAATTACAGCAGTCAAAAACCAGGGCATTAACAAGTAAAAAAAACACTACTCAAATACTTCTGCATAAGCTAATCATTTTCCATTTAAGACTTCCCAATCCTTCCAATATCTACATCCTCATATATGGCTCTCTTTTTATAACTGCCTTCAATTGAATTAATAGACTCATTTTGATTTATTTTAGCAGAAGGGTAAGTAGGTTATTTTTTTCATTCTTTTTATACAGAAAGTCAATACTTTTCATTTCACTTCAAAGATACTTTTAGTTGATCAAGGTAATAAAAGGGGCCAAGAATAAAGAAGACCTTCAAAAACACATAAAAATACATTTGAATTTGAGTAGAGATAAGCCTTCTATCAAAGCCAGCAGAGCCTCCTTATCAGCAGCAGCAGAGCCCTGAAAATAAAACTGCTGGGTGTTACACTTGGCTTAGGAACAAGCTTGTTTGGCGACCTTACGCTTGTGGCTTCCCTCCCTACCACCATTCTACATAGGAGGAAACAGAGACAAAAGCTTCTAGAATATAATACTAAGGTCACTTAACAAAATCACACAGTATGTCTTTAAAAAGAAGTCAAAAGTTAAATATATCAATCTACTGCAAGCTATTACGTTTTTTCCCCGATTCTGCAAAAATTTCTTTAAATAGCTATCTTACAAGCAGTAACTGCTTTTGTATAATGCTAAAGAAATGAACGTTTATAACAAAGTGATATTTCCTCAATTACATTCTTGACTGTATGACAAAGCTGCTTGAAAAAGGCTTCAGATTTAGTCTAGCTACAAATTCTACTGGGAATATTTAAGACAAATATAACTCTCAGGAGAAAAACATATCATTATCCAATGCTTATTAAACAGAATTTTATCCATAAAATTAATATACTTTTACCTATGATTGCTATTCAGTTAAGACCAACTATCAGTTTTTCATGAAATTCTCTGGATTTCCAGTCCAAACCTCAACACTTCCATGTGATGTAACAGGTATCCTCAATAACCATACAAATCAGAAATACCACAAAGGTAAAACTTAGAGGTGAGCATATCACTGAAAACTGAGCAACTCCCCCTGCCCTTCTCAATACCACAAAGAAGTTGATGATCGTTTTGATAATCTTACACGCAACTCAACTGGAAATATTTTGTCTAAGCAGCAGCTCAATTTATTTCATATCAGGACTTTGGCATATAAATCAGGATTAGTTATTATAGAAGCTAACAGTTAAAAAACCTCTCTTTAATCAATCCAATATACAAAAACAAGAGGAAAAGCTTACTACCAAAAACAGAGACATTAGCTTGCTCTTGACAACACAGGTAATACCACATCACATTCCTATATTCTGACAGGGAGTGCTGACAGCCTGCTCCAGAGTCACCGAGAGGACAGGTACTGAACAATTACAGCATTGCAGCAGAATCATTTTTCTCTTGATACAAGTTTTAGCATGATGAGAAACACAACAGTGCAAGGAGAAGCTCTCCTTCCCCCTACTTCCCCTGTACTTCTCATTCCAGCCTCCTATAATCTCTATACGTAATATCATGAGGCAACTCCAGTTTCCACCCCCAGTTTATATTTCCCAAAGACGCTAAATTATTCAGTCTATGATATGAATAAGTCCATTCAAAGATTTAATTAACTATCTTGCCAAAAGAGAAAGGACCATATGTAGCTGTAATTCCAAAGCTGTGAATAAAGCATGCATTTTTTCCCCTGTAAAGGTTTGATTCTTTAATAACTAAACAACCTAACTCCCAGGGTTACTAATCATTTTAAAGAAACATGACTTCCAGTTCCCTTTTTACTGTTGGATCAGCAAAATAAAGACATCTTGGGAGGGAAAAGGTTCTTCTCTTCTTCCTGATTTTCATATGAATTAACACATCATGTAAACAAAAAAAACAAATCCAAAAAATTGAATCCTACATGCGCATGATTATATTAAAAAGAATTAGTATAGGCTTACTGACAGTTGTACAACACCTTTCAGTTTTCCCTCACCAGCTTTCGCTGCAAACAACTTTAAGAAGCAAACTGCAAATATACCTGCTTTCTTCTGTTAGCAAAGCCTTCCTGGGACTAAAGACAAAGGTGCTACAAAATAATACTACTTCCAAAAACATTTTCTGCAGTAAAACTGAATGATATCTGTCATCTTTATTCAATTAAGACCAATTACCAAATACCTGGAACACACAGCATGCAACCTTTAAGCCAGAAATCTTCTTCAAATGACCTCTTAAACTGATGACATATTTGTCATTTGGATAAGGTGTAGTACCTCTTGACTGCCTGCAACAATTACTTTAATGAAATGAAATCTTCCCAAGTGAGTGCCAGAAACAAAGTTTGGTTTCTTTTAATACATCTCCTGAGCAGGAGTCCGTAGCCTCAGTAGGCTGCCTTCAAGTCTCAGCAGAAGGCTTCCACTCTGCATGCTGTCCTTCTGATATGGTGTGCAGGGGGCCCAGCTGCTCTGCTCAGCAGAAGCACAGGGATTGCTTGAACAGCTACTGCAGCCACACAAAATTGAGTGAGAACACATTCAGTTCTGTATTATTCCAATAACCAACATTCAAATGTAAGAGAAATTGCAATAATCACATAATCAGCACTCCAGATCAAGGAGAGAAAAAAAACTAGACATGCAGCACATTTCAAACAGTTTCACTGCCAAGCCAGCTTTGAGAAAAACACTTTTTATTTTTTTAAATCAGGAAATTGCTGTTTACAGTAATGTTTTTCTTCTGCTCCAACTTCCAACGCTTTCACTCTGCCTTCTAAGCTCGTTCGAATGACAAAACGCCTGTTGTGCTCAGTACTGCATGCACCCTGTCTGCCCCTGCAAGTCCACTAGAGGGAGAGAGATACTAAACTAAGCTTGCAACGAGGCCACTACGAGTAGAAGACCAAGGACATTTTTTTTTTCCAATACATGCAGGAGAAGCAGATGAAGACTACATAATTTAAAAAAAGAGTAAGCTCTAACAGCTCCCTGGCAAACCAAAAGCACATCAACAAAATAATCTTTAATATTCCCCAGAAGTCATTTAGATTTCTGTGAACCTTAGCATAATGCCACAGCTTTATGAATTTCTTAACAGTACACTCAGCTAGCATTAAAACTGGATTTCCTTCTACGAATAAAAATAACCAAAGTGCTGAAAGGAATTACCAAAATGAAAAACACAGCGGGAAATAAGGATACTGCAAGAATCAAACTTCCACTGTAAGCAATTTTCTAGAAGTGAGGTTTATCTATGCTGGATTTTATTACTTAGATTTTAAATGTTCTTTTAGATACACCAAGAAACACGGCAGTTTCTTTTGTTTTATTTTACAGGAAAGACAAGCTCTCCTCTTTAGGTACACACTTTTGAAGCAGTATCACAACAACAGCTAAGATACACATCATACAAATTTTTACAAGTCTAGCAGGTAAATCAGAAAAAACAAAACCAACCAATATATAGCATGTTGCCTTTCACGTACTAAAACAAGCTGTATGTATGCATGTGAATGCTTTTACAACCAGCACTGCAAAGCGAGATGGTTTGATAATAAACACCTGGAGCATATGAAACATTTACAGTCAAATAGTCCTTAGGAAAAGAGAACTCTAAGAGAAAACATCCAGGCAGAACAGGATACACAATTGGATTACTTCAGGTGGCAAAAGACATCTTAATTCTAGCTACCCTTTATTCTTTGGCCTCATATACAAGCACTGCAGAATGCATCATCCCTCTTGGTGCAGACAACTTAGAATCTAAAGGCAAGTTCTTGAAACAACTCTCACAATGAAAAGAAACCTAAAAGTCACCTTTTTTTTTGCTGTAGTTAGGACAGCTGTAGTAAGGTTACCCACAGCATCTCTTCCACAAGAGAAAAAAACCTGGCACAGAAGAACTCTCTCTTGTTACAAGGGCAAACTTTAAAATTTAATGAGGACAAAAGAATTCTATTTGATTACATGAACACAAAGTCTCTAGAAAGTCTTGTAAAATAAAATCTCCCTCTGCGGATGTCCCAATGTTATACTGATCATTTTGCTGTAATATCTACCTAGAATAGATCACAGATACCACATGAAAACCTAAAGCCACTAAATTCACCACTAAGAATTAAATCTTCAATATCACCTATTCTCCCACTGAAAGAGAACAAATGAAATAATAGATTTGTTGTCTAAATTGTATGTGCTCATCTTCTCAATGTTATTCCTAGGATCTGAAGTCTTGATGCAAGAAAACTGTATGGTAAGAACGTTATTCTACTATCAAGAGGACAACACCAATTCCTAAGTTCAGAAGTAAAAAAAAAAGTCTAAAATGTTCATAATAAACAATTACTCCTCAAGAAGGAAAAAATACTGATAGATATTAAAAACATTGAATAGTTTTAGAAATCCTGAAAAATATCCTGATTAAGAGTTACACATTTCTTGATCAGGCATTTTTTTTGTTTCCCAAAAAAAGTCGAGTCAGTAAGTTTCTACATATAAGTGATGCCATGAAAATAGATTGTTTTTAGAACTGCATCCTCACAAACAGCATCAGGTTAAGAAGCACTATTAATCAGTAGCAGTTCAGTACACAAAACACCCAAATAATTAAATGGACTAGAGGCTTAATCATGACTAGAAGACCTACTGACTTTTCTGCATAAACATTTGAATGTTTTCATCCCTATTTGATCTACCTCCAAAAAGTTAAAAGACTTACCAGCTTCCTGGGAATTTAATACTTCTAAGGCATGCATCATGGCACTTGCAAAGACATTGGCATCTTCTTTGCTGCCAAAATTCAGACCATACACTTGTCTAGCATCACGCCACTGATGGAAGGTCTGTGTAGCCTGATTGTACTTGAGCCCTTTTGGAATGGCACAGTTTATTACCACCTACAACAGTTAACAAATGGAATAAATAAAATTGCTGTTTCATTGCAAGTTTCATTTCAATTTTATGGACCAATATAAACAGTTTTGATTTTTAGTAACAGTAGTTGTGCAAATGCATCCAGATTTCAGAGACCGCCTTGGTCTTCCATTAACCTCAGAGTACTTGTTGAAAATATACATATATTCTAACGAACTTATCACCTTCCTCCTGTGGATGCTGCATCCCTTAGCTTGCAGCACTTTCAGCAGCAGTTTACATGGACTTCTACTATGCATCATAAGGCATCATCCTGCAAGATTGTTACAGCTCACACAAATAGTGATAAATTCTAACCAGTACAACCATTTATTACCAGCCATCCAAAAGATCTCATTGCATTTGGTAACTATATGCTCTCAGCTTTTTCCACTATCAAAAAGAAAACTGTCCTCAGATGAATACACAGGTACTATTTATTACTTGCAGCAAGTTTTTAGTGACAAATCACACAAGGTATTTTCAGTCTATGCCCCAGGTACATGTTAGAAGATAAACAGAAGAGATTCATTTCATGAAAAGCTGGAAAAGGGGTTATATAAAGAAATTCTCCTCAAACAAAAAAAGACTACAACTCCACCCCAAGTTATCACAAAGTGCAGCAAATTTTACAAGAGTGCCAGTCTGTTATTTAATCAAGATCTATTAAATTCTTCATTGAGGAATTACAATATTATCAGTTCTGCTCCCTTCTGAAGCTCTCAGAGTAGTAGATTTTTTTTTTAATAAATTGCTCTGAGGAAATGAGTAACTATTTAGCTAACTGCAGAGAATAGGGAAGAACAGAAGTCCTTAGACCCAAACTCTGACTTAAAAAGAGAATCGCATCATTTACATCTACACTACCACTCTTCCTTCCCGGAAAGGAAAGGTAAATGCTGTACAAGGAGAATACTTTTAAATGCATACAAAGTGCTTAGTTTTATGGCGAAAAGGTCATAATAAAGTTTCCTTATTTGAATTCAAAATGAAAGTATATTTACTACTTGAAGTTCCCACATTACCAAAGATGCATTTCTTAGTGTTAAAAAGAAGCAAAAAATTAACGTTCGTATTCAGAATTTTTAGAGATTCACCTACCTGATGATCTTGAATCTTCCTGCCCACAACTCTGAACGTGTTGTTGCCTGTGTGATGATATATGTGAACTCTGCTGAATCCAGTTGATCCACCAGCTGGTACCCATTTCTTATTGGCATCATCGTAGACCATTACAGCAGCTCGTGCTTGGCAGATACTCTGTTCGCTGTTAACATACAAGTATTTCAGATCAGAACATTAAGATTACTTCAGGCAAATTCTTTTCACTCAAAAAGTTGAAGTCGCACTCCTTGCAGCTTTCTTACTTTCCGTTAATTCAAAACTGCTATCACTTTGACATTTTGCTAACAGGCAATCTTTCTGAACATGTACAGTCAAGACAAATGCAGTATAACTACTAATGAAAAAAGCATTTACTTTTCTTTTTTTTTTTTTTCTGCACCTTTTCTTAGCGGTTTTCTTTATGTGTTTTCTTTTGTCCTCTCCATCAACTATGAGCTTTCTAATTAAACACTAAAGCTACATGCAACATTTTGGACTACTAGTAAAGAGCAAATAATCTGGAGCTGTACTAGCTTCATACAATTTGCATTTTCCAAGGGGAAACTAATTCTACAAGAAGTTAAGATGGAATGTCCAGGCTCCTGTTAATACGTATGAGGAAACGAACACAATTGCATGCATACATACATAGATGCTAGGATGATGTTCAGCACACACAAGTTAATCTAGCCATAAATGAAATGCTTTTTGGTTTTGATATATTTTGCATCAGTTAGCACCTAGAATTTACATCTCCTTCCTAAGTAAGTGTTCTGTTAATTACTGAAAACTGCAATTTCAACATCAGAGGACTTTATTGACATTCACAGCTAATCCTGATTATAGCAGTCATCCAGAAGCTAAAGTACAGCCTAAAGTTAAAGGCAGAAAATCACAAATGGCATCATAATAGAAATGAAACTAAGGAAAGCAGAATGTACTGTAAACATGATTTATTGCAGGGGTGTGGATGGGACAACACAAATTGTCTTTGCGGGAAAAGTCCAGATGCAGACAGGACATAAAAATAGAAAGGAATGATTTCTTATCAGAACGCCAAATTCTCTGAACATTGCACTTCAGCAGACCCAGCATTACAGAAAACACATGAGATGCCTGGCTTGCAAGGAATGCAGTGCACCATTTGGAGAACAGAAAAAACTGAGGAGACATGCTTCTTTTTTTTCTTCTTAATAAATAACAAAAGGACAGTAATGAAATATTTGTTCATAACATATAAAGGTGGAGAAGACAACTCCCCCCACATTCCTACTAAAAAAAGAAAAGGATCAAGAGATTTTCCAATATCTCATCTGCATCTCCTGACACAAGAAAATACAGAAACGCATCCAGCCATTTTGCTAGCTTTCAGTAACAATGGTTTTGACAAAACACTGCACCAATTTCCATCACACTTCCCCCATGGCTTTCTAGCTAACAGAGTAAATGCTCAACACCAGAATGGTGGAGAAGAAAGAATACAGAGATCATGCTTCTTACAGCAGCGACAGATTCAAGATCAGGTGAAGAAATACACTCTCAATTCTAAAATGACACGTATTCTAATCTCACTATCTAAGCTCATAACAGGAGAACAATCAGTGGGCCACCTTTTTTGCAGACAGAAATTAGGTGAACACAAGTAGAGTAAGAGTATAATGTATGAACTATACTGGGAAAAGAAGCGCTGTATACATATCTTAAAATCTATCGCTTAGACCTGAAGGACCACATCTGGTCCAAAGAGAAATGCAAAGATTCTTGTAATCCTCTAAATAAAACAAGCTGCAAATCTCAGATGCTTCACAAGTCGTATTAAAAAGCACAGCACAGGTAGATGGTGTTCCTTCATCTGAGAGGAACACAATTCAAAAACATATTAGATTTCCCTATTTAGAGTCTTCTGGCAACAATCTTGGCAATGTTCAGATCCAGAAGTGCTCTGCACTGATCACAAAGTACAAAATAAACAGCAGTGGTTTTCTACATCACATTGTAGTTTTTCTGAACCTACAACAGTTTTGCTACATCTGAATCTGGGTTCACCTTAAGCATGATAAACCATACGTGACAGGACCGAGATACTGATTTGGAAACAGAGCCACGTGGTTTGCAGAGTTCCCATCGAAAAATAAATTCATCTCAGACTCACAATCATGTGGCAGACAAAAAAAAAAAATCATTTAGATCCTATTAAAAATTGAGACAATAAGCTAATACATTCCAATTACAGCACGGTAGTACCAGAGAATGATTAAGTAATGGTACAGTGATCAGAAGACTTAATTAGTAGTACAGACCATCAAATTCAGATGCTCTTTTTCAGTGCCTTCTTATTCTCTGCCCTACCACAGTCCTTCCATGTGGCTAAGCTCTGGAGAAGCTCTGTTTTTACATGATTTTTTTTTTTTTTTTTCAACATAAGAAAAAAACTACTTATTTTACAACTATTCAGAATGTAAGTGGCACAATTTAAAGCACAAACAAAGCGGCCTTGAGTTCTACTTCCAGCTTTTCTTTAACAACTGTTCTAATTATTTTTAGTTCCACTTTTCGGGCTATGCCTTACAACTGGAAATACTATACAAAAGTCTCAATCACTAATATTTCATGCTCCATTTGAAATAAAATAATTTTCTTAATAGCAGTGGGTAATTCTTACCCATACAAAGATACAGGATGATTCACATCGTTTAAAAAAGGCAAATACCAACAGTTTCCAGTTGACCTACTTGATTATTACAAAATAAGCACTCTACCTTCATTTCACACAAATCCTAAAACTAAAATTTTCACATTCCATGCCTATAATTTTCCTATCCAGGTACCAATTTGAAGGCAGCAAACTCCCCTCCTGCTAACAGCTCCCACCATCCATCACTTTGTTTACCAGCCTGCAGCATTTAAGATAGACAAATGAAACCATTGCTATCAGAAACAAATTAAACCATCACAGTGTGCTAGTCTTTTCCCAGCGTTCAATAATTGTACTTTACTACACAGAGGGAAATGAATTCAATTTCTTTCTCTTAGGAAAAGTTCTGCACTCTAAAATGACTGCTACTTATTGTGAAGAATAGTAGGAAGGCATGATCTCTAGCAGAAATGGATTCTCAGGCCTTCTCTTTGATGTTTATTTGAGTACAACAGCCAACACTACAAACTAAATATGCTAGGCTCCCTCCCAAAATTCTCCTTTTTTAAAACAAGAGTCATACCTGTGCTCCTGACCTCACAAGGCTACACCAAACCAAACAGCCATGAGTGTACCTCACCACCACGTCACAGGCACGTCTAATAAAAAACAAGGCTTTATTTTCTTTCCTTGATCCACCTTCTCCAAGGAAAGCATCAAGTTTTATGCAACGACTGTTAACCAGCACCTCACCCATACTCTTCATATTTCTCCACTATACACAAACTTCAGTTCAAAAGGGATAGGAGCCAAATGAAACAGAAGAGTGCTCTTTATCATATTCTTTGTTCTTCACGTTTATTGCACTTCCCTGCTGTATTTCCAACAGGAAGGTGGTCTTCACTCATCTCAGTATTTATACGTGACCTCTTTACAGCCCACAGAGGCTATAATGCCTGTGTTCCTTTGACTGCAGTACTCAACTGTCAGATGTAAGGAGACAACTTCCTTCATCACCTAAAAGCCACTGTGGTATTATTACAGCACACATTTTCAGACAGATTGGGAATGAGCAAGTTCTCTACAGTGATGCAGAGGAACAAATGGAAAAGGGTCATCACCTCCCTGCCATGCCACTAGGCCTTCCAAAGCACCCTTCACTGACTCGCATCTCTACTTCTTTTCCTTCTTCTGGTGTATTTCCCAGTGTAACAGTCCCAGGAGCCGTTACATTCTGACTAGCCAACAGAAGCTCTTGCTGGGGTATGTGGGAGAACAAGCAAGACATCTCCCTCCAGCTTCCAAGGCTGCTGCCAAAACACGCAGCTGTTTCCAGGGGCTGACTGCCAGCTCACTGGGCCAGTGGGCTGCAGAACTGAAGTGACAATCTAAATCTTCACTCCATTAAATGAAGTGATTATCTATTTCCAAGTAAACTTGCTGAAATAAGCATGTGAAATGATATCCACAGAAAGGAAGATTTGTGCCTAAACAGCGCTTACCAAACCTTAGGAAACAAAGCATACAAGCCCTCTCCCCAAAATTCAAAGCTTAACAAATATCTGAATAAATATACGTTAGCAACAGTTCTATAGACATAAAGCTCTGACTGTTGAAGCCAACTATTATTCTGAATAAATCCACCTACAGCAATATTATATAAAGCTGAAGACAGGGGGGCTGGTTTTTGTTGGGGGTGGGGGGAAGTAAGGGGAGGTCTGGCACTCAAAAAGCTCACACAGAAAAATATAGTAGTAATGAATCATAAGATTGTTCTTAAGGGAGAATATACTTTCCTCCTCCAGCGATGAGATCATATGGAAAGTTCAAAAACCACAGCAAACTGACCCCTAACAGACATGATTCCTTTGCCCAAATGGAATGTGCTCCCTCTTTCACATTCCAAGTTCTTAAGCTCAGTGCACAGTGACACCAGCAGTCTGCTGAGCTAAGCCTCCCCCAGCAAAGGGGCTGCTTGTTTTCCCTCCATTAAGGGATAAAAAAGGATGAAGGTTGTAGATGATCAAATGCATACAGAGAAGTGCAGGACTGCAGCCATAGAAAAGACAATTCAATGTACCAACAAAAGCAAGGAGAAGGTTCAGAACCTGAGCAGTCTCAGCCTTTAGTATGTTACTGATATAACAACTAGAGTCGTGTTTGTTAAGTCATATCCACTACCACTTCTTTTGGCTATTCAGTGGTTTTTTTGGCTGGTATTTTCCCAATTCATGGAAACAACATTCCCAAATGAGCAGTCTTTGTAGGTCAGAAAGGAATGGAAAGATGCTGATTCACCAAATGCCTACTTAAGATTTTCAAACTGCAACACATAGCTAGAAAACCACAAACAATCCTAATACTGATGTCTTAAAATAGAATTTTACAAGCAGCACAATGTAGGTCAAAATATCCAGCTCTGTATCTAGGTGGAGTTTTGAAAGATGATTTTCTCTGGTTGTTCCTGAACCCCTACCGGCATGATACAATGAGAATGTGCGTTCTCCACTCTGTTATTAAAAGAAAATATACCTGGTACTGCAGCACTGCTTTCTATCAACTGAAACAGATACTCCACAAAGTTGGCATGTATTCTAAGCTGCTCATTTGGCTCAATTCAGTAGTTATTTGCTAGCGTATTAAAGTTAATAAGATGTTTCTAATGCCCTTAAGTTACTTTTCTCTCTAACTTACTAACTGAGCAGAAAGAACCTCCATTTTTTTCCTGCATTACAAAAATCTAGCTGAATATGATGCTCCACAGAAGCACTGGGAGCCTGGTACAGCAGAACGAGCCATGTCACCTTGTTGCATCCAACCTCATATAACATGGCTTGGCCACTCCAGGACTTCCGATTGTACAGCATTTAACTCACTTTCTAAGCTTTGGAATAAGAGCAATATGAGACCAGCTGACATACTTAACGCCTGCTTCTCATGCAGAATCTTTGTCTGACATTAGGATCACCCTGAGGACAAGACTGGCTGTTGATTTCTTAGAACAGGTCAAACTCATCCACAAGTTACCATTCAACTTGGAGGTGAAAGCAGAGGAAGCAGCTCCAGATTGCTTCACTAACAGCTCCCTTGTAACGTGTTAATTCTTGCCTTTGCTCAGAAAAACCTCTTTTTGACTGATAACTGAGAGATTCATTCATCTCTCCCACTTTTTCCTTCTCATGAATTACTCAGAACAGACTAGCTGGAGTATCAGAAACCAGACAAATCTGCATGGGAAACTCTCTACTAGACATAAAACCTACTACCACTGAGGCATAAAGGAAGCTGAACCTAAATGCTGGGACTGAAAGCTTGCAAAGGAACAAAGCTTTACTTTTGGCACAGTGTTTTGCAATGGTTTATTCTGAAATTTTATTGTTGTACAGCTTTTCTTCCCTCAGTAAATGCCTTCAACAATGAAAATTGCTTCTCAATTTCTGCATAAAATCATTTAACATTATTTAAGAGCAGCCTGTTTTTATAGTAACTAACTTACAGAATACAATTCTTATTTTGCTGAAGATCTGTTCTTTTAGTTTCACAGTTTTATCAACAGACCTGGCAGCAGGCGGCTATTGGAGAGGTTAAGGAAATCACTGCAGGAAGAAAGTATCATTTAAAACAACAGCTGAATCTCAAATGGAAGTATTTTTCATATGATTTCTAAGCCTATGAATTCTATATTTTTAAATTCTGCTGCACATTACCACATTTACCATGAAAGTATTCCATAGAAAGGCCATGCAGTCACTGAGTTGGCAACTGATTACCATCTCTAGGTTTGTCATATGCTGAATCACGTAAAAATACAGCAATTATTCTCATTAGAAACTGCTATTTAAGTTTGAAAACACATTGGCTTGAGTCAGACAAATGCTCACAGTTCAGAATATTATTTCAGAAATATCAGACATGCAAATTTCTGTACAAATTGTTTATTTTAATTGATAATAATAAAGTACATGCAAAAGTAGTCTGAGAAATTGTAACAATGAATATGTTCTGAATGCAGACAGTACAAGGACTGAAACATCACAGAAACCACATGAAAAAGTAACAAATTGTAACTACTCTGTACACAAAAGAAGCCTCTTGTCACTTTTTTAAGCTGGCAAACTGTTACAGCAGACAAAAGAAATGACAATTTGACTTCTTGTTTTTTAAAAAGAAGGAAAAAAATCCTTAATTTTGATCATCCATAGTACACACTGCATTCCATAAAATTGGAGATATTCAGAAGTATCAGCTAAATAACAGGGTCCAAGCCAACACACCATCCGCACCACTTCACCCTCCACAGGTTAACTGCTTCCCTTCATTTTTTCCCTTATTTGTGTTAAAATACTATCTGCATATTTATCTGCTTTGGGGCTGTAAAGGAGGAGCAGTTTTGTCATAAATTGCCGTTCAGATTCAAAGGCTTCCTTATAAATAATTTGGTGTGGAAAAAAATGCAGCACTAGAATGCTATGCCTTCAGAATGCACACACCATCTCGATACAGGCAATACTTGTAAGAGACAAGGTTCCCAATGAAGAACTTACTTTGCACAATCAAACACTGTACATTTGTCCAAGCTCCAAGACCAAAAGAAATAGCAGGTTTACTTGAAATTGCAAGTTGTGAGGAGAAGAAATAAGAGTTTGGATAAACTGGAATTTTATACACAAGATTTGGTCTTCACCTTCTATACAAACTTAGCGATAAACTATTTCCTTCAAGTTATTAATAGCTTTCATTAATTAACTTCGAGATAATATTTTTTCAGTGAAGTAACCTCTAAGCAGCAAAAGCAATCTTTTTTCCCCCTAATTTTCTACATTCTTCATCCTATCAAGAATCATCAAAATGTTTTCCAACAGAAATTTTGAAAAATATCTGAACTATGTGCTGGCTGGCTGTTTCATTACAACCAATTTGTAGGAGGAATAAGATCTGTGTAGACACCCTCATGCTGCTAAAATCAAATCTTATGTTTAGACTCCAGAGACCCACAATGGGACAGTTCAGTTTACACTTCTGCCACGAACTCAGCCATACCATTGCTTTCTTTTATCCTCTTACACAAGGTGCTCTCTGAAGTATGCCATTCCTGGTAATTTATCCAGATTTTTTTTTTCCCCTGAATATATTCCACTCTTAAAAGCAAATCTATTTTTCCCCACAGTTTCTTCACACATTTCAGGAGTTTACTGACACTAAAAGATTATGCAGAATCTAAGTGGTAATTTAAGTAGATTAAGATTCCTCCATGCAGATTCAATGATTCAACGCAGTGGCATTGCAAGCCAAAAGTTCTGCTACAGTCTGGCAAGCACTGTTTGGATGGCGATCTTACTTCATGGTAGAACAGAAGCACAAGGTTGCTACCAATGATCTTTTGTACAACTTGAGAGTTTTCTTAGATCAAAAATATCCATTATGTCGTAACACTCTGAAAAAATCAGATTTTCAGCTTATACACTTCTTTTGACAAAGCAAACAGATAACAAGCTCCATGACACAATCTAGGACGAACCAATTTGCAAGCATCAGACTGCTGTGACTGAGCAAAGCTAGCAGTCGTAAAATCAATACATTTACTGAAAAGGAACTATCATAGCTTTAGAAGTTGAAGTCTATTAACTTCAGACCAGTGCCAAAAGCTGGCCAGATGCATTCCTTCCTTCCTATAAACTATCTTTTTTTATGGTTTGTCATTTTCAGTGCTCCAGTTCCATAAATCTGAGCCCAGTTGTACCATGGGAAGCTTTCAAGTGGGCACGAAGAACAACACCATCTTTAGCAACTAGATTGACAGTTGCTCACAATTTCCTGTGAAAAAAAACACTTAACACCCATTTCCCATCTCCTATACATCTTTTAACAGAAATGACCTTATGTGATTTCGTAAAACTTTCAACACACGGCACAAATCACAGCTTCCAGAGTCCAGGCTGCCAGTGCAATCAGAGCTCTTGAATGCACTCTGCAACACAATCCGTCATTACACTACCACTGCTGTGGATCACGTAACCCACTTTACTTCCAGATAAAGGATACCCTGTTCCTCCTGGAATAGTACGACAGTAGCATTTTTACATTACTTATTTAATATAATGGATGCTTCCGATGTAGAGAGCTGTGTAAAGGGGATGTGGCTGATCTGTGAGTCATTGCAGCCCCAGCATTAATACACAGATACGCAATTCACTACTCATTACAATGATTCTTGTAGGAAGTGTCTTTTTAAAACTTGCTTCCACCTAAAAATACAGAAGTGAACAGCATACTTCACACTCTTGCTTTTGAATACTGCATTGATATTAATAAGAATTAGAGAAAACAGGGCTCCGCTGCAGAAACAAGGAGCATCTAGCAGCAGAGAACACAGAAAAAGCTAGAGATTGTCAGCCCCACTCTCTATCAGTAAGTCACCTTCCTGGGTCCACAAGCTTCATGGCAGTCTGGAAGAATGCAGTACTTAATGCCTGTGCAAATTAACATTAAGTAGGGGCTTCATTTCAGCATACTGGACACAGAATTATATAGAGCTTAACAGCATGCACTCAGTGAGAGTGGAGGTTCTGAAGTGTGATATCACGAGGTCATACACATCTTCAAAATGTGAGCAAGAGAACAAGAGGACTTCTGGACAGCTGGAAATAAGCACATGTTGTGACCTTCACAAACAAGTGGAAGCACTAAGACCCAGGGAGCCACAGATCAGCCTGGAAAGGGCTGTTCAGAGAAGCTGTGGGTGAACCACTCCTGAAGGCACTCAAGGCCAGGTTGGATGGGGCCCTGGACAGCTGAGCTGGCAGGGACAGCCCTGCCCATGGCTGAGGCTTGGGGCTGGGTGGGCTTCAATGTTTCTTCCAACCCAAACCACTTTATGATTCTATGATAGGGCAAATACTCTTAGAGGTCTTGGTACAAATGTCTGGAAGTGAAGAAGGCAGCTGGTGACAGACAGCAAGGATACTCAAGGACAAATTATACCTGATCAAGCCAATTGTCTTCTGTTGCAAGATGACGACAAATGTCATGTAATTAGACTTCAGCAAGGCCTTTGGCACAGTGTTCCACAATAGCTGAAGTCAAACTAAATAGGGTCTGAATGCATGGGCTACAAAGCAGATGGAGAAAAGTCATCTAGATGTTTAGGCTCAAAGGGTTACAGTGAGCAGTTTGAAATCTCACTGGTAAGCTGTTACTGACAAATGACTCAGGTCAAAAGCTGATACTGTTTAATGTCTTCATTAGTGACCAGGAAACAGCTTTAGCAAGTCTGTGGATGGCTGTCTCAAACAGGGAGAGCAGATATGCAGCACAGCAAAGCTATGCTAAAGCAGTCTGCAGGCTGGATGAACCAGCTGAGAGAAACCTCAGGGGCAAAAAACTACACCTGAGATAAAGTAATGACCTGTCTGTAAGAAAGTGATTATTCCCCTCTATGCAACACTTGAGATCATATCTGGAGCATCATGTCAGGTTTTGAGCTCCCCAAGTACAAGAAAGACTGACAAACTGGAGCAAGTCAGAAAACCATTAAGGGGATTAGAGAAAAAGATGCACGAGGAGCAGCAGAGACAGCTGGGTGTGTTTAGTCTTAGAAGAAGCTAAAAAGCACGCACAAAATTGCCATTCTCAACTACTCCACAGCTCATTATAGAGAACACAGCCAGCTTCTTCTCAGAAGTGCACGGGGATGAGAGGTAACAGCCAAAGGTTATAGAAAAGGAACTTGCAACCAGGTTAAGAAAAAGTTACACCAGGAGAGCACTTAATGGCTGGAACAAGCTGCCAGAAAAGCTAGCTGTGGAAGCCCCCCCCCCCCCCGAAAAAGACTTCAGAATTCAGCTGGACAAGGCCAAGAGCAACCCAACCCAACTTCAAGGACAGCCTGTATTGAGCCCAGGACTGAAGCTCAGGAACTCCCAGGACTCCCATAGTGACTAAATTCTAGAAGGAAAAAAGATCCTTTGAGGAGGTCCTATTGATTTGCAGACATATCATCAAAAGTACCTTATTTATGACAATTACTGCCTTAACACCTCATTTTACTGGAATGTTCTTCCCAAAAATAACATTGTGCATTTCACACTTGCAGTTTCAGCCAGTCTCTCCCATAGTATACAAAGAAAGACCTTAAACACTAGTAGTCCTGCTGCTCAGTGTCTAAAGCTAGGGGGTTTAAATGAACTGTGCGTTTGTATTACTGACCTGTTCTACAAAATAGATGTCTGTATATTTAAAACAGCATCTGACTGAGCTATTTTAGAATGTTATGATTAGCAGAGTAACTCAGTGAGTCTGAAAGGAAAACGACATACTACAGCTCTCAACTATAGATGAAACAAGTGAGAGAACTTCAAAAAACATGGAACTGAAGGACTTGGGAAGATCCAAGGGTAAGTAAACATCTGAATGCTTTTCCTTTTTAGATCAAACAAAGCTTTTGGTCTTCACCAATTAATAGGTCTGCCTGAACTTCTTGTAATTCTATTATTAAATATGTATCAACTATTAAAGGTATAATGAAGTGGGACTGAAATGTAGACACACTGTTTCAAATGAAACACTGCTAATCGGGAATAAAGTGGAAGGACAAACACCCAAACACCTTATACGCAATATTCACATTCCAAAATGCTTCCACTCTTCCCCTTTCATTTTCTTCTTGTTCTAAAAGTACCCAGCAAACACACATGGAATTTGGTACTCCTACTTAAGGAAGGAAGGAAAAATGAAATGTGGTTTTTAAAAGTCAGGTGAGTCATTGTTCTGCAAGTTCAGAAAAAGGAAGGAGGAAAAAATAGTTTTAGGAAGTTGTAAGAAAAGTTCAGTCAAGAAGAAATTAGTAACAACTGCTGTTATGCATCAGGACAGTTAACAAAGGAGTTGGTAGAACTCCCTTTCACATGAGATTCTTTTTCAAAAAGAGGTTAGAAAAATACCTGTCAAGGCTGATCACAGCATCTTCAACTCATTGCTCCAAGGAAAGTGATTACAGTAGTCATACCTTGCTGTATGCCAAAGCTCTTCACAACTATTTTCTCTTCCTCTTGTCCTCATCCAAAGTTTCCCTATTTCATTTCTACTGTGCTACACTTGCTGTAACCATCCCACTCTTTTACCTCTCTCTCCTGTTCCTCTTCCTTTAAATTACATTTCCTTGCTCCTCCAATTGCTCATACATCACTCCCTCCACAAACATTACTTAACAGAAGGGGGAACGACTGTTTATGAGGGTAGACAGTGATAAGACAAGGGGAATGGTCTTAAACTGAGACAGGAGATATTCAGGTTAGATATTAGGAGGAAGTTTTTCCACACAGAGGGTGATGACACACTGGAACAGGTTGCCCAAGGAGGTTGTGGAAGCCCCATTTCAAAATACACTATTCCTTTCCCATATGCTTCAAGCACACACCTGCCACATGCCCTGCCAGACAAAAAAAATAACATCTGGTAATGAAGAGTATTCATTTTCATATGGATGTAGCTCATAGGCCACAGAATTTATCTGCAAGATCACAATAAATTCATGGAAGAATTCAAACCAGGAAATACTTACAGTACCTTCATGAGTGGCAGTTTTGATGATGGCGCAATCGGTATTTATTGAACACTGCAGAATACGTGCCAGGATCTATGATACTGAAAAGTGACTACAGATCTCTTTTGAACAAAAAATGTGGTCTCCTGTTACTAAGCTTACTTACATTTTTATAAGTAAACTGCAAAAGTAGGTAAGTGCATCCATCGTGTTAGTAATACTAATGTTCTGAAAATGTATACCCCATATACACAGTGGTATAGCATAACAGTAACAAAGCAGCAGCAAAGACAAAGCAACACAGCAATTTTCTGAAGTCACTCTTCAAATACCTTCCCTTCCCTAAAATACAGGAACTGCTAGGAACTTAGTCCATGCTGTATTTAATCTGATTTTTCTTCTCTAGAAAGCAACAAAAGTATATGCTGAAGTGCACATAATGGTTAACAATCTTCTCTACTTCAGTAACAGCAAGAACTTCTCTAATCTATGGTTAACAGCAGAGTTAACTGCTATAGCACTCAGGCCAGTTCATTCTTTCCCTGCCCCTCACACACACTTCTCAATACACCCTCCTTTGATTCAAATTACTTTTTGGCAAGTGTAATTCAACCTTCCTTTGAGCAACTCCTATTTCTTTCCCACACCTTTTAGTCCCTCAGCATCACTTTTTAAACAGTTGATTATTTCTCTCCCTTATAAGCTATACATTACTGATGTCCTCCTTGAAAGGGTCAACTCACGGCCATTTTAGAAGCCCTTCAAAACAGCCAAGATTTCAGCCCTTAATTTGTAAGTCCTGCTTCAACTCCTTCCCAATTCCTCACTTCTTCCAACAAATTTTACCAATATACTTCAGTCAAAGTATGAAATTTTGTCTTTCTGAAATCCAATCTCTTAGATATAAACCCATTTTTATAATCTAATGATAGTCAACTTTAATTAATCTATACATTGGCCAGACCTGTGATCACTTTTCCTCTGAATATCCTAGTGCTAGTTAACAAACAGCAAAAATTTCAGCATCTCCTAAAATCTGACATTTGGCTTCAACAGGCAACGATTTCAAAGATAAGGTAGAAAAGGTGACTTCATTTAAAAATTCTGCCATTCTTTTATGGTATTGGTGCTTGACTTAAAGAGAAAATCCATTGTCAGGAGCTGTTGGAGGGAGATCTCTCTCCTGCAAAATAACCACTACTGTAACTCCATCAGAATAAGACAGGTTACTTCCAAGAGGCTCTATGCAAAACGTCCTTTACTTCTCCAAACAGGCAAAAAACAGCATGAGCAGAAATACAGAAATCAATGCTAGAACTCACTGTAAAAGTATTTTGAGTCTCTGTGACCCACTTTTAGCTTTGAACACCAAGAGACTACTGCAGTAACTAACTCAATTTAGTTAATAATTAACACTAACATTTGTGCATCCAGTGCATGTAATGCTGTCCTAGAAATAGGTTTGAGCTAGATGCACCACAAGCCATTAAATAGAAGCTGTTTAATTTTCTCAATGTCAGCTATTCCACGTGTCTCCTGGAAGAAAGATGAAGCAGCTAGAAAGAAGCAGCAGCAGCTCTACAGCCCCCTTAACTAAAGCATACCAGTGTTCTAAACACCTGCTTGAAGGGTTTTTTTTATCCACGCTGAGAACCTAGTATAAACTGACATTGAAATTATCATCTCTGAGTAAGACAGACTATTTTTCAACGTGTCTTGCCTCAAATAGGTCTATTATCAAAACTCAACAAAAGATGATTACCCTGCCAAAAAACGAACAACCTTACTGAGAGCACAAAGCACACACATGGAGCAGCTGAGACATGATGCATGCTCACTCTAGTTAAAAATCAATCAACAGAATTTCTAAAACTCATCAACACCTTCGTGACATCACCCACAGCTTTTCCACAGAAAGCAGCTCTTGTACTATTTCAAACCACTTGACAACGTGATTACTTCCTAAGACTGCAATGCTTCATTTGAGGAGGCTGGTTGTTGGCTCCTAGCAGGTCTCTTAGATCTGCCATCAGACCTGAATGAGAGCTATCGAGTTCAGCAATGGGGAACTGCTTGCCATGAACTCCTGCTCCCAGCTCATAGGCGTTCAACTGCCATCACAGTTGTCCCCTCTGCTTTTCAAATGTTCACATTTTGAGACGGAAGCTGAGTGTTAAGAAAGTTGTATCCATGATGACATTAACCTTACACGTTTGTTAAGCAGCAGGATCTCCAGCAATACAGAGGCATACTCCTGTTCACTTGAACTTCTGTTCCATTACAATACTCACCTCTACACTCAAATTTTAAAAGCAACTGCAACATGTCTACTGGTGATGCGGTAGCAGCAAGAGGACAATATATTTCCTGACAGCCCTTTCAATTCAGAACTTTCAGTCAGGACAATCCATATCTCTGTTGAGTACATCTACAAGCACAGATAATTGTTGAGCAAATCCATTTCTCTCCATGTAAATTTCCAAGTGTATCTGGGCTCGAGATTGAGCTCAAGAATGGGTTATGCACACAGACAATATTACTCAAAGGACTAATCACTTTTATATTTTATGTACATAGCATAAAACAATCTATTATACACAATGGTATTACTCACACTGCTCAGGAAGTTCCCTAAAGTTTTAACAAAAGTATTTTTCCCTGTTAGGGCATGGAGAAAAGTAGTTGCCAGCTTCCTTCAGTCAAAAAACAGGAAAGTAAAGTTTTCAAAACAGCAATAAGATCAAAAACAGGCCCAGATAGAGGGTACTTATATTACATTATGTAAGAAGTGTTCAGACATTTTTTCCAATATTAAAGTTATAAAAGCCAGCTATTCTATCCCCTCATATTCAGGGAGTGGAATTCACCATACCTTGAATTGCACTGAGAGCACCATGTAAACCCAAAGCACTCCACAGGCTAATAGTACTTTGCACTTTATTTTTTCCTGTTAATCTTTTTTTACCCAAGTGAATTATTATAAATACTTTTCATTGCAGTAATGTATAAATTCAACCCAGAAAACATCACACAAATAGGCCAGCTAATAGACAGTTAAGGCTTTTATTCTAAGGTTATAATACTCAAACTATTAAGAATAGAGAAATATAAAAGCTGGACACCTGTGTCATTCACTATTCTCCAATAACAAAATAAAACAGAACCCATTCACCAACTTCAACTGCAGAAAGCATTTGTAAAGCCATAGTTATGTATTCACTGATTATTTGCTCTAATAAGGTATTCAGTGTTGTAACTACAATGCAAAGGTGAGCTGAGACATGATTTTGACAGAAAATTAAGGCTCCTTGTCAGCACCCTCATTGCTGAGGCTCATGTTAATTAAAGGGCCAAAAAGCTTTATCTGCACAGAGAATTTCACTGGTTCAGCTCATACAGCAGTAATTATTGGAAAGCGCTGTTTTGCAGTATAAAAGGAGCACAACCCAGCAGGCATCCCACATGCCTTTTTCATCATACAAGATGGCTGTTACAGAGCAAGAAATTTCATGTGGTTTCCCTAATTGTAGATCAGACCAGCCACTGTATTACCTTTCCTCTGCAGCTCTAACCTCATTTTAGAAACCACCTTTTCCAGGCAGTCTTGCATTACTTCAGTTTAAAATGTTGCTCTCTGTAGCCATTTAAGTGCTAAGTTATTTTGGATGCCATGCCACAGGACAAAGTTCTGCTCTTTACAGCCGTTATTACTGGGCTGGGTTTCTCCAATGATACCCTTCTAACTGACTGCTGTCAGAAGTTTAATCTTTAAACCACACAGGGAGCGTCTTGTATCTTCCCTCCTTAAAAACCTTTGGGACTCCTACCCTCCCCACAAGGGTGGTTCCAGAAGAGTAGCTGTGGTTCTCACTGGCAATACCACTGGCATTGGCAGGTTCTACTTGCCTATTAAGTGTTGGGGGGTTTAGGGAATTTTTGCTTGTTTACTTTCTATTTTTTTTAAAACTCAGGCTACAGTTACACATTGCTATGCTTGCCAGAGAGGTGGTGGATGCCTCATCTGAAGACTTCAAGGCCAGGCTGGACAGGGCTCTGAGCATCTGACCTGCTGTAGGTGTGTCCCTGTTCACTGCAAAGACGACTAAATGATCTTTAAAGGTCCCCTCAAACTCTAAAGATTCTGTGATTCTATGAGACACATACATCAGTTTGACAGCAACAGCTACAGGCTTAATAAGGTCTGGTTGTTACCTGCCCCATAAAAACGCTCTTTCAAGTAAGCAACACACAAGACAAGGGGCTTCACTAGATACTGCATTTTCACAGAATCACAGAACTGAGGGGTTGGAAGGGACCTCTGGAGATCATGTGGTCCAATTTCTTGCTTGAGCGGGTTCACTACAGTAGGTCGCATGGGAAAACATCCAGGTGGGCTTTGGAAATCTCCAGGGGAGACTCCACAACCTCTCTGGCCTGTTCCAGGACTCCATCACTTCAACAGTAAAGAAGTTCTTCCTTGTGTTAGTACTAAACTTCCTCCATTTCAGTTTGCACCTGTTGCCCCTCATTCTACTGCTGCACATGACCTAAAGAAGTCCACCTCCATCGACTCCCACGCTGCAGGTATTAAGTATTTATGTTCTGCTAAAGTAGAGTATCCCATCATGAGTTGGAAGAGACCCACCAGGATTAAGGAGTCCAACTGCTGGCTCCACACAGGACAACTCATCAAAAACCAGCCTGCTGCCCTGAGGAGCCTCCTCCATGCCCACCACCCTCTGCTGAAGAAACTTCTTGATATACTACATGATGGTCCCCAGCCACAGCTTCATGCTATTCCCTTCAGTTCTACCACTGGTAACCAGATTATGTTGCATATTATTTCATCAACTGCTACTCTCACTTGAGGTAAGCAAATAAAAACAGGTGGACTCTCCTTTAATACTACCAACCATGTGCACAGGTACAGATATAACAGAAAAAAAATTCTATCAGTTTTGTGCCATGTATAAGCATACATTACAGTGCATTCTGCTGGTCCCCAATAGATTATAATCCATCTTCCACTTATGTGTAAACCATCGTCCAAGCACACCTTTATGAAAATCATGTGATGAAATGTAACAGTGAGATCTGGTTAATGTAACATGAACCAAAGTTAACAGAATGGAGTTACAGCGCATAAAGTGAAACAGTAATGTCCATAAAACCCTAGAAAAATTCATTACGTATTTTGACAAATCATTTCCTTTAAACATTTTTTCCCCCAACCAGCATATCAGTTTTTTTGTTTGGTTTTCTCTTTGTTACATTTATCAGCATCTTCAGAAGCAAAAAGGTAAACTGATGGCTCTCCCTCCACCTATGCACAAAGGAAAGCATCAATGCCTCTGTGAAGAGGCATTTATTTTGGGGAAAAAAAAAAAAAAGCTCCTAAAGAGTATCATGCATACCTGTGTGAGAAAGGCTTTCAAGACTTGCATCAGGACTTCTTACATGCTACCCATACGGTAAGTAGAGGCTAATCACATATGTCAGACTGCACGCTCATGAATTCAGCCACCAGCAGGCCAGTGAGGATAACAGAACCCAGGCTCTGAGCAGCACATGCTACACCAAAACAGCTCTTTAGCTTCTCCTCTTCACACACAGGTGCTTCACAAGTGCTACGCAGCTTTCAACAAGAACTGAAATTCAGATCCATCTATAGCAGGAACAAATGAGCTGGGAGAACTGAAGGTTCTTTTTACCAGAAGGGAATCCACAAAGCAAAGACATACAGGAAGGCTGTTTCACAGAGCAGAAAGAAGCTCAAGCTAACTGGCTAGCCATGCTGTCAGCAGAATCCACTGAATAATCCAGAGGAAAACTTCTGGTTTGGTTTAGGAACCGGTTACTTCAGTTTTCATTCCTGCCATCAAAGGCTGCCAGTGACCTAAGCAAACTAATCCAATCCAGGCCTCGTTAAAAACAGTAGCTTAAATGTCAGTAGCTGCTCTCCTTATAGCAGGCCCAGCAGCATCTGCACTCAGAGCAGGGAGTTGTGCGTGTTGAAATCTAGATGTGGCAATGCAGCTCCATCTGCAAGCAGAGACATCAGACAGCGCTCTTTAACTAACATCTGTTAAATTAAGTAGCGTGGCACACAGACATCAGCGAGTTTCAATAATAAGAGCTCCCTTTAGTCAGGGCTGATTCCACTCGAGATTTTTCTCATGAGCGACACACACAGAGACAGTAATGAAACTTTTCTGTGCATCTCCACTCCAACTGAACTTCAGTAGTTATCTTCAGGAAAATACCAAAATGAAAGCCCACTGCAGTGAACCTGCTTCAGCAGGGGGGCTTGGATTGAATGATCTCCAGAGAGGTCCCTGCCAACCTCTACAGTTATGTGTTTCTACGTGAAAAAAATACAGCAACAAGCAGCAGCATTGGAATCCTAACTCTCCTACCTAATAAGGGTCAGCAAGTTATTAGGTATACTTTGTGTAAGCGTGCATTTGAAGCAACTGGAGAAGTCTGGGCATGAACCAAATGCTGCTGACAAGACACAGCATACCATGGTACGAAGTATGCACATCAGTGCTTCCTTTAACACAACAGGTAAAGAACAGTCAAAGAAGCCTTCCTAGAGGTAAAGAAGTAGCTTGACCTACACAGAAGAACTGGTGCACTGGGTAAAGGTGTTAAGTAAATGCAGCAGGCAGGTGAAAACAAAATACAGCAGCACAAACCAACTGGGAATACTGTCCTAAAAAATAAAAAAAAATTAAATAGTACTTAAAATTAAAAAAAAAAAAAACAAAAAAACAAACAAACACGAAAGGAGTTTCTTCAAGTCCAAAGATGTTAAAAGGGGCCGAGCCAAACCCAGTCGAACAGTATCATTACAAC
Organism: Lagopus muta; assembly: GCF_023343835.1. Classification (NCBI taxonomy): domain Eukaryota; kingdom Metazoa; phylum Chordata; class Aves; order Galliformes; family Phasianidae; genus Lagopus; species Lagopus muta. The sequence goes on from NC_064434.1 coordinate 92,991,815, forward strand.
CAGCTGACCAAATGTTTATTCATTATTTAGGGGCAAACCAACCTCAAAGTATGAAAGACACGCTTGAAAAAACCTAGATTCCCAGTTACTTCTGGATCATAAGATTCAGCACTTCCTATTTTCTGTGACAAGCCAACTGATGAGTAGCTCACCATGAAGAGTTCACAGCACTGGTGGTCATGTGGGAACTGTAACAGTCTGGCACGTAGGAGAACATACACAAGTACCTCGCTATCAGGATAGACAAGAGACCACACAGAATAGATAAGGACCATCTCGCATCATCACCCAACTCACAAAAGCAAAAAAAATAAACTGTGTGTTTGCTGTATCCAAAACAGTATCATGCAAGTAAATAGTAAAAGGGAGGTAGATAAAGGAAAAGGAAGCACTGCCATTAGTCTTCTAGAGAGTAGATCATAGTACCCTCTAGACAGAGGAACGATGTGCTGACAAAAGCTGGGAAAACAGCAGTGCATCAAGAGGGGCATACAGTAACAAAAGAAAGAAGCAAACCATACAATGCAGAGGAAAAACATACCGTCATCCACAAACAAGAATGAGGAATAGGAAAATTCCCCTTCCAGTAACAGCAATGAAACACCAGAAAACACTATTCGGGAACATTGTGAAATCTTCTCACAGAAGATCCTGAGAAAGTTAGGCACGTCAAGATAAATCTGACTGCTGCTCCTCAACTCTGTAGTTCAGGAGCGTCTCTGCACGTAGGCAGCCCTGGAGCAAACATCAGAGAGTATTTTTGGTCAGGAGCTGCACGTACCCCTTCTTTATCACATCTGCAGCCCTTTCGTACAGAACATCATCCCTCCAGTCATTGATGCAAGTTAGCAACTTGCATCATTTATATAAAACAATTTCAGTTATGTCATATTCAGACAACTATTTTGAACATAAATACAATAGCTGCATTAGGGGTGGGGGGGTGAAGGAAGTCAGGTGGGAATAAGAGAAAGGTTCTTCACCAGTGGGCATGGAACAGGCTGCTCAGGGCTGTGGGCACGGTCCCAATGCCAGAGCTCAGGGAACATGTGGACAGCACTCTCAGACATCAGGTTCAGATTTTGGGTAGTGCTGTGTGGAGCCAGTAGCTGGACTCAGTGATCTATATGCGTCTTTTCTAACTCTGTGACTCTATATAGTTTCCTGATCAGGTTACCATTTAGGAAAACACGCAGCAAGAACCAACCAAATGTCTTTTATGTTTCAAATGAGTTTCGTGCAGTTGGCTCAGGTATTCTCAGGCCACGGCTCCACTCTGATATCTGAGGAATGCCAAGGCTGGTGACCCCAAGCAGTGCATTGTGCCAGATGAGTCTCCAAACCACATCCTTTGCCACAGCACCCCAATATCTGCAGCAGTTTAAAAAAAAAAAAAATCCCACCACACTTCCATGACCAGAATATCCCAACTTCCTCTAAGCAGCTGAGACACAGAAGTAAAATGTAAGAAATCAACTGAGACAAGACCTAAACACTCACGGTAAATGCTTAGGAAATGGAAAAAGAGTGTTTGCAAAAAAATCCACATTGAATTCAGAATATCTTGTCAACACAAGACAGCTTTATAACCTTAGAAGACTGTTTCTGTCACACTTCTCCAACTGATTTGATATTTAGTATACTCGCCCAGAATAAACAGTCCCTCAAACTCAATCATGCCTAGAAACGTAGCCGGTAAATTACAAGTTGGCAACTGATTAATGCTGAGTCCCAGGATAATAAGTTATAGAATGAGCTCTTTATAGTTAAGAAAGCAGAATGTGCTGCCTCCTTAGATATGCCTGCCAGAAAATACACTGAATACTTTCAAGCACGCTGGCAAATCAAGAAAAAAAAAGGGGGGGGGGGGGGAAAGGGAGAGAGGGTATTATTTACAACCTAATGCACCAGAGTATTTCCCATATGCTGACAAAGAGACTAGAACGTGTATTTTCAAGGTCAAAAAAGCAGCATATTAGCTTTTTTTTTTTTTTAGCCCACAAGATTTCAAACAAGCTATCAGAGATAATTATTCTCATCCCAAGTTTCAAATATGACATGGTATAATGCATGTAGAGGGGAGCTCTTCTGGAGGAAAAGCAAACAAATCCTTTACCTTCATAGGAGGCACCTGCACAGCTAAGAACCACAAGATGCTCCGCACCTCACTATATCCTTATAGATGGTCCTCACAAATGAGGAAAGACTGGGAAAGGAGAAGAGCAACAAGGAATCACCAGCATCGAGCCTTTATTTCTGGAATCCACCAGCATTCAAATAGAACTTTCCTTAAAATGAAACAATCAATCCCTGAATGGCCTAAGAATGGGTGCTTTGTTGCAGTTCCCAACATTTTTCAATATAGTAAAACTGGTAAGTTTTACTTTCAGTATGACACTATTTAAGTTTCAGTTGCTTCAGATTACAAAGTCCTCCAGTGAAACTCGTTCCTCTGTGGTTACCCAAATGATATTTGATTCAGCTGATAAGGAAAATCAGGTTTAGCCTCAGAACAGTCTGGATCTTTATCTGCTTCTTTTAAAGCTTTGCAGTAGCAATAGCTCCAAACTACTGAGCACACACAGCTTCTCTTCACATGGAGTGCACTGGCAATGTGGCAACTAAAATCCTCACAACATGCTGTTGTATTTGAGTTGTCATTCGAAAACAAGGACCTCAGCCAGAATCAATATCCACAGATGCATGGCAACTATGGCGATTCGGTATCTGCTCACCTCACCAGCACAGCTGAAGCACACATTAGCTTCGCAGATACTGCAATTCACACTGAAGTTATACTCTATACTCTATAGAGCTATACTCTAGAAGTTATCACTAACTTCTGCCGATTATCCTCGGGCTGGTCCTATTGCCACAGCTATTTCAAGCAACAACAAATGCTTAAGCAATCAATGTGACCATTGTCTGCAGAATCCGGACATCAGCTCCCCAGTGAAATGCCGCAGTATCTGGATAAATCACAAACATCTTGTGACAACCCCAGTAGTGAGATTCAAGCAACACATTGCTGAAGGCCAAGTAACTATTAACTTGTTCTTTCCAGAAAAAAAAAACACAGGTTGTGGCAGGTTGCATTTGCGGGCTTTGGAGTTGATTCTGAAATCTGCTTTCTGCTCTCAAGAGGTTCCAGCCTCCATGAATGACATGTGTTAGGAACACATATAAAAGATGAAAAGAGAATGCAGAATCTCCTTTTGTAACAGTTGGTCCAACCGCATAGGAAAGTGAATTGGGCAGCTCTCTGTCTCAGAATCTAGCAAGCACTAACCATGCTCCTCATCATGTTTTTACGAATACTATCTGATCTAAATTTAGACAAATTTGTAACTTGCATACATATCAGCAGTGTTTCCTGACAGCAAGATACGTGAGGAAATGTTAAGGCTTTGAAAGTTTTGACTACAGCATACACAAAGGGGTAATGTTTTCAACAAATGCCATTTCTAACAACCATCAGAAGGCACATGGAGCCTGGCTGCCCACACAGTGCCTGCTCAAGTTCCTGCCCCTTGCAAGCCATCTCACTCAAGGAACAACCTGAAAGGCACCAGGTCCTTGCTGTTAGCATACTGACTTCTACTTACCATCTGTGTGTACGTGGCCCAAGTTTGCATAACCACACCTGCCAACAGAACTTTTATAAGTACTTCAAATACTTTTTGGTACTGTGACTTTGCTTGTTGTGCTGAAGCAGCCTCCCGTATTAAAAACTGTAAGAGTCTGGCAGAGGAAAGCCACACCGCAAAGCCCTGAGGTGTTGATTTTGAGGCTATTTAGAATAACTTTGCATAGAATTACACTGTGATAACTTCACCTCCCGCACCTTAAAGAGTTGCGCTCAGTTCCTGATGTCTCTGAATCATCTTCCACGTTTAGAACTCAGTGTAAGCCCGGACTTCTACCTTTTTACAATGCTTTCTACAGAGCTACTAAGTCTTATTTAAATGGTGAGTTACTAAGGAACCCACTGAAACAGTTCCCAGCAGCGTGGCTGAGCAGCCAGGGTGTGGCAGGGCTGAAAGCTCCCTCCTGAGCCATTCTCCGGCTGATAACATGTCTGCTAACAGCAAAGAACTCTTACAAGGAAGAATTTCAATGCATCAGCACTTTCTCTGAAAAGAAAGCCATAGCATGAAGTTACTATGTAATGAATAGTACTGTAGTCTAGACTTCGTTTACCCAAAGTCTCTAAGCTTACATCCATCGTACAATCCCACCAGTCTGATTTTCACTGGAAAAATACCTCCTCTTGGTTTTTAACAGTTTGGGTTCAGTGTGTTTCCTCTACCAACATACAATCGCAACAGCCAAGAACAGAGTTCTCTGTGAGATTTACGAGGCACTGACAGCCACATCCACATCCAACCTCACCAATAGCCAATCTGGGACACTCCAGTGATGACACACAAACCAAATGATTCAATTACAATAACAGAATTTCATTTCTCGTTTATAGTCATCACCATGCTAGGAGGACTTCTGATTTATGGCAATATTTTTATATTTTAATCTAGATGATGGCATTATGTATGCTGATGAAAACAATTTACAGTCCATTCACATCTTTAAAAAAAAAAAAAAAAAGCAGGAACACCAAGTTGGATTCCCCAGGGCAAAAAACAAAACAATGTATAAATTAAATTCATAACCCCAAGTATAGTCTAATTTTTGCAGCTAGCTGATTGCAAAGCACTGCAGAGGAAAATAATAGCTAAATGTAAGCACGTTAAATGGATCAGAGTTAATGAATTACCTCTATTACTTGCAACATGTTCTAAAATGAAAGAAAAGGTAGATTTTTTTAATTAAGAAACTCATCCTCCTTAAAATGGAGCTCTATTGAAGTTTCTCATAAAGACAACCCACGGTGGTGAGCATATATTCCCACTATGCGCTACTTCTTCCTAATTCCAACATACAAGACAAGCAAAGCCTTTTCTGCATCATTTGCTGCTCCACATCACCTAAAAGAAGTGTTTGGCCTAAATTTAAATTACATAACTTCCGCTTCTTTCTACAGGAGCCTTACAAAAGTAAATAAAGACAGGTTTTGGTCCTGACATGGAAACCTAATTTAATTTTGAATGAACTAGAACACAGCTACGTTTTCTTACACACAGCTACATTGACTTTTTACAGCTACCAACTGCCAGACAGAAATGAGAAGCATGCTGCAAGTACATACATCTTCTGTGTGCCCACAAGACATGAACATCTTAAAGCAGCATTTATGATTCCCCAGAACAAAGCAGGAAGGATTATTCATCACTCTCTTGCCTTCCGTGTTGGGCTGTTAACCTCTGTAATACTCACAATCCTGCCCTCTACCACTGTACTATTAATGCAAGTACTACTTGCATTCATGGCAAAGGAGGACACAGGAGATAAATTAATGAAGCTTCCAGGCTTAGTGTCTAATTAAGACTTAAAATATACAGAAATTGATGTTAAAATTCCCAAAGTAATTCTTACATTAATGATACACAAACTATGCCAGCCCACCAATACTGCAGTAAAGAAATAAGTAACAGCCACCAAACAACTTGCAAGAGGGGTGATCTTCAAGCATTTCACTAGGTTTTGACTATGATACTATAAACCACGTTTTTATGCGTTTCCCTGTCCCCTCCAGGCAATAACACTTGCACTGAAAACCTCAAATAAAACAATTATTCTATCAAAATCACAACACCTTTAGTGCTGCCACCGTAACCATTTTCAGAGGTCAGTGCTTTTTCCTCCAGGTTGGTTTTATAACCCTCATAAGAAGAGAGAAAGGCAAGACAGAAGAGTTAACTGATGCTACTACATCATAAAAACCTGTTTTTTTCCTGACAGGCAAGGAATCAGAATTTAAAGTTTACAGAAGACTTTGTAAAGTCCTTTCTGGTACAGGTACTAACCTTGCAAATCCAGCATTCCTCTGTATCACAGGATTCTACTTAGGTTTTGTGTGTTTTGTTCTAAACACAGCTACCTAGTTATAGTTCAAAAAGGGGAAGAAAACAGCAAGTGTTGACCTAAGAACGAGTAAGGAATGTAACGTGGTACAGCAGCAGAACAGGGACCTGGAGTAAAGGGAGCTCTGCACTTGCATAGCATAATCCACACACAGGAGCTGTACAAACTTGAATGCTCAGGCTTTCCCTCCAGCCATACAAATTATGCAATACATACTGCCTCTCTGCTGCATACACAGACATGCGTATGTCTATATAAATGGTTTCAAGAAAATACTGCAAACTACTGAAGCAATCACCTGTCAAAAAAAATGTCAAAACGTTTAGAAAGATCTTTACTTCCTACCACCGACCTGCATTTGCTCCAAGGAATAAAGGGGAAGGTGCCATTTGGATAGTCTCAACTGCTTAATCTGCATATCCACTTAATCTATGCTGAGGGAAGTTAATGCTCTTTTGGCCTTGAGGTATGACGAGCAACGGGATTGCTCTCCCTTTTCATTTCCCTAGCAAAGAAACAGCTGTGCGATTTTGTGCCACATACCATGAAATAGAGTAAGAATGCACGAGGGGAAAAACAGAAGCCAGTTATCAATTGTGAACTTCTGACTCAATTCAACATCAGTTTCTATTGCCCTGAAGGTTAAAGAGAGCTACTTACTGAATGGATTTGTAGCACTTGATGGTACAGAAAGTTTTGCAGACAGATAGTATCAGCCTAAAAAGGAGATCCTACAGAGGACATGTAATCACAAAGGGCTGAAGCCTTTCCATCACCTGGCCTTTTATGCTCACAGGACAGGGCATAGGGCCTGTTTCCTTTGTGATGTTACTGCGCTGCTGCAATCTCCGCTGCTTCACACAGAACCAAGCTCTGTCCACGAACAGGGAATCCTAGAGCACTGACATTTGCATTGTTTGCACTACACATCCTGCTTGCTTTGCTTTGTTATCAAGTGAGCTGCATCTAAGATAGGAAGCAAAGTCTTTCAGATTAACAGTTGTTTTCTATTGCTTAAAATAGTCAGAAGGAAGTCACAGTTTAAATAAACAGTCACACTGTATGGAGGTCAACACTGTGCAAATCTTAACAAGCTTTTTTTTTTCTCCTTTCTGTTATTAATTTTAGATTTAACAGCTTTCAAGCCTATATGCATGATTTTAAATGTAATACAGTGCTACACTGCTTCTGATGTACCATTATCTAACATTCCACACTAAACCAAGCCTCTGAAAGCACCGGTGTCCCTGCCAGGCAACATCAGGAAGCCACTGCTTCATGCCCCCTCTAATAGCACATTAACTGATAGAAGAAATTCATGAATGAGACTGTATTTTAGACAGCTACCAGACCTGTGCACTCCACGATGAAATTCTGAGCTCAGTATTTCAACTGCAAAGTCAGAAAAAAGAGATGACAATTTTTCCTGTTACAAGTAACAGCAATGCAGCATTAATATCTGGTTTAGCAATTGCTGTATTGACAGGCTGGATGGCATCAATCTTGCCCTCAATCCTATGGCACACATGCAGACAGCGAGTGCTTAATCTCAGCAGTGGGAATTAGCCAGGAGGAGCACTCAGACTTCCAAGAGACACTACACTGAGGAGAGCTGAACACAGTCAACTTTACAGGCTTCTAACAACACACAGCCTGCAGTCCTCTTAAGAATTTAAAAGCCGAAACCAAGCCTGTAAGTTCCGGTCTCCCACATCCCAGCTGCCCCACAGCCACTGCAGCTGGGGCAGCTCCCCAGTGCCAGCACCTTCACCTACTCCAGCACTGCACAGCAGCACAGCAGGCCTGTTAGCTGACATCGAAAGAGAAAAACAATCCTGCTCTCGCTTCAGCTGGAGAGCTAACAATAGATGTGGTGCATTCCACATCTCAAATAGAGCTGCAAATAATCCTAGCATTTTTCACCACAGTCACATGCAGTGCACAGGCCACATCACAAGTCTTCCCCAAACTGCAGAAATGCTCATCCAGGGGCTTCCTGAAGCCACTTTTTACAACCTCTGAAGATGAGTTCAAGCACACAGATTCTAAGGTGGTTCAAGCTGACAGATTCTTACTGCAGATATAAAGCTAGAAAACTCAAGTTCCCATTTTAAGACCCATTCTGCAAGCAAGGCCTATCAAGAAATTTCAAAATGCCAACTAAATTTAGGATTGATAGTTTGGCTGGCAATTATCCAGTTAATCATCCCAAAAATCTTTACAAGAACAGAACAGCATCTTTATAGTTCTAACCATATTCCAAAAAATAATATTCAGTTCTTTGAAAATGACATTCAATTAACTCCACAATTTAAGATGATAACAATAGAAAAATCAGATTTGCAGCTTTAAACAAAAACACTGATTCTTCTTCTAATTTCTGAAAAGACTGCAGTAAGTACAGCTTTAGCAAGTGTTAGACATCACTTGTCATTATTTTCTGAAACTTACACAGCACACACCTGATAATAAACTCCATAAACAACATTTCTTTTGACCCAACATAATGAAGTTTCCAAACCATAAAAGCTAAAACACAGAAAACAAGGAGAATGGTTGCGTGCACTGGCAGATGCTTAGAACCCAGTATAACAGTCAAGCTGTCTTGATTCCATTACATTTTTTGGTAGCACCATCGTGATCTCTGGGCTACAAACCCTACCTATAGAGATTGCCTTGGCACGGTCTTGAGACCATCTACCATGAGAGGGAATGCCCTTACGTTGTTCCAGGAGAGGTTCAGGTTGAATATTAGGAACCATCTCAGAGCAGTGATGCAGTGGCACAGGCTGCTTGGGGAGGTGGTGGAGTCACTGCCCCTGGAGGGTTCAAGAAGCACAGAGATGGCACTGAGGGATGTGGTGAGAACAGGTTGACTGTTGGACCAGATTATCTCAGTGGTCTTTTCCAGTCTTAATGATTCTGTAATCTATAGACATTTCCAATCCCAGAACAATTACCAGGAGAGTGCACTCAGCAGGTCGAGTTGAGAAAGACATTTTCCACAAAGCAAAAACAAAGCATTTATTTTGTCAATAACTCCACTGACACATTTTTGGACCATTCTGCAGCAAGCAGTTGCTACGCTGACAATATTTAGTGAGAATTCAGCAAGTTTGGAGAAGCAGGTAATCCATGATGATCAGTTTCAGCTTTATCCACCAAGTCTAATGTTCTGCAAAGCTAGTTGGTAAAGTTTGCTAACACAGTATCAGTACTTCCAACACTTTCAGCCCGCTATGAAATGCAAATAAGCCAGGTACAAAGAAGACAAGCTGCTCCTATCTTTTCAGGCAGTATTTCTACCAGACACAGAAGCCATGACTACTGCTAATTACATCTCAGTGAAATTAATTCTCGTGGTACAAAACAAAAGAGCTTCAATCAGAAAATTATTTTCAAGTAAAATATTTTGCTCTAAGAACAATTAGCTCAAATTGCATGAGAAGAATATACTGACTTCAAGTCATACAATACTCTTCAATACGCTAGGCTTCCTGGAAGGTTTTTAAACCACACAGATTGTTACAGCAATACACCTCCTTCTAACAAAAACCTGAAGTTTCTGATGAAATGATGTACTAGTGACAGACTGCAGCTTTATATGCTTCACATCTGAATATATATGATTCGTTCCCCAGTGAGAAAACCCCAAACATGGTAGCTGTGAGCAGAAGACTGTACGCATTCAGTTCATGCTGAACAGACTCTATTCAAACCTGAGCAGAGACTCTGCAAAGCTACAGCCAAGATCACTACCACTGTGTTTTCAGCTGGTGTTCAGAATCTCATTCCTCCATGGTCTGAGTGTCAGTAAGACTTGCAGATGTGTGAGATCCACCAGTGGTTGCCTCTCTGAGGCCAGGGTGGATGTGAAGCATTGAATGGGGAAGTGGATTCAGCTGTTAGGTTTGGAAGGTTCCTGAATTTAACCAGAATCCCTCCAAAAAAGAAAAGCATAAACCTACTGGTAAAAACCTGCTAACATAACGAATAAACCTTCAAAGTTACTTAAAAACTAATAACATCAAAGAAGTAATCTCCTATTCTGGAGTCCTACACTAATTACTGTAGAGAAGTAGCAGATGCCATAGTATGGCTTGGTTCTGAAAAGAATTTACATCTGTATTTTATTTCTCATGAAAATGCCCAGCAATCCAGAAATAACTGTAAAAGCAGTTTTAGAAAACAAATTCAGATAGAAGTTATTGGCACAATATTCAGAAAAAATATTTCAAGGCTACATTTTATGAAGTCTGTGCTGCATCAGAAGCACAAGGAAATGGAATAATATACCTTTCTACTGCCAAAGAGAGAAGTTGAGAAAAATGCCTGAACTTAAAGGAGGATGGAGTAAGAACTCTGAATGACACCAAGTCACTGAAAAATAACTTGGGGAAAACAGTTCAGCTCTGCACTTATGTATACCCCAGGGTAGAGATGCAAGGTAGCAACAGGACAGACCAGGTGACAGTTAGACTTAGCTTCAGAGGAGATGCAGACCCAGAGGAGAGTAGCAGAAGCAGCAGGAGGTCTTGGGAAAAAGCAGCCCACAGGGAAAGATAAATGAGACCAGCTGTCTTAATCTTGAAAAGACTTAAGGGAAAACAATCCCTCATATACACAAGAGGTAACTTAAAAGAGAATAAGCTGTTGTCTATGTCTACAGTTAGCAAGTACAGAAGGCCTAATTTACAGAAAGTGATTCAAGCCACACAGTAAGGGAAAAACTCCTGATAAAGGCAATACTGTATATTTAACTAAGGTGCCCAAACTACAGCCTACATGCCAGACTGGCTTTTCTTGCAGACTGTCTGCCCAAACCTGGCATCATTTTCCCCCAGTCTCCCAAAATAAGGCCAGTGTTATTTTGAAAACCCGTTCCTTCTCGCACAGAGAGTACCACAACACCTCCCTCCCTTAATAACCATGTTTGCACCTGTCAGATAGCCAAAACATGCAAAGCGACCCAATCCATCATTAATTATACAGCAGTTGCATCTCTAATTATCTAGGAGTCGGAGAGGACTGTTCCATTATATAAGACACATGAACGTTACATCTGTCTTTCAGTTACATGGCAAAGGAGAGATCAAGATAGCCTTAATTCAAAGCATCACCAGATAAACCCACATGGCCTGAGCCACACAAACACTGGGAATGAGCGCCAAGGTTCTTCCCAGCCCTCTCATAAACACTGACAAGTAAACATCGATATGTTTTAGTTTGGTTCAAAGTCAGTGGCTCTGATTGCGCACCACATGAGCAGAACACAGATTCCTTGTGTTTCAGTACTCCTCCGTGCTGTGCACACACTGCTGCAAATCACAATTTTCAACTTCCTGTAAGTGCATCGTCTGCAAACTGATCAAGGACTACTGAGAGTTAGGCTGATTTCAGGAAGCATGCAGGGGTGTACATCAAGAAATTCCAAATCTGTTGGCAACCTGCATGCTGTATTTGGCTATTAGTCCTATTTTTCAAGAGCTCGAGAAATCACACTAATAGTTTTTTGAAAAGTCACTTCCAAAGTTAAAAAAGTACAAGAAACAAGTGCTGAAATTCAGGCTGCCTATATGTAAGAGGAAAGAGCGATTTACAGCTGTAAAATCAAGTACAGTCTTAGTTACATACTTACTCCTCTCGCCCTTCCCACCTCTTTTCACAGACTACCTCTCACTAAGGAGAAATGGACTGACGAGTGAGTGAACAGCTACAGTTCTTCTCTTCACTGTTTCGATGTGTAGTGACTTTTTCCACATTACTCAAACCTCATTCTGAATACCAAATTCAACATTTATTTGTGGCTTACTTGCAGCAGTATCAAATGTTGCATTTGTGAAAGTTCTAACTTGAACCCAGGTATTTTTAAAACGCTAGCAAAGGTTGTGAAAGTTGTTTCCGGCACTGAGGAGCCAAAGGATGCTAACTGCACCAATCTTCCGATCTCAATCGATCGAGGATGCTCTTGGGCTCTTTCCCTTCAGCGGCTGTATAATGCTTTCTGTGCTATATCACGTTTTCTGTGCTTTGAAGGACTAAGGAATATACTAAATTATTTAACGTTTTGAAAGATTAAGCCCCACAGCCTCAAGTTAGTCGGTAAGTAAAGAAGTCAGGACAGAACTAATGAGCATCCTGACAACTCTGAACAACTCATCCAACACCAAAGGACAGAATCTCTTTAATGCAGAAGCACCAGTCGGTTCTTCCAGAAAACACTGAGCAGAGGCCATGAAATCATCTTCTCTTCCAGCAGTCCCCTTTCATTACAGACTTTCCAACCTCTGCAACATAAAAAGAAAATCTTAAAAAAAAAAAAAAAAAAAAAAAAAAAAAAAGGCAAAAAAGGAGCCTTCAAACCACAGCCTTTCTTTCTTTCTGCAAGCCAGAAACCAGTCCCTGTTGGGGGTGGGGCTGAGGGGGGGGACATTCATGTGTTTCAACACTGTTTCTACACTGTTTTGTATATGCATACCAGTAGTAGTGAACAAGAGCTGGTAGGCTAATGTGACAGGCCACAAATACACAAAGAAATTATCTTTTTTCAACAGCTGAACAGAACTTCAGACTACTTGTATCAAGTCTACCAACCTGTCTCAACGTAATTTCACTTTTCAGAGAGAAGACAGATCCAAAAGCTGACTGTTTTGTAAGAGCCCTACTTAGAGCAGCACAGCACCTGAGCTGCAAGAAAATGCCAAAATAGTGTGCACCACCCATCTCTGTTTTCATCTGGCAACCGTTAATACACAAATAAATGGCTGAGTTGCTTTACTGCTGCATCTTGTTGTTCCTTCTGGATTGCTACTCCATTATACAATGAGGCATGATACAATAAACCTCTCAATGCAGAGAACAAAGGAAAAAAACATTGGAGGGAACAAAAGGAAAAAAAAATGATTTTAAACAACATTTGTTCCTAGTTGTTAATTTTTGTTCTCAATTGTTTGTTTCCCTTTCCCAAAGTAACCCCTTGAAAATTCCTGTGGAATTTTTCTTTAGTTCCTGCGTCAGCAAAATCACAGCTGTTACCAGACTTAGAGGAAAAAGGAGAGGGGTGGGCTACACAGTAATAGCAGTTAAAAGACTATTCCAACAGTATTATAGGCAAATTCAAGGTCAAACACCAGAAAGGTACTTCAGACACCTCAAGATAAAAACCAGTGGTTTAAAACATGAATTCACTGAACTTCAAGTGCTGGCAATCGCACACCCAGAGCTGCTTCAGAAGACCCATTTCCCACCTGGAGTTCCTCTAAGTTCCTAAATAACCTACCTTGTAAGTCACATTTCCCAATCTCCTGCACTTACTTGAGACCTTCTCCATCCTACACATTAAGATGAGGTAATTTCATTAAAGTTACGGATCAAGTACATCACAACTAAACTGCTTCCCCCACACAATAACACACATTGCATCCTCAAGAAGAAGAGGCAGTTTTCACAAGTTTCTACAGTTTCTCATGCCAAATGACTCCACTAAAAAAAGCCATTATGATGCTAAAAACCACAGGTAGCAATCATTGTGTCAGATAGTTCTGGAACAGAAAAAAGGTTTTATCTTCCTAAACAAGGCCAACAAAACTAAAAAAACAAAAACAAAAAAGAAGGAAAAGGAAGCATCTCCCCTCAGGTTGTTGTATCATTTCCCTATGAAGGAGCTCCATTTTAGCCTCACCAAATATAGACTGCCATGAGAGTGTTTTAGGTTGCATCATGTACTCTTTTGTGCACACTAAGAAACGGTTTGGCCTGGTATCACACCCGCAATGCTCAAGCACCAAGTCCTGAATTAAGCAGCAGTCTACAAGGAAGAAAATGGCACTATTAGAGGCCGCCTGCTCCGTTAGAGGCACCTCCTTGGCAAAACAAGACAGCGAACAGCAATGCAATGTATTCCTGATCTTTCCTAACTTCATTTTGACTCCTGCACTTATCAAGAAGCCCCATACAAAGTCTGCAATAAAAAACATTGAAAAACATGCACCGACAAACCTGCTTCAGACTGTCAGTTTGAAGAGATTTAGGTAATGGCAAATTTCAATGCTAAGAGCAGAAAGGACACTATTTGACTTGCTTATTTTAATACCTAACTTAATTTCAGGCTCAGATTTTATAAGCTGGCTTTCAAAATCTACAACAAAATTCACAGAACTTAAAAGTAGAGGTAAAATTAACATCTTTCTAGTTCTCAAATACTATTTCTGACTTCTTTTCCACTATGAAAGTCTAACTTCATTATGAATCAGCAACTTACCAGTTGTTGTCATTTGTCCATTACTCAATTACTGCTTTCAGTCACAGAACATAATTTTGCCAAGCACATCTTAAACATTTATTCCAGAATCCATCTAAAAAGGCAAAGAGGCCGGATGCTGGGACCGGTTGGCCTCAGTGCTGCAGATGGAACAGGGAGGGGAGAACATGGATGCAGCAGGGAAGGGAGGTGTCAACATATTTAAATATCAAAGTTAATTCTAAGGAACAAAACCAGTTAATTTTTAATGAAGAGCCATGTAGTGCCACCTGCATTAACTTTCTCTGTATCACGTTTAAAGGTTTTTAGAATTCATAGCCTGAGGTTTTTCCATAGCAGAAATTTCTCCCTTTTGAAGTCTGAGCATGTTGCTTGGCAATATCATCCCACCCCCGGGAACATAACCATCACCCTTTTTGTCTGACTGCGTTGCACAGGTGCCCCTGCATCTAAAAACAAAGGCAGGCTATGCAAGCACGCTGACGTATCCACAGTTACAGCAAGCACCAGAATAGAAGCTCAAATATATGCTTCATACTACAGTCCTACAGGAAGTCAGAAACGTACCCTCCTGTTAAAGTACAAAAATGAGCGTTCGGAGATATGTGCAGGGAATACAAATTTAATATAGCCTGCACTAAGTGACATTCTGTTTGTTGCATAGCAACAGGAATCCACTGCAGAAAAACAATATGGAACTTTTTTTTTTTCCCGCTTGCCAAGCTACAATTAACCCCAGTCATTCTGAGAAACAGAACATCCACAGCATAAACATGGCCCTCACCATCAACTTAACCAAGGAGATGAGGCTCAGCACAGGGTCTCTTTTACATCAAAACAACTCTGTGTGTTCAAATGCTTGCAATATATGGTGCTGCTGAGAGAAAATACAGCGTATGAGGCAAAGCAGCATTTTAATTCCATAGTCATGTCCATGCAAAAGTTCTTTAGTTGCAGAAAATCTTTGTTCTCCAGCATGGAACACTTTGAGCATTTTATGTCAGATTTTTGCCCTCCTATATACAACAACAAAAGCTCTCAAGTTCTAGAAGAGAAGCCTACAGCTTTATTTCCAAACAGTTTTGCTTCATTTTGCTCATGGGGTTTTTGTTTGTTGCGGGATTGGTTTTAAGAAAGAAGAAAATGAACTCAGACTAAGGCCTGCTATGAATTTTGAAGCAAAACCGTGCACAGACATCTCTAAGTTGTGCTCCTCCTCGATGTTTTGGATAAGATGATATGAATTGCATAAAATCTTCTCCCCCTAAAAGTGGGAGAATTGTGATCACTGATCTGGCTGGGGAACAGACACCTCATAAGGAATATTAAAACATGGAATAACAATTTCCTCTGGTATTTTTGGTGGTGGCGGTAGGTTTTGCTTCCTTGAAAAAACCTTCCTCATTCCCAGAAAGGCCATGGTGTTCCCCTGAGTTACAAACCAAACTGCAGACATACGCGGAACTCAGCTCAACGCTGAAGAAAGAAATGCAAGAGTTCAAATACATGGATGCAGACAGGATACAAATAAATCATCCAAACTGAAAGGATTCCTAGAAGTTACACTAACAGTGCAGTCTTCATCCTAACATCACTTACAAAGTACGTGCAATTTACCTAGAAGTTCAGGAGAAATAAGGCCTCCAGGCCTAAACAGCATAAAACACGCCATTAACAAACAAGCTTATACACCCTCCCCAGTTCATAACAGCTAAGGACTTCTCATACAATGCCACCAACAGGGCAAAAACAAAATCCTACTATTAATTATTATTAACCATGAGGTAAGTCCTAAGATCCAGTCCTTGCAACACAATCCACTTCTTTTTATCTGTAACCTACAGATTTACCTGCATGCTGTCACACTGGTGACCACGGCTGCAATGCCATCTTTACTTCCTTTATGCAGACACCGTGCTTGCAGAGATATTGGAAACCCAAATGACAATTAAATAGGGTCCTACAGATGCTTACTTGCTTTTCACATTTTTAGCTAAGAACTTTACTAGATACTGCTATGAAGTTTCACATCATAATCATGAGCTACCCATAAAAAAACAAAGAGCACAGTGCTATCTATCTGTATTTACAACCTTCCTGCAACAACCCCTGCAGTACAAGATCTCTCCATGCTGTCTCCGAAGACCTGAGCAAGTTTCCCAAGAACTGAGCACTTGAACGTTTGGGTCCCACTGCTCATCAGCCTGGCAGTCGATCTAATAAAAGATACTGCTCTCCTTATAAAACCTTTTGTCTTGTTTATACACTCAGAGCAACACAGCTACAGCAACAGTACTCAACCTGCAAAACAACCTCTGTGTTTATCTTACTGCCATCCGTTTGCAGATGATCTATTGCTGGAAACAGCAGCAGCACTGTTCTATCACTGAAGAACTGTAGAGCAAGTACAAAATGTAAATGCTGGTTACTCCTTTTCAAAGCTGCCTTTAGAGTATACCAACCAAGAAGGCCAAGACACGGTTTTCTTCCAAACTCTATAAAAGGACTAGTCTAAGATATTGGCAAAATACACAGTGAAATCCCAAAAAACAAGAGTAGAAACTCCCTCAACTTATAGCATAGGTCTAAGGTCAGATGTAAGGTCCAGCAGCAACAGCTCTGGGAGTAATTCGTGTATGAAGCAGTTAACTGAGTTGGTCACTAAAGGCTACTGGATTCACCATGCTGTACTGTGGAAAGCATAAGGAGCAATGGCACTGCCTCACGACATACCACAGAATCTTGAAATTGCAAAACATACTTTTTATGTACCACATGTTTTTTCTTCTTCCTAAATCTTAGCTCAAAATATCAAAATTTTCATTTAAAACCCACTACTGCATTTCCAGTCAGTAGCTAAAAATCTAACCAGGCCGCTGAAGGTGTCCAAAGTGCTAGATACATCTTCTGCTGTATTTTATTAGCAGTAACTTATTGTGCTCTAGTCATTCATCTGTTTGTCCTTCTACTCCTTCTTAGACATAGATTCACAGCTATCTTTTCAAGGTTAACCTCCTAATGTCCTTCTTCAGCCTTCCACTAGCCAGAAGAGCAGTGAACTGGACAGGCCTTTCATGTCCTCAGAGGTCCCTCAACCAGGCTGCAACCAAGAGAAGAGCAGTGACTGCCAAGCAGTGCCTACTGCATTCATTCCTTCTTCATTTCAGACCAAATGGTTTGTATTTCAGTAGTAAGGTAGGTCTGTCTTTACAGCACATTTCTTGCACAAACGCCGAATGGAAATCCAAAGTATCAGCTGCTTCCTGCACCATTCTCACATTCAGCTCATCTCAATGATTTGACCAAGTGCATCGGTGTGCAACGCTAAGCTAAAATTGGATATGATAATTGTTTCTTAAGTTCCCACTGTTAGTTCAACTTTTCTGTGAAAGCAGGAATATTGCGAGAGAAAAGAAAACCTCCAAACTTAATTGCCAATAACTGATCAGTATTTTCACTAGAGAAGTAGACAACCATGACCAAACTATTCATGCCCCAATCTAAGTAAGTTTACTGATTGGACTTAGGCATGCAAAAGCTGCAGGGGTCAGCAGCAATCACCTTCCTATCAGTGCTATCATTCACTACTTTATTATCTCTGCCATAACAAGGTCCATTTGGACTAGCTTTCACTGCTCTGTAAGCCCAGCCAGACCATTTATTTCAGACAATGGATAACAGTGTTCATTTTGAAACTATAACATTCATTTTTACTTAATCTACAGTCCCTAACTGCAGTTTCCAAAAAAGAAAATATGCTTCACAAATGCATTTAACTGCAAGTCTTCTAGTAAAGTTTCACTTGTTCCATTTTAAGTTCAAATTCAAGAAGTTTAAAAGAAAAAAAACAAAACACTGCTCCACTAACTTCAACTGAGTATTTTTATAGAAGAGTCAGCATTGTTTAATGGACTCTAGTTTGCCAAAGGATTGTATACTCTCCTGCAGATATTTCAGGTCTTCAACACAGAAGAGAAAACAAAAATGTATACATCACTATGCATTGTTTATAAAAGATTCAACTTTTAAGAGAAAGCAAAAAGGAGAAAGGATTTTGTTAAATAAGAAAGCAGATCATGAAAAAAAGTTTTCAGAACAAGTAAAGGTGTATATTCTACATCGCAAGCATCACTGACATGAACATCAGCAGCAGCTAGAATAGAAATCCTAGTCTAGAGTTGGAAGCTCAGTACCTTAAAAAGGCCTTTCAAAATAATCAAGAGCAAGCAATTTAAAGAAGCAACACTACTAGGTTAAAGGCTCCAACTGACTCCAAGCATACACTAAGTCAGATTTGCAAAGAGTCACTCAGAAATGTGAATGTAACTTAAAAACACCAAGCATCTCTTCCACCAATGCCAGTAATTAATACCACTAACAAACAGTATTGAAAGTTCAGTTGGAAATGCACAAAATACAACAGAATCTTAATCACCGTCCCATGTAGTATTTGCGTTTTTGATGCCACACAATAAGAACCACAAAACTTAAATGGAAGTCTCCACAAATACACAATACAGAAACACTGTAGAAACATTGGTCTACAGAACTGAAATACAAAAGCATTTACCAGTAGCTCAAGTGTGATGACACCAAGATAAAACACTCCTGTAACTACATGACCTTCAAAGCATTTCAGTTACAAACCTGTTGTTTACGTACAGTAACCTGCAATCAAGTGAGGGATGACAGCAGTACATGGCCTAAAGAAGTCTAAGTGTTAAAATCTACTTCAGGATACTGCTTAAAGAACACAGACTGAAATTGATTTTTAGAAAGAAAACTTTTTTAGCTGCTGTAAAACTGCAATTAAGGTATAACAAAGGCTTCAGCAATAACGATTACTCTTGTAATTATACTACTCTGTTAAATCCAGCTTTTAAACTACTACTTTCTTAAAGTAGGTGGCTAGTACACTGAGAACATAAAGCCAGCAAAGCTCACCTTCTTTATGTAATTGGCAATAAGCACAGATCACTTTGCAGTCTGATTCCAGAAACCAAAAAGAGGTTCCTATTTGTGAACAACAGAAGAATCAGAGAATGTTTGAAACAAAATCCTCCAGTTTTGTTTGTGCTGCAAACAGGGAGCTGAGAGTTATTTCTGGCAGTACGTCAGCCCAACAAAGTAACATTTTTGTATCACGCTCCAGAGGGCAGTTTCCACTTCCCTCCCCC
This sequence comes from Lagopus muta, assembly GCF_023343835.1. Taxonomy (NCBI): domain Eukaryota; kingdom Metazoa; phylum Chordata; class Aves; order Galliformes; family Phasianidae; genus Lagopus; species Lagopus muta. Next base: position 93,011,234 of record NC_064434.1, read on the forward strand.
ATACTCCACCGGGTATCAGCACCTTCACCATCAATGGAAAAGCAAAAACGTGAACAAACCAAGTAAGAAAACAAAAGCCACAGCACCAGTCCACGAACTTCACAGAGAAGCATCCCGGTTTGGGACTGGACTGCAACAGTAAGCAAGCTTTGCCCGGAGGATGCTCAATACATGACACTAAGAGCAGATTTTTTTGGCCTGAATATTGATCATGCAGTTTGTTCGTTGTTGCTGTTGGGTTATTTCATTTGTTTGTCTCCATGAAGTTAACCCTGTCTATAGATTACTCATGGAGGGCAGTGGGACCTTACATCAGCTCCTTGCGCTGACTCATGCACTGATTCCCAAGACGTACTTAAAACCAGCAGTTCCACAGGAAAATCCCAAGCAAAGCAAGCTGACAAGCAATCTAATGTCCACAGAATGGTAACATTCAGAGCAGTGGGCGCACAACACTGTCAGAAGGCAACACGCAGGATTTTCACTTCTCTTGAGGAACTCTGGTTCATTGAGAAACAGCTATAGGAAAGGAAAGCTTGTAACCACTGACACTGGGCAGGGGAGTTACCAATTATCAGAACGATTAATTAGAACTATCTGAAATAAAACTGAGCATTTTCATCTATAGCATGCGTTGGCATAATGCATTTTAAAACAAAGCATAACTGAGTTCATTACTGAGATACACATTTTTATTCTTTAAGATAGAAAATGTGACAGTAAAAATAAAGCGTTGCATTCATTTCTATCGGGGAAAAAAAAAAGATTCTGTATGCCACTGAACAAAAATAGAGCCACACAAAACTAGCTGTTCTCCAGATTTGAGAGCATGCAGGAAACAAAGGCAAGGAGGAACACCGGGGACCCACCAGTGGATCTCATCTCAGCAGTGCCAGACAGCAGCACGGCTGTGGCCCTGTGTTAGTCCCAGGGCAGATGCCAGCAGCCCAAGAATACAACAGTGCTGTACAATTCACAAGGATTGGCAGGGAAAGGAAGGGTTGAGTGTTTAAGTGAGGTAGGCATCAGCAAAAATTACTCAAATATATTGAGGGTCCTCAAGGCTTGTAAGATTTCTGTCTCTGCTACACTCACTTTTAACTACCATGGAAAAAACAAACTTTTTTCCCCTTCAACATAAAAAGATTGTATCTTTTGCATTCTCTCAGTACTAAAGCACTCTTAAAACCGAAACCTGTCTGGCTGCTCAGAGAGCTGGCACACATATTTCTACCCGCTGAGTGGAAGCAGGCATGAACTGTCAAGAGCAATTCCTGAAGAAAGGTCACAGTAAAGAAGAGAATATTATCAGTTTCAGAAAATACATTTGCTCTCTAATAATGAAAGCAAATGACTCTACCCAGCAGCTCAATAACCTGCTCCTACAATAGTTCTGCATGAACTCCGCTGGCGTGGCAAGAAGCTCTCCTCATCACTAAGTACTTCCAACCCTATGCCTAACGCAGGGCAGAGATACGTCACTTCGGGTTTAAGTGTGTTAGGAAGGCATTCACTGAAATAGGTGCTGGAACAGTAATAATTCCTTGTATGGAAGCATAGAAGAAAGGCTTCCATGCAACAGCAGCCTGAAGTAGGAACCAAGCAACCTGGTCTCCTCTAAGAACCAAGACGAAGCCCTGAATGAGAGTCAAGACAAGGCTTGTGTCTATTTCCTTCTAGAGAGCATTCCTGACTTCTACATACTGCCAAGACCACTCCTAATTTTCACAGGCTGACAACATAATTGGTAAGATGGTCATAAATAGCTTTTTCAAGGACAAAAATTGTATTCTGATCCTGACGCATCTTCCATTCACACACAGTAATCTTTTAAAGACTTTTACTATCAAACTAATTCACTGAACTCGATCCATAGACCTTGAGGGCAAAAACAATTGTCATCTTCCGTACCAGGTAGGCAGAAACAACCAGTCCAAAAATGACTTTCTATTGTCACCAATAAAGTGCTAGCTAACGTCTGCGCGTCTATCAGACAGATGACTCACTCCATCTGGTAGTTTACTTGAGAACAAGGAAAGAAACCTGAATTCTTGTACCCACCTGAAACAAACTGCCTACACCTCCAATTTTGCTCTTGAGACACGAGCAATTTTAGGATCTGTACTGGTTGCAGTTGTGTGTGCCCAACCTCAATTAACTGCATGCTTATGCTTCCAACTTTTTGTCACGTATTTCTGAAGTAAATTAAGCCTTCTACTTCAAATACACTATTTGTGCAAGCAACGAAGCTACAACAAAGGCAACATTCCAAAGTATGACCCCACATTGTGATGTGGAGCATTCAAATTGATGGCTTCTGGTATTTTACCTTAAGTAACAGCAGTTGCTGTGAGAGACTGAACGACACACTACTGTCACCACCAATACTGTGCTGTTGCATGCTTGCTTTTCAAAAGCCCCATGAAATGTACATGGGATTCTTGAAGAACTCCCAGCTCTAATGGAGGAACATGTTCTGTGACTTCTGCCATGCGCTCTCGCTCATATATTAATGATACTGAGTACGGTATCAGACATCTTAGCACAACACTTAAAGCATAATGAAGGCTTACTAACCCAGGCACTAAATAGGCTGACTTTTAAATAACATTAATTATATCCTAGAGCAACATACTTCAGCAGAAAAGCTACTCGATGCGAGGAGAAATTTTAATATGAAAGCCCACAAATTTAACTTCTTATTTTGAAAACACAAGTGAGGATATGACATGATTTTCTAGAAAGAAAAAAAATCTGCAGTAATTTAGCTGCTTGCCCTATCTAAATATAGAGTGAACATTCACACTCACAATACGCATAATAGCCCATCGTAAACACAAATGAACATACAGAGCTCTGGAAATACTCAAATTTAAAGTTCCAAACAAAAAATGCTGTTTCTTTCCCAGTTCCTGAAACTTGGGTAATGAAACCAGATTAAACAGTCTGCTTTCTGACTAGCACACTAATGAAAAACAATTCTTTCCCACACAAAGAAATGGATGTGGAAACCCCAAGAGAAAGCTGTACAGTTTGATTAAAAAAAAAGTCAGCATCTTGGAAAGCTCATTTATTTTTATTGGAGTTAGCATACAAAATGAGCGAGATGCCAAACAACACGAGAGCATTTTAAAAGCATTCAGTTAGCCTCCACTGTAGAATCCCAATTCTACACCATTTTGTTCATCAGCTTCCGTAATACAGATTTCCACGCATCTTTCAATGTCATCTTGTTTACAGATGAGCTTCTTGTATAAATATGATGGGAAGCTGCGTTATTATTAGAACCAGGGCACAAAATTCTGCTGTTGCTTATATTTTAGCTACTTTTTCCCCCCATCACTGCAACCCAGCTGGCTCAAAAGTGAAACCTCACCAAACATAACTATTCCTGGATACCTATTATAAGTGCATTCAGGAAACTACTTTTAGGGCAGTACTCAGTCAGCTAACTACAATACATTAAGAGGAACATTTTTGTATTGATTTTTGCATTAACAAAAACCAACTGTTTACCCAAAGCCAGGGGGGGCTGCTAGTCAAGTTATGTCCCAAAGCAAGTAACTTCGTATCCAGTTCTTCATCTCTTAACTGGAATAGTAATATTAAAAGTTTGTCAGCAACCAAAAGCAGATCCTCCAACAGATACTGCCCAAAGAGCATTTAATTTTAAATCAGATATAAAACAGACTACCACAGGAATTCCTCTGGTCAACTTGTGCTGATGGATGTTTGCATCCTACTGAATTGCTGCTTACTTTATACTACGAAGATGCTCTCCACAACCGCATTTAGTTTGATCTAACACAAGGAAAACTAGTTTGCTCTTTGGTAACTGATCACCTGAGCAACCCAGACAAGATGTGAAATCCGAACATGAAGTCATCGTAATTATTTCAGGCTTGAGATGACTTGAAGATCAGGCCCTCACTCATGTAAGTGCCAAAGAACATAACAGAAACAGAAGTTATGGGGTAAGGCAGGGAGGGCTGCAGCTCACCTCAGGATTACTTCCGGTACTTATTTTTGTGTTAACTGTAGCACCAAATGCATACTTACCTACAGAACAGCAAAAGCACAACGCAGTTTATGCAATTCAGGAAACCATCAACATCATGTAAAAATCTACTTTCAGCAATACCTACAAATATAGAAACTATATCTGAAGCACTAGTTGCTTTTCCTATTCACTCTCTCACTCCTTCCCATCAGGACTTACCTTGACCAGCAAATACCCATTAAAACATGTTGCCCAAGCGCAGCAGGGTGTGCACCTTTTGGTTTGAACATGTTTCAGAAATACAGCGTCAATCCTAGTCTAAACAAGTCCAAAGGGAGAGTGTGCACTGAAAGCCTGCCATTGTACTGGAGTTGGAGCAATTAAACAAAACCAAGACAATTTAATAGTGCCTCTATAGAGAGAAAACGTTGCTTTAACCACACCATTTTCTTAGCTTGTGCAGTTTAATTGGTACGGCTTGCTTTTTTTCTTTAAAAAAAAAAAAAAAAAAAAAGCCCTGCAATCAAGCCTTTGAAGTCAGATTTTTCCAAAACACCCAATGACAGCTCAGCGTGCCCATTCAACACCTAACCTTGTTTCCCTCTCACCAGCTTCACCTTCTGCGCTGAGGAGCAGGTAGAAAGGCACAACAGGTTCATATATGAACATTAACTAACAGCTTGAAGTCAACCACTCCAACACCTAAATAAGCAACCTAAGGGTAGGTTCAACCTAGGCACTTCCCGGTTACACCGGTTAAGAGAAATATTTGCACTGCCTCTGAGCTGGCAGAGGTCCTGAGGCAGACGCTTCAGAGCACTGTGCACAGTGCTGCACATTCAGCGCACAGTGCTGGGACAGCTTCCCTTGCTCCATACCAACCATGCTTTGCCATCATTGAAGCCGGGTTTACATGGGGCCCTCTCCAATGATTTATGGCAACCTTGGTGTAAGCCTGCACTAAGGGCTGCCCAAGGAAGTCAGGAGCACCCCCTGTTTGAAGGGTCTGGTCGTGAGCTGTGAGCTCAAGTTGTAACTTTGTGCTTGCGGGGCATCCCACTTTTACAAAGTGACGCAGACGGGTGAAAATAAATCAGCACAACGTGAAACGAGGGTGAAAGGAGCATGCAAATGCTTACGGCTAACAAAGAGAGCTAGAGGGAAATACAGGAATGCATTTTCCAACAGAACAGCAGGGACAAACCGCGTCCCCTGCTTCCAGCTGCAGGGCTACCGCTTGCATAGAAGGCACACGGGGAAAAGGAAAAAAAACAAACCTTTAAGTTCAGAACCGTAATTGGGATTTCGCGCGAACGGGCGCGGAGCCGCAGCAGAGGCATCGGCCCGTTCTCACCCTGCGGACCTCTCCGCACTCGGAGGGGCCTCCGGCCTCAGCAGCACAAAGCGGGTGGAAGCCCCCGGGGGCCGCAGGGCAGCCGGGGCCGGGGCCCGCGCCGCACGCCGGCTGCTCCTCACCGGTGCCGCCCCGATCCGACGAAAGGACGACGAAAACGGTAGGAGGAACGGGGCGGGAGCGCCGCGGGGACAAATGAATGGGGCGCACGGAGCCGGGTCCCGTGTGGGAGCGGGCAGCCCCCGCCCGGCGCTGTTTACATCGCGGATCCCCCAAGGGGGGATTCCCCCTCCCCGCCGCCCGCTTCCTATCGATCTCACAGGGAGCAGCCCAGCTGCTGCAATGCAACACACGCCGGGAAGGGGCAGAGAAAGGGGGGGGGGGGAAGAAAAAAAAAAAAAAAAAAAAAAAAAAAAAGAACGAAGAAGAAGAATGGAGAAAGAAAGGCGCTGGGCCGCCGTGCGGGCACACCTCCGCCGCGGGAAGGGGCTCCCCGGCCGCACTCCGCCCGGCCCCGCCGCCGCCCCCAGGCCCCTCAACTTCGCCGCCGCGGGGGCCGGGGCCGCCCCTCCCCCTCCGCCGCCGCTAACAATGGGCCCCTCCCCCGCGGGGCTCCCCTCGGCCCGCCGCCCTCCCCCCGCCCCAGCCCCCCGCCCCAGCACCGCGCCGGCCGCCGCGCAGGGGGCCCCGCCGCCCCCCGCCCGGCCCCGGCCCCTCACCTCATGGTGCCGCCCGGCGCCGGGAGCCGCTCCCGCTGCCTCGTTCAGCTCCGCGCTCTCCCCCGCCCTGCCGCGCTCTCTCCTCGCCGCTCAGCTCCACTCGCCGCCGCTCCGCGGGGCCCGGCGCCTCAACGGACAGCGAGAGCTCCGGCAGCCGGCACCTTCCGCCCTCCCGCCCGTCTCCGCCGCTCCCTCCGCCGCCGGGCCGGGCCAGACCACCGCGGGGCGCCGGGGGTGGGAGGGGACGGAGAGGTGGGGGAAAGGGGCGGAGAGGAGCGAACCAACGCGCGGGAAGGGCGGGGGGAGGTGGGGAGGAGGGCGGGAGCGCAGGGGAGGCCGGAGACACCGGTGGGGCCGCGGGAGGGCGGGGCGAGGGCGGGCACGCCCACCCCGTGAGGGGCGCCGGCAGCGGGGGTGCGCTCCTCCTGTCGCCGGGGGTCGTGGGGAGTGCGCCCAGGTGAGGGGCTGGGGGCCTTGTCCGGAGGCTGGCCCTGCGCCGCCTGTGGCCTGCGCCCACGGCACCGAAGGTGCCCCGGGCCCAGCACTGCCGCCGGGAGAGGGGAGGGCTTGTCCCGCTCCGCTCCGCGCTGAGCTGCCTCACCTCCTGCACTGGGTGCAGGCTGCGTGCCGCAACATCAAACATAGTTGTGTTACAGGGCATCCAAAAGAGGGCAACAAAGATGGGGAAGGGTCTGAAGGCGACGTGTGTGAGGCCCCTGGGTTTGCTCGGCCCAGAGCAGAGGAGCTGAGGGGAGGCCTCATGGCGGCTGCAGCTCCTCACAGGGCGTGGAGGGCAGCGCTGAGCTCTGTGTGACAGCGACAGGCCTGAGGGAACGGCGTGGTGTTGGGTGTTAGGGAACTGCTCTTCAGCAGAGGACAGTGGGCAGGGCCCCGAGCTGCTGGAGTTCAAGTGGTGTCTGGACAATGCTCTGAGATGTAGGGTTTGGATTTTGGGCACTGCTGTGTGGAGCCAGTGGTTGGTCTCTGAGCCCAGTGTTTTGAGCACATGGCACAGAGGTTTCAAACTGGCTCTCCTTCAGCCCAGTTCTGTCCAGCACCGACTGCCTGCTCTCTTTGGTTTCAGTCAAAGGAAATGAGGAGCAAGGATCACTCCAATTTCCAATGGCATGAAGGAGATTTAGTGCTTTTGCATCACTGATTTTATCTTTCCTTTGGAACTGCCATTCTTTTCTAGCATTTAGTTATTAAAAACATATAGGATATGAGAAAGAAATGTATGTGTACTTCCTTCGTAAATTTCTAGATTTTTAGATATAAAAAGGTACAGAATTTTAGAAATTATATAGAACCACAGAATATGCTGAGTTGGAAGGGACCCATAAAGATCACTGAGGCCAGCCTCAGGCTCCGTGCAGCAGCACCCAAAATCCCAATCCTGTGTCTGAAAGCACTTTTCAAATGCTCCTTGAACTCCGGCACCGGGGCAGTGCCCACTGCCCTCTGGGTCAGAACTGTCCCTAACCCCCACCTGGCCCTCCCCTGACACAGCTCCATGCCTTCTCCTCAGGCCCTATCGCTGTCACCAGACAGATCATAGATCAGCACCTGCCCCTCCACTGCCCTGTGAGGAAGCCACTGACCTAGGATCCGCAGATTTGTTTCTTACCTTGAGTCTCATTTATGTGACAGCATGCACACAATCTTTCTCTGATTTGATATGGTACCTGAGGCAGGGCTATTCGTGGCCAGGAAAGGGTTTCAGTAACACAACAGGAGCAGAGCTAGTCAATTTAGGGGGAAAAAAAAAGTCAATTTTTAGAAACACTACTTCAAAAAAAAGGATGGGCTCTGAAATTCAAACTGATGAATACTGATTTTGTGAAGGAAATTAACATGTTTTTACTGGCATAGGGATGATGTCAATGAGAATGTATCTCTAGAGGTGAATCACAAAATGCAGATGAGTAATCAGAAGCAAAGCAGCATCATACTCTTAAAAATTAAGTGGGTACCTTTGACAACAATGTGTGCAGTCTGAAATAGGGGACTCGAATCCTGCTAAATGCATTTCTCTTAATTGTTTCCATTAAATACTCGGGACGCTCGTGACTGACTGTGGATCTTAAGAATCCTGACGAGTCAGGAATTTTCTAAGGTCTGTGGTTACTGTATCACCAGAATGTCCTCCAAATAAAAGGTTTCAAAAGGAAGCCATTCTGACAGTGAAAGATATCTTGAAGCAGCCAAATATAAATGTGAAGATCTATATCCAACTGATATATCTGAGCATCTATATAGATATATACCAGATCTATATCCAGCTGGCTGTAGGAGATACATCAGAAACAATAGCAGAAATGTTGGGAAGGAGTCTGTTCTGAGCTCCCAGTTGCTCTACGCTAGAAAATATCAGGATTGTAAAGCAACTGTTCTGATGTGACTGTTTGGTCACATTAGTCACAGCTAAAGGAACTTTGGCTGTGACAGGTGTATGAAAAACACTGAAAGTATGCCTCAGCAACAAGTCTGCCTGAAAGGGAATGAAAAGAGCCAGTAGCCGTTACTCCTGGAAAAAATAAAAGAAAAACCCAACAAAAACCTATCAGTATTATTTGTGTTATATTACTTGATGTTCTTAGCCAAATCAGATATGGTCATAGCTTGATTTCTCTAGACGTGCAGTGTTGTACAGCAGGATTTGTAAAAACGCCAGAAGAAACATTCTGCGTGCTGGTATCACCGATGTCACCAAGTGCAAAGTCATGCTGCGTGCTAGCTTTGTCGGAAATCCCACTGAATTAATCTGTAACAGAATATTCAATCTGCAGAAGCTCGTATTAGTTATATGAGGAGGGGAACCAAAATGATACAGGGCAGAAATCAATTTTAAATATTGAGCGTCTTTTTGTTTCCAGGCCCGTTTAGCAATGTTATTGTCGAGAAATTAAAGCAGTTTAGCAGAAGAATGAGTTAACGCCATGTACGTACTTATGGCTCTGAATTATGCATTGAGAAGTCTGTAATCTCCTGTGACTGGCCTGCATGTTCCCAAGCTGCGATTGTTACATGTGTCCAAGTCAATTTGTGCGAGCCCACCAATCATCTTTCTCACTGGTGGGATCCTCCAGTGGCAGAACATGGCTGTTGATGCCCTCGACAGCACCTCCTGCCTCTCTCCCTAATTGCAGTGACAAAAAGGATGTGGTGGGAAGCCTCGGTAGCTGGTGGTGTCATTCCTAATAACGTAGGGCCCCTGATGGCTTAAGAGGCAGAAGCACGTAATGGCTCTTACAATTTGTGTCAGAGGGGTGTTTGTACCTTCCTTCCTTAGGATCCAAGCAGATCAGAATACCCACAAGCCACTTTGCATCCTTCCCCCTTGCATTCTCTGCTGCTCGGCTGCAGCTGAGGACTGGAATTCAGATGTGTCTGGTCAGGTTGGGCAGTATGGTGTGCCTCTGCTCCCAGCAGCTCAGTGGAGGCTTTCTGAATGCTGGAAGGATGGCTCACCCAGGCATTAACCAGAAGAGAATGTGTTTCTGCTTAGCATCAGCCAGATGCAAGAGGTTTGGCAGGCTTCTCCCGAGCAAACCCAGCTGAGGCTGGTCTCATATCGTCAGCATGGATCACCCTCAATACAGGATGAGGGGGATGCGTGACTAATGTTCTGGAGACGCTGGTGGAATCCAAAAGCTACAAAAAGCAGAATAATCCATCCTCTTACTGTGAGGTTTCCCCATCATCTCTAAAACAGCCTTCCATTTTGCAGCCTTTGTTTCTCTAGAAATTCTGTATTTAAGACAAAAACTGAGCTCAGATCTTCAGATCTTCATCAGTCAGTCTGTATCCTAAGGCAGCAGAGATTACACAAGATCACTTTGGCATTCTTTAATGTTCTGAGAATAGCATAATGCAGGATGCACATCAGAGAGGTTTCTGGAGTGGGGGGAAGTGGTTTTCTCAGTGGTTTAGGGCTTTTTGAAGGCTATTGTTCATTTTACTTAATGTCTCTACAGAGTTTGGGTTTTGAATATGTAGGAAAAGTTTTTTTACTTTGCTTGCTGGAATTATTTTCTGTAGAACTAATATAGAAAGAAAATTCAATTTACTGCATAATACAAGTGAGAGAATTGCAAAAACAAAGCACTTTCAGACAGAAAGCTAATGCCTTCTCTGGTGGTAGTGATGGGATTTCCAGAAATAAATGGTGGGCTAAAAAAACATGTCTGACAATGTGCTCCTGTTAACAGTCCTGTTAACATTATCAAAACAAAAGTGAATTAAATAATTTAATGTATTATTCCCATCACTGATTATGCTAATCTAATTTAGAAATGCATATTTTGCTTTAGACCAGATACAGAGCTGATGTCTGTACCAACTCCACGGGATTGAACAAGATGAGGACCAGACTGTTTTAAGGACAGATAAAATATATTGACTGGTATAATTCTTTGTGTTCTTTCTTTCCCTTACCCTCAAGTCATTTTCAGTCTCAGGTTGCCACACGTCAGCTGGCTGCTGAAGTCCTGCATAGCACACTATTGAAAAAAAGCCTTTCAACCGAAAACTCTTCAGCTTTATTTTATTTATGACATTATGCAGTATTTCTCAGCCATCTTCTGGGGGAAGGGGAGTAAACTATCTCTAAAATTCTTTTAGAATGCTGAAATAAACAATTACAATTACTGGGATGACTCAGCAGATAAATGCAGCAGTAGTCAGCAAGGATTTTCCCTAATGGAATCATATTCTTCTTTTGCTGTTAAAAAAAAAAAAAAGAAAAGGCAAAATAGCATGAACAGGAAAGGAATCAAATCCTTCATTATCAGACGTAGTCTTTTGAATCCTGAATGTGAATCTCACTCTTCCTGCCAACGTACCCTGCTCCTTGTTATACAAGTAAACAATTGATGCATCTTCCATCAAGCACATCTGAAGAGGAAAAAAAACAACAGCTGAAGCTTTCCCCAGTGCCTTTCCACCGAGGTTCCCTATAGTGCCCCTCATACTGCCAAACAACACCATCAAATCCAACCACAAACCTCTGTAGATGTGAGCCTGGATTATGGTATGTGTCTTTCGGTCTGTTCCCAGTATACTCACATATTTAAACCAAAATTCCTTGAATAAAAAGGGATTGTTTCTCCCCCTGGTATTCTGATTAAAAGATTTTGTATTGTGCTGCAGGCTATTCAGTAAGGGCTGGAGCTTCTTTCTGTGTAAGCACCATCAAATGTAAATCAACGCGTTGTGTGCTAAGCGTAAAAATGCTTTTCTCACGTTCAGATGAATTATGATTGTTGTTTTGACCCTTGTCTATCATTCACCTCCACTCTGCCACTGACTTCTGTGGTTTGTGAGGTGACATGCTGATTGAGGACCACTGTGACAGACCAATCTCATCTCCTATTTCCATCTAATTTTATACTTTTATCCCCTAATGGTCTTATTTGCCACCAGTCTGCATTCCCAATAAAATTTATTCATTATGTTCTTTGCTCTCCCTTGCTAATGTCTTAGAACAAATTGTACCCTGCTGCTTTATCTTGTGCTGGAGGAAAGTCCAGGCACAAAGCTGGCCCAGGATTTGGTTAAAATGGTTTTGTGCCATCTTTTCTTACAACTCCGTATGAGTTATGTTTTAAGTTCCTTAACTGCAGCCAAGGATTCGAGCCATTATTAATTAGCTATTATTAATAATTTCTAAGTGCCTACAGTGCACTTGTAGCATGAAGAAAACAAAGACACGGCTCTTGCCTAAAAGAGCTATTACTCTTAAAGTTTGGGCGACACCGCAGCCTCCATATCCAAGCTACTTCTACAGTACTTACGTCAGATAGCTGCTGTCAGTTACCTGCTACCTTCTAGCTGCAACAGCACTGAGGTGTGCAAACAGCTGCTTACCTTGCTTCTTGGCCCCAGTGCTGCCCAGGATTTGGCTTAGCAGGGCATTTTTGGCGGCCCCAGAAGGACGTACCCTGTCTTTCTGTCAGAGTTGAAGTAGACAGATGCCAAAGGAGTTGGAAGCCTGTATCAAATTTCACCAGTTTTAAGCTACTTTGTAGTTTATCTCCAATGGACAAACAAACAAACAAACAAAAGGACCGTAATGCAGTGACACAGTGGGAATATCCAACTCTGACTGCATTGCCAACATGTTCCATCTTTCAAGCATCTTTCTCCTCTCTCCTCCTTTCTATTTTAGATGACTGACAACATGCTTACTATTGCTGGTTAGTTTCCATTCACTGCAAAGTTGGAATAACTTACGATAAAAGTACTGTCCCAGTTATAGATGAATGACAACACTTTTACTATAGCTTGCTAGTTTCCACTGACTGCAAAGCTGGAATAACTTGCAACAAAAATAATGTCCTGATTATAGTTAAATGACAGCACTTTTGCTATTGTGAGTTAGCATCTGTCGACTATGAGGTTGGAAGAAAGTTACATTAAAAATATTGTTCCAATAAAGGTAGGGATTTAGTAAGGTGATGATAACCTCTTTACTCCTTTCCAGCACTGCAGATTATGCTTTCTGGCAATAGCTGGAGCCAATTCCATAATTTGGAGTTCAAATTTAGTAAGCGATAAATCATGCATGAGACCCAAAATATACAAAGCAGCAGTTGCAAAGATATTCTTCTTCAGTATTTTAGAAAGAACATCACAAAAATGTTTGCCAAATGAATTAACATCTCTATAAAAAGACATGAAGAAATGAGCTTCTAAGAGATTACAACACTAACACATGCCGCTATTATTACTATGACTGGTTAGCAGCAATTTCAAAACTGAGATACGCTCTTATCTTAACACCAGTGAGAAGGAACTCCTTACAACTGGCCTTAAGTCACACTGTCAGGACTATGCACCAACAACATCCACTGCTGTGTGTTTGTTCTCCACTTCCTCTGTTAGTTTAGCTCCCGAGTTTCATAAATACAATCACGTAAACAGTGATGCATGTTTTCCTGCTTCCTCCAGCCTCAGACAGAACTGTACCACCTTGTTCCCTATTGCCTACTGTTTTTCTGAGCTACTCACACCAGTTATTTGCTAGACTGGTGCGGTGCAGTCAGACATTTGGCTACTAGGTCCACTCACTGCTTTCTGAGCATACCATTCCCTAGAAAGTGCTGCTGAACAGTGTAGATTCAAGAAACAATGGTTTTCATAGGGTCATGGCCTTTTTCAAACACTTGCTGAATGCTGGCGTTTCTAACTGGCTGTAAGAAAGAATTACTCTTCTTCTGGAGAACATCAAAGTAAATAGAGATAGGAAAGGACCAGGAAAGGAACGCTTCCTGACATATTATTTCAAGGGTTTTGTTTAAAAACCAACCTTACAAGGTCTGTAGTACATTTCACTATCATAAAGTTCTTCCTAGTCTGCTCCCTTTCTGTTATGCTTAGGTAAATGCAACCTTCCCTGTGCTTTCACCCTCTTAATAGTCGTCAGCTTTATGTTGGGCTTCTTCAGACATCACCTTTTCCTAAAACACCAGCCACTCCATGTCACTAAATGTGTTCCCGTAGCTCAGCTTCTCCAAGGCCTCCACTATTGTTTTGCAGCTTTATTCAAAGCTCCCTCCCGTGTTCCTGGTCCTGGGTGCAAAAACCCAATGCCTTCATTCAGTGTGCAGCCAGCTGCGCTTTGCTCCTGACTGTGCAAACAGCAAACACATCTCACTTGGCCATTTATACTAAGGTTGCTGCTACTCTAAAAAATTATTTGGATATGCAACGAAAAGCTGGTTGCACCGACTGTGTGAAATGAGGAAAGGCTGATTTATACTAAAGCCCGAAGGGAAGCTCAGACAATCATTTTATTTAATTGTTATGATTGGCTGAACATTTCTAACCCTTTAATTGTGAATAGAGGTTGCCTTGTGCAGTGAAATGATTCTCATAACAATGAGCCATTCATTCTGCTGTGACTACGCCAGTGGGTGGAGGAGAAGTGCCAGCTTCGTAATGTTTGAAATTATTATTGTTAAAACGTTACAGCCAGGATATTGGTATACCTGCAAGGAAATGACAAGCCTTCCCTCTCTTACCTGTTTGTGCTTTAGAACCACCCTGAGCTGGAAGCAGCCATAACCATTAGCATCTAATAGAGACGATGTACTCATAAAATCATCAATACTATGAGCTGATGTGACGTTGAGAGAACATGACCAGACAAAAAAACAAAACAAAAAAAAAGAGAAGTTTCTCCTTTTCTCCTTTTTCGTAAGAGGTGATTGATAGGGTGAGACCAGTGCAGGAATGAGACAAGTTAATTCTTTACAATCATCGCCTCTAACTTTTTCAGAGAGGGAAGGCATTTTACCCTAGTAAACATATTATTGGCTGCATTCGTATGTTAACTAAGAGGTGTTCTTCCCTCCTCTTACACACAGATCCCTGAGAAAAGCTCAAAGCAGCTATTTTTTTTTTCAGGAAGACCAAGCTGGTACATACTGTAGGAAGGTCTCAGACATGAGATTTCTGTTTGAGCATTTGTATGATCCTATCCTATAAAGCTGCTCTTTTCAGGTACATTTTTGGATGGATCTTTAAGCTCATAGAAACAAGGAAATCATCCTCATTGTCTGTACATGAGTTTTCTGAATGAGCCAGATCGTTAGCACACACAAGTGAGACAGAATTGACCCATATAAACACCCACCTTCCAGCGGGACATTTCTTCTTTCCTTTGGCTTCAAACATAGCAGCGCATATTTCCATTTACACAAAGATCTTTTACATCAATTACATCTGATTCTTATGCTATAATTAAGATCCCTTTGCATGGCAAAAGTGGTTTGAAAATGCACTACTTAATTAAATTAAATAAGCACACAAGAGACTGCCCTGGAGTTTCTGTTCCTCCTCTAAGAATTTTGTGAAGTTAGCTGCAATCACAAGATTGCTGAGCTTCATAAACGTTTCTCCCTCACATTCTCTGACGTTCACCTTTTGCATATCTGACTAGTTTCTGTGAGGGCTCACTAGTAGCCATAAGCATGTTTCTGTTCCTATAGCCTACTATATACGTTTACTACTTACTTTATGAGAGGTTTTCCTCAAAAGCTAATAACTTTCTCTGACCTTGTTTTCACCCTCCAAGTTCTGTAGGCATACTCTCGTGAGATTCTAACCTCACTTGTCTAATGATTTCTATCCAGTATTGCGTTCTCTTTACAACAGCTATATGAAGAACCTGTAAGAACCAGAAAAAAGCTGGTGTCTGTGTATTCAAAGGACTTGAATGTAAGTGCAGATCATCCACAACACAATAAAAAAAGATCCACCTTACTTAACTGCCCAGTGCTGCATCTCATCGTCTCTTCTTCTGTCACTAACATTAAAAACAAACCCAAACCTTATTTATTTAACATCGTATTTATTATTACAGCAGTGAGATTGGATAGAAGTCTTAGGTGGGAACAGAAACTATAGAGCAATTGCACAGCAGTGGCCTTTAGTAGGGCAAGACAACAAAAGGAATACTTGGATGGGAACAGTGGTATTCCAGGTGCTACAACAGAATTCATCAAGATTTCTGAATAGTCACCTCAAAGGAAAGAACGTTTGCTGCTATCTCACTTTACCATGGCTTTGTCCAAATGGGAACATCATACAGAATTCTGCTTTGCAGTTTTCTGGCATCTCTAGCACGTTGGAAATAAATGATGAAGAATCCCTGTGCTAACCAAACATTGATCATTTGAGAAACTGGCTGGGAATCCTCGTACCAGAAAGGGGAAGAGTTAGAAGCTGTGATCGCATGTAATACCAGTAATGCATGTTTTGAATGCATGATGACAGAGCTCACACATAAGGTTGGAGGGATAGATCTGATGATACTGTATGCTGTGATCTCCCTCTACGCTGCCTGCTGGGCTGCTTGAGGCAGCAGGGCAGATCTTGGCACTCGTCAGTTTCATGCCTGCCATTACCATGACACTACCATACGTTCCCTTCAGCACTGTACATGTCTTCTTTTACCTCTCAGCAGCAGCAACATCAGTTACTCAACAGGAAATATCTTGAAATAAGCCTTTCATCTGAGGAGTCTGCCAAAATTAAAACACTTTTAGAAAGAGACAACTGATCTCCTGAACAGAAATAAGTCTAAAATTAACCGAAACCAAAATCACATGTCTCCCCTCTACGCCCCCACCCAGGTCTCTGGGCTTGGAGAATTTTAAGCTGTACTCCATTCTGAAATGAAATCAGACCAGCAGTCTGCAAAGGAACATCAGATTCAAAGTTTGGTGGTGCGAGCTGAAACGATACGTTCTATACTTAGATAGAAGCACAAAACTCTAGACTCATCTGTACTCATAAGATGTTTCCTAGAAACAAAATCTTATGATTTCAGTTCAATTAGATTGTGTATTTTAATTAATTCTCTACTCTTTCTCTGGAAGCAATTCATCAAATAGAAGAGGCATCTGCACTGTTCTAATTGACTTAAATTGAAATAATGAATGCACAACCTTTGGGTCGATTGGACACCTGGATTATTTCTCACTGAAAAAATGATACATCTGTCCTCAAGCAAATTTTGGGAGGAGAGGAAGTGGTAATTTCATCAGCAGAACATTAGAAAAAATGTGGACTACAATTACACACATTTATTAGTAGAGCCTCTACTCAATCCATTGTTAGGGCTTCAATTTAAAGCCTGAAATGAAAAAGCAACAGGCTGTTATTTTCGGGCATTTCTGTAATAGAGCAGAAGATAGGATATGTTCCATGTATCTAGCTATAGGCTATTGCTTCAGAAAAAAAAAAGAAGATACAAAAGACCATGTCTTCTGAATAAAAGCCAGCAAGAACTGAATTTGCTACCTTTATTCCTTCGGACTGAAACAATCTCCCTGGAAAAAAAAAAAGTATAAATAAATAAATAAATAAATATTATATATATATATATATATACTATATTTGATATATATATATATATATTTTTTCCCCAGAGAGAATGGCTTTATATGTTCTTAAAAGGATAATACTATTGTTCCATCTAGCAAGCAACAAGCCTTTCAGAAAAAACTACCTTGAACTAATTCTTACAGAATACAGACCATTTACTTTGCCAAATTAATCTCTTCTACATGGAATTTCATGCACAAAACACAAACCTCATGAATGATTCCCATAAGGATTCATTTAACAGGCTTCATTATGTGGAAAGGGTATAAAGCAACCAAAGACCTAAAATGGCTGCTCAGCATTGCACTGTTCTGTGGCTGCTAGCGTGATTTACAACTATGCGTAGTGCTGAATTATAAATGAACAACTGGATCCTGGGATTCTTCTTCTAGCTAGAAAATAAAATTAACCTGATCCTGGGACGGGTTTCTAAAGCATTAAGTCAATGAATTCTTTATAAGCAAATACATTATTTGGGGGAAAGGAGCCTAGC
Source organism: Lagopus muta (assembly GCF_023343835.1). Classification (NCBI taxonomy): domain Eukaryota; kingdom Metazoa; phylum Chordata; class Aves; order Galliformes; family Phasianidae; genus Lagopus; species Lagopus muta. The sequence continues at coordinate 93,028,693 of NC_064434.1, forward strand.
CACCCAGAGCTTGCAGTTTTGCTCTTAGCATAGGTGCAAACACAGACCACACCACTACAGAGAGGCTAGCTGGATACCATGTCAGTAATTGTATGGATAGGCAATTCACAACGTGTTGCATGAGCAAATATTTAAGCAACAATAAAGGTGACTCGTATGCTTTGGCTTGATTTCAGCATACATGTGTAGTATGTTTGCCTACTGATGCAGGTATGGGACAACACTTGCAAGCTGAGACATCATCTTCAGCCCTCCTCAAAATTTGGGTCTTTCTGTCTGCTTAACAACCGTGGTCTTTGTCTGAGATTAAAGAATGTACACAAAACGCTGCAATCTCATCCTGAGAACAAATCATAAATAATTGCTGAGCATTTTGTTTAATAGATGACGCAAGCCCTGTCTCAGGGGCTTGCAGTCTACTCAATAATGGGCTGAATTGATTGAAAATATTACACAAGGCAGAAATTAGAAGGGATCTGGCACGGTTCAGTAGTAAAGGCTGAAGAGAAGACATTTGTACAAAGACAAATGGCAGACACAGTGTTGAAGTTCAATGTTAAGAGGACACAAACATGAAAAAGCCATCTCAGTTTTGCTTTCATACAGCACACAGCCCCAAGACCTACTGGAGGGAGAATCACCTCTGTGCACATAACTGGAAGCACCTGGATTTTAGATTCAAAGTGAGGCCCTACTTCCCTTAGGAATCCTGTTGTGCTTTGTGGTTGTAGGGAAGCACAGAGATGTACCGTGTTAAAGCAAATTCACAGTCACGTGAGATGGAAGGCCCAGGCCTCAGAAGGATGCATGGATCACCCCCTTGCACTGGGAGATCTCCAGCACATGGCCCTGCTCATCTCTGCAGCCAGTCCCAGGGGTCAGGGTGGGTGGGGGTGTTTGTGCTGGCCCTGTTCCTCCTGCTTTACAGCTCCATGCCCACAGACTGCAGCAACCAGAATAGCTCTCGGCCTTCAACCAAGGTCCTGCACCGACAGGGACAGTTCTTGAGCTCCTTCCTTGTAGTGCTGGCATGGGTTAGGTTGAGGTTAGGTTGATTTAGCCTTTCTTTCTTTCTTTCTTGTAAATAAGGCACCAGTATGTGCCAGCAACATTACTCTCATTTTATCTGATCTCATAGGGATTATTTTTAGTAAGAATGAGTTTGCCCTGAAAGAAAGCTATTCTCTAAAAAAAGCTTTGTATACTTAAGACATATGGGACAGAAGAAAGCCTGCATCTTGCATTACATTTTTTTTCCAGTCACCAGAAAAACCCTGAAATTGCCCTTTTTAGCAAACACAAAAGATAAATGGATTCGTTCTAAACTGAAAATAATATATATGCCTTGCGCCATTCTTGACAACCTTTTCTCATTAGCTCACAGAACAGAAGCACAGCTCTTACCTTTTTTATAATAAAGTGACACAGGTACAGTTCCACTGAAGTAACAGCTGCATAGCTGCAGTTGAATGAGAGCTATTTCTACCACTCCTGTTATAAAAACTAATTGAAATAGTTTACAGCAGCAGCAACATCAGCCATTCTCTTTCCTGACAAGCTTGCAGGCACTACAGATGCTGCTTAGGGTCATCATACCCTGTATTTTTGTACATGGACTCAGTGAATGGAATGCATGATATGCTTACTAAGCTACTTTGGATAAACATGGAAAAAATCTAGTGGTATAGTTGTCACAGACCAGAATGGTTGCATGTGCTGTGCAATTTGAAGGGAGATTCCTATCCACTGTGTCATTTACCTTTTAGATGTTGCTGTTGCCTGATATTTCATAACCCTTAATACTTTAGATGCTCCACTGAGATTGTTATACATATATGCATAAAAAAATGAGAGCTGTGCATTCTTGCACGACGTCATGTTATAGCCCACAAACTGCTCTATTGCTCCTTACCATGTTTGGGAACAAAGGGCAAGGGATGTTGATGACGTACTCCTCGAGTCAGAATTGTTTCCCTTTCACACTTGGAAAACAGAGCTCCTCTCCCTCACATACATTTTATGTACACATGCATAGCCTTGGGATGTGACAACAGCTGGAAAAAAACATTCTTCTGTTTTGGACATAAATCAAAGACAGCCACAGTCCTGTGCTAAATGATAAATCAATCGGTGAGGTGAATTCAGCAAAAACTGCCACGAGTTAATTTTTAACTTAATCTTTTAAGCCACGATCTTTCAAGTCTTCAGGATCTCTGAGTAGGCTGGGCTCTGTCATGCATGAATTGATTGCTGGCATAAGTGATACAACAGTAAATGGAGTCCCGAGTCGTGAAAGCCTTTGGGAAAATAATAGTGTGCATCTGCGCAATGTATATCACAGGGAGACCTTGCTGATGGCTGCATTCCCTGGCAAAGCTAGAATGTACACACTACACTTCAGTTCCTGCTAATTCATTAACCAGCAGGGACAGAACGATGGCATTAAGCATGAAACTGGCATCCAAGATACTACAGGGTCTGCTGCTCCCTCCTGCTTCCCATGTGGGATTCTGAATGCCTCCTCCCACCTCCCAAGCGTTGCTGCTGTGTGCATTGTGGCAACCTCACCCTCCCAGCAGGCTGAGAGAGGGCAAATGCATTTGAGGTGAACTGTGGTCTTTGGCTGGAATTTACAAAGTAAGTGTACATTGCGACATTATAGATCACAAACATTAGACTTTCTGTAGCTGAGGTTTTTAGTTTTCCTCATAAGTCACTACTTTCAGCTCCTTAGAACATTGGCAGGTATTAATCGTAATATTATTGTAGTTCAGGATATTGACCTCATTTCAATATTTTTGGAAAATTCCAGCCAAAGTAACCAACTCAGGAGAAAGAGATACCACTCGCCTTTAAAATTTAACATACACATACATAGGAAATCCTAGCATATCCTTAATCTAGAGTATGAAGGGATCACTAATGATGGCATCAAGGAGGTTACCTTTTGCTGTCCATACAATGAACCTCTCAATTCAGCCAAACCCCTGAAAATCATTTTGCATTTGTTCAGGGATGAATGGACAAACTCAGATTAAACTTGTGTTATGTGACAGAGAGCTGGGTAGGAATTGACATTGACCTTGCAACCATTGCTCATCTGCTTTGATCACTTGCATTTTAATATGGTCTTTATTTCTGCCACTTCATGCAGAGGTTCCTCCAAGTCATCTAGTGCATAGGAATTACTTCAACCTTTTATTCTTAGTGTCAGTAAGCATTCATGTGGTGGCAGTCCCGTAGTCGGGGGGTGTTGGGTAAGCACAGAAGAGAGCCAATCTTTTTACTTACAATGCTGCAATCTAAAGAATCTAGACTGTAATTCAATAGCTGGAACTTTTCTCTGCAGTGCTGGAATTGAATTCAGTCCCAATCTCCAGCCTATCTCACTTGTCTTCCTTCTTTGTTTTCTTTCCCTTCAATCTTTAAGCTTTCATTTCTTTTCTTTCATTTAGTTTCACACTTTTCAGCTAAAAAAAAGTGAGCACTCTATATTTCTCACCCTTCTCCATGCCTGTTTTCCTTTCCACTTCTACTTCTATGCTTTTTTTTCCCCACAATTAGCTCTTTCTTTTTTTCCTTTACCAATTTCATTTTTATTTTCCTCTTCTGTCATGAGGAATGAATGTTAGATTTCACATCATCTTTGAAATTATTTGAAGCCCTATGACGTATTCAGACCACCTCTATAGTCACAAGAGCTCAAACTTGATTTTTTTTTTAAAAACAAATTTTGATAAAAACCGTTTGTGGGCAGCCTTCCAACCATGACATCAGTCTTACGACATTTACCCGAGTTTGCTGACATCCTCAAAGAATGATCTCAAGAGCTGAACTCTCCTGCCTGAGAGGGCCAGCAATGGTACAACACAGTCAGTAATTAGTGAGTCAACAGCTGATAATCTGGGGGTTGGAATGGCAGAGGGGGAGAGGATGAAGGCCACCAAGAAGCAAGATCTGGAAACGGATGAAAGAAGGATGCGAATGAGAGAATGATGGAAAAGTGAGGAAAAACAGAGAAGGAAGAAGAGGAACCCAGAGGCAGGAGTAGCAGTAGCCTAGAGAAGAGATTTTCTTTGTGTGATGGAAAAGAAGACAAAAAAGTACTGATTAAATATTAGTTACGATGTAACTGTAATCTATGAACAATCTATGCTCCTGGTGATATCAGTATGAAATCCAGTGATAATGCAGAGATTACCACGAAACATGATAGCCTGCTTTCTTTTCCTGTCAGCTCTGCTCTATCATCTTCCCGATCCGTTCCTATTTTCTCTGCCTAGACCTGCCCAGCTCCTTCTGAAACAAATAGGAGCTTTGCCATCGACTGCAGGAGGAGCACAGTTGGGCCACACTGGTGGATTACCACAAATTGAGGCCAGCCTGGGCAATGCGCTTGCTGAAGGGCCGGTTCCACTGCAGGAAGCAGGGGACATTTTACTGACAGCTTTAATGCGCTGTGGAGAAATAAAACTGCTGGGTTCTACCCTGTTATGGAGCAACATGACAAAAATTGCAGAATCCACAATATTACCCTACCCGCAGTTTTCCATTGACCCTAATTATAGCTTTGTTGCTAAACCTATGTAATTTGATTTTCAGCTGCGCAACAAAAAGACAGGAGCTCAGCAGTTCCTGAAGCAATTGCACGCAGTTTGCTGGACAAATGCATCCTGCTTGTAGCAAATAAGTTACGAGCTTATGAGGAATAAGCTGAATAATGAACTGCAAAAATACACGTCTAAACATTGGGTCTCCAGCTGGACTGCAGGGCAAGAAGGAACATCAGTTAGTCAGAGCCGCCCTGCCCAGAGCTCAGCATCAGGCCCAGATGTTTAATGCTGATGACTGCTTGTTACACTAGCAGCAGGTGGTAGATTCAGCTTAGGCCACGGTGCCCTTGCACTTTTATTCCAGTTGCAGTTCTCCCGTATTCAGAGATAACAGAAGGCTGAAGCACCACTGATGCGGCACTTGAACCTTGGGTACACAACAATAAAAGCACAAATCTTTTTCTGCTTGTCTTGGTTATTCACCTCGCCACTTTAAAGGCCATTTTATAACTCAGTGTGTGCAGGTTGCTCAGCCCCCATCCTTGCAGATCTCGCTGCTCAGCATGCTGGTTCTGGCCAGGAGAGAGCCAGCCTTCCCCACAACAGCCCACTCTGTGCCATGCTGAGAACTTGTAGTCTGACCAGCACCGATATCCTACCAGGACCTGGACTGAAATCAGTAAGCCACCGCACAGCAAATACTGCTCTTGAATTGTAGCTCTCCAAAGAAATTATCATTTTATTCAACACATGAATTCTTCTTTGGATCCTCAAGTGTTCTGTTATTCCCACACGCACAACTAATCCCCATTGGCTTTGCTGCTCAAGGCCCTGCCCCCATTCTGGCCCACCTTACTGTTGCCACGCAGGTGTCACCCCAGCCTCAATGGATGAGTATCGCTGGGGAGCACCGAGTCCCCCTGGCTGCTCCATCCCTCCCATGGAGGCTCTCAGCAGGCAGCAGGAAGGCCACGCTTCCACCTCAAAGCGGTACAAATCCAGTCACAAATCCAATCGAGATGAGTTTAAGTAGGCAACTGGGCTTTCCATAAAGGAGCTGAGGTGTGGCTGAGGTCCTTCCTGCCAGCTCATTCTTCACCACCAAAAACTGTTTGAGGGAACTGGGCATTCGCTGCTACAGTGAGAAGAAGCAAGGGACAAGATTTCAGATTGTTACTGATTTTGTTTTGCTTTCTAAGGCAGCATGACTGAAACTTGGATTCCAATTACCTCTTTTGTTTTGTTTTTTAAATAGAGGTGCTTAACCAATTCCTATCAGTGCTTTTCCTACGCTAGGAAGCAAAGCTGCCTTTAAAATGTATTTTTTGGATTCCAAGCCAGTTATATTAGAACAGTGACCAAGACAAATCCATTCCACGGTGCTCTTGTTCTGCGTTCAATAATAAATAGGGGGGGAAAAATACCATTGAACTGCCAAATCCTGCAAGGTGCTGAGAAATGCAGACTATTGTCTGAGCTTGCACTCTGACCCCAGCTCGCATTTGTCGGCTAAAGCAGAGTAAGCACACACGGTACTCAGAAAGCAAATCAAACACAATTTAGAAACTACATTTGGGCAGATAAAAATAATGAAAGGTTTACCACTTTGCAAAAATAATACGCTCGGTAGAAGACAGCCCCTCGGAGCCTGGTGTGTGTCAACATAACTTCCCATGCTTAAATTTTCTAAACTGCATAATACAGACATTTATGGGTATGTGCTTCAAATGTAAAATAATCTCTTTGGAAGAAGCAGACGATGCTTTTTCTGACACACTGACGGGGTATAATGTTCGTTGTTTATGCATTTGCTCAAGCACTAGAATTCCACATGGCTAAACGTTACTTCATCAGATGTATATCAGTTTAAATTAGCTCAAAATCCATCCTAATTTTCATTCTGAGATCTCAGCCTTTGGAGGAGCTGATTTATCAGAGTGGTTAAATCCAGATGCACTGCTAATAAGCCAGGAAAGACAAATAAGCCTCTTGGCACAAAACAAATGAGCTGAGGGGGAAAAAAAAGAGCTCAGAGAAAGTAAGAAAAGAGAAAACCTGCCAGTGAGAAGAATGCAGGGTTTCAAATCCCTTCTGCTGTCCTGCTTGGATTTCTTCTCGCCCCACTTTCCCGTCAGCCCCTCATTTCATTTCCTTTTTTCTCACATTGCTTTCTGAACCACCTTTCCTGCTCCTATCCACTGACTCTCCACATTTCCATTTGCATTCCTTTTTAAATCACTTTTTTTTTTTTTTTTTTTTTTTTGACAAAACTTATAAAGCATTTAGAATGCCTGAAAGAGAAAGTTCAGAAACACCGAAAAGCTTTGCGGGCAATCAGATCAATGGCAGCCACCTGAGTACATATTCATCTCCCAGCAAATACAAAGAAAAGCACAGGAGGACCTTAAAATGCAATGTGGCTGGCAACAAACCCCTTCTCATCCTTCTGTTGCTTGTATCAGTTTTCTGACTTGTGAAGGCTTTGTTTGAATGAAGGAGGAGTGAAAAGCTTGCTCAGTGCTGGTGCTGGCTAGAGCTTGTGGCCAAGTGGTGGAATAACCACCCATTAAGGACTCTGGAGGTAAAGGTAATATCCTTCCAGGTAAGACCAGGTCTCCTCAGTCAGGGAGTGTCCCAGCAGGGAGAAATCCTTCCTCCTGCACAAGCTCTCCTTTTATGATGGCTAATTAACCTGGTGTTACCTTAAAGATGTACAATAATTTTCAGCTCTGACTCAGTTCTTATTCATTGCTATTTAAGGACACAGGAGAGATAACTTGTCTTGTATTCCTCTGTGCTCGTGTCACTCAGCTTGGGTAGAGGGTTAAGTGAACTCCAATAGTTTAGCTCTCTTTGATGCTTACGGTTTTATCAGGCAGCGCTGTGCCACATATATTGCCATTATACTCCTCCACTCTTGATCTTGCTGCTTTGTTTCCTGTCACGCTCCCCAGAGGTCATAGTCGGGGTTCATTCACTCTCTCAAACACCTTCCCAGATACTCAAATGCACTTGTGTTATTGCACTTTCTTTCAAATCTGCCTGGATCCCTTGTGCAGAGTCAGGACTTTCCTGTTCCTCAGATCAGCACTGTGCTGGCTGAGCTCCAGCTCAGGTAATTATACCCAGCTCTCCTTAATGCTTCTCCACTTCAGCTGCATTCAGAGGAGTTATTCTGTACCTTCTTCTCCAAACTGCCTCCTGACACTGTGGGTACCAAGGACAGATGAGATGGGGACTTCAGAGAAGCTGCACATGTCGTATTAAGGGTAAACCAGCGCCTTCCAAAGGTTGGCTGAGAGCATTGTCATGAGGAACATCTTCCTTTTTTTTCTTTTTTTTTTTCCCACTGAAATGCTATTTTAAGTGAATAGCTGTCATACAGACCAGAAGCTGAAAGACAAACACTTGGTCCAGATTAACCTGCAGTTGCTATTTGAACATGGAGGCTTCTTGCTCTATGTTATTATTCTGAGCCTAGCCTAGATGCGTTCAGCGCCTCGTGTCACTTGAGCTGGTTGTCACAAGGCGCTCACAAAAATAGATGGCTCACTTATTGTTAGCAATATCAATAGAGAGGCTAAAGGCAGAATGAGCACTGCTAGAGGTAATGCTGCTATTTCAACCACGAGGCAAATTACAAAGCAAGACAAATAAAAAACTTAATTTTGCAATAAGCCATGGCTCAACCTGCTTGCTAATATCCTCCTTCAACCCTGTGCTTAACCATAGGCAGCTTGGAATGTACTTTCCAATGCAAGAGGATTCAAATAATCATATTTAAGACAAGAAAGAAAAATATTTTTTTTTCCCTCTAAGTATAAACCATAAACTGAGGTCAATCGCAGAAAGAATATGGAGTACAGAAAGAAGAGGGTGAAAAATCTGCTTACTAGGTGATGCCCATTTCCTCCAGGCTGTGGCCATTAGCACTGGCTGTAAGCACTTATGCAAGATCATCTAGCTGCTCACTGCACTGCGGTTCTGCCAAGGCAAGAAACAGAGATTCACACTGCAAGCCAGTACATTACAATCAATTCCAACTCCCTCACCTTGGAGGGATCTGAGCTGCTGCTGTCAGTCAGAGGTGGTGAGCAGTTCAGGAAGAAGTGCTGCGCTCAGGAAATTCTTGGGTAGACAAATGATTCAGGAGAGGTTTATGCTCACAAGAAGTTTAAGGAATATTTTTCTAATGTAAACTCAAGGGTTTTATTTTCTCTGTGGGCCATCTATCTGAGATGGATTATCAAGGAGCAGTCTTATATAATTGGTGCTGGTTGGAGTGGAGTTTGGAGCAAATTATCTCTGGAGGTCTACTTGATCTCAAGTTATTCTACGGTTATTCTCCAGCCTCCGTGCTACAATGACAGCCTGTACCTGGAAAGAAATCCTTCACTCCAGAGAAATTCCTACCAGGAAAAAATGGAAAAACAAACATCCACCCGGTGCAAGGGTGACACAAACTATATTCAGCATTTGTTGCTTTTCTCTTTCTCCAAAATCTTCCAGGTTTTAAAAGCTACCAGGTCCAGCTCAGCTTTCACATTAAAAAAAATCCAGCTGTGCTGTGACTGAATGTGGATCAGGTGCTGAATTGGCTTCTGCAGAATGGTCACAGGGTGACCATCACAGACCTCATCAGATGGCATCCACCTGGTGGGGATGGCTTCTGCCCTTGTCCTAGAAGGGGCTGAGGGGACGGGAGAAAGGGAAGGAGAGGGTTGGTCCAGAGGTCTGTGGAAGCACACATCTGCAATCTTAAGCTGATTTTACCCTACTGCAGAATTAAAGTAGCACAGTTCCCGTGCCGTTTTGATGACGGGACTTGGCTAGTGCAAAAATAGCTGGTGCCAGGTTCAGGTTCTTCCCCTTCTGCTAAACAGAGCTTTCGTGCAAAAAGAAAATGACCCCACTGTTCTCAGTAACATTCCCCTCCCTTGCAGTTCATTGATACACAAGCAGTAATAAATCCACATTTAATGTGCTATTGACTGCTTTAGAACTTAAACAGCAAAAGAAATAATGTAAGCAAACAAGCACGTACCCTCACATAGTTAAAAAGGGAACTCAATACTGGAAATAACTAGAAGCAGGGTTGACAAAGGAACTATATAAATAAAACTGTAACGCACCCCTGTAAGGTTTACGTCACATGGATATTTTTTTTGTAATCTTTATAAGTGGAAACCAGGAATGAGTGTGCGTGTTTGCACATGACAAACTACAAGAACAAACTCATTTTAGGATTCTTACTGGAATCAAAGCGCTGGGGATGAGGAGAGAGTCAAAGTACAGAAACATGACAGAGAGTTCAAGTGTTTATGAAGAAAAATTCGCTTTGTAATGACATCCGTGTAGAACAGATGCAGTTAGCTTACATTACACCAAGAGAGATGAGTCTAGTGATGATGATGCGACTACACCAATAGCTAATAAGAAACACAACCGGTATTATTTCACGCTCAAATATTTTCAAGAGGGCTGATATCAGAGTAAAGGCAATTCCACAGCTTCATAAAGTTCAAAATGTTTCTTTTTTTTTGTTTGAAAACTTTGAGCATCAAATAGGTTTTGTAAAAATTACCTTATCAGGGCCAGCTCAGGATGCTATCATTGGTTATTATGGATTGAGATGTCTAACAGAAGAGCAACAAAAGTCTAAATTTCTACAGTATCAATCATGCAAATATTTCAAGTATTGTAAAAATATTACCTGGCTGATTTGCATCGGACAATTATATCCATCTTATTAAAGAGAAGCAAAGGCACTGCGATCATGGGTCAAATTTTCAGCAGTTCTGCCAGCCTTACTCTTTAAGGGTCCTTACAAACTGAGTAAGCTCATTGTGATACAGGACCTGGGACACCTTGCTTAGTTGCTTATGGAAAAGACCCACACTGACAGTGAACATTTTTGGAAATGCTGTAACAATGTCTTGTTGTCAGAATTCCCTGAGCCAGCTCTGTGCTTTCTTTAAAAATAATTGCTAAAAAAAAAAAACAAAGTGAATGCTTGAACTGCTGCTTTACAAGGAAGTCCTATTTATCTTCATGATTGTTAACATTTCCAGATGAGTGAAAGTGTCTTGAGTCAAACTTTAAATAAACGTGGAAATAACCATTAGTGAGCCAGAAGTGCCTGAAAAGATCATATATGGTATAGAAAGGGATTTCTTGAGAGAGTTGCAGTTCAGATTGGGAAAAATCAAACAGAGCCAGCTAGCAGCCAGGGGACATCAGAGAACCAGGAAAGTTGCTAAGGATGTAGGCAAAAGCTGTGAAGTGCTGCAGGGTATCGGGGATGCTGAAGAAGAGAAGTATGTGGAGAAAGGTCTTGTGGTGATAGAGCAAATCAGAGGAGATGTTACCATGACAGAGCTGTCTGAGAAAGCCTCACAATGTTACAAAATGCAAGCACTGGGCCTCAGGATGATGATAAAAACCAGAGAAGGCTGAGAACTACTGGGGACAGAAGGCAGTCAGCTGTTTGGGGAATTCAGTAACCAGGGATTGTTGCTGAATGCAGTCTGATGAAGACAGGCTACAACTGCAGGGTATAGCTTACAAAGATGTTTGAAATAATAAAGTCACAGAGTGTCCATATTTAATGGAGAGTAACACATTCTGCAGGAGTTAAAAGGAAATGCAGAAGTACTTAGAAACATGCCAAGGAAAAAAACGTATTATATCACGAAACAGGAAAAAAAAAGAAAAACCTGAGCTAATGACATTCATTGCTGGAGTGCATGAGGGAGAATCTGAAAAGTTCCCTAGCCTTAGGAACCTTCCGGGAGCAGCTGCTGAGCCTAAGGAAGGTTAAGCATGTTAGAGAATGAGAGAGCAACCGTAAGATGCCAGGAACAGCAAAACAGATTGTGAGTTGAATGACAAATGTGTAAACTGCTGGTTGTTACAAAGGACCACAGTATCCAGAAACATTAGAGACTACTGTTCTGTTTCTGGAGGCACCCAAGAGGAATGCAAGTTGAAAGGATGTCGGGTATGTTGAATAGCATCAAGAAACACTTTAAGGTGGTGGTCCAGAGAAAGGCAGAGAATTAGTGAAGTGGATAGTTATGCAGTCACATAGGCACCAAGGCAAGGTTGTGATCTCCCACAGGCCTAAGTTACTAGGAAAAGCTCAAGAAAGAATGCAGATTGCCAGAGGGACTGAAAAATCCTACATGTAAACTAGAGACAACAGAAAAGCTGTGAGATCTGTCAGGAAACACAGGGTAAGGTCACAGACTGAAACAACTCAGATGTCTGGTTTCACCATTTGACTAATAGAAGAAGGATGTGACCCAAGATAATCCTGCCCACTTCTCTTTTAGAGTGGGAACCCCTTCCAGTACTGCCTTGAAGTAATGAATGAATGATTCCTCTTGAACAACCAATGCCATGTATGGAAAATAGCTATCTACACTATGTCATTGTATGCATTTAAACTGGGCCTTGGAAACCACAGGAGGGTAGGAGAGCAAAATAATCTCTTTGGGACAACGGAAATTTTACAGGCTAGGCTGTACCTATCTCTGCTTACTCACACAGAGCCCTTCTGCCCCTCACGGCACAGCTGTGCAGCAGGCAGACATTGCTGGTCTCTCATCATGCGTTTGTGAAATACTAATAGAGAAGAACAGAGTTCAATATATGCTTTATTCATGAAATCTCCAGCTCCACAGCACTAGTTCTGAATGGAGTAACATGGCTAATGTATTTATAATTCACGGTGCTGACTGGCCATGCCTCGCTCCAGAACATGGGCAGGACGGGGGAATCAGCCCCTGCCTGGCAGCCCAGCTTTGCTTAAGAGTCACTTACTCTGTGTGAAACCTGCTCCTTGCTGCACAGCGTCCTAAGGGAACAATGCAGCACATCTCCCTCCCTCCTCCTCCCTCAGGAGAGGCATTCTGCAGTCTGGGTTTGGTTGGGGAGGGAAGGGGGAAGGAGACAATGAGTTGTTTTTCACAAGAACTGCTACGGAAGGCAGCAAACAGCAAGGTTTCCAACCTCTTCCCTTTGTTTGCCTTAGGTCTCTTGATTTCTATATCAGGCTCCGGTTCAGCTTCCATTAGCGCTTCCTCATCAACATCGTTAACAATGGTTTCCTCACAGAGGGTATCACTAGGATTATACTTACTGCCAGAATCCTCTGGCACAAAACCACTGTCTGAGTCAGAGCAGAGAAATAATTAACCCTCGTGATACTTCTCTGAGGAATGAATGGAATACATAATAAGATTTATGGGGCACTTAATTGATCTCGCTCCTAAGAAGAGCCGCTTCCACACTCTGAAGTTAGCATTGCCACTGAAGAGTGAGGAGGCCACTGTGTCAGTGCTGGAAGTCAGTGGACTGCACTACCTTGATAGCCTTAGCTACCTTACATGCCTGAACAGCAAACCACCTGTTTACCACTGATCCTGGATTAGATCACGGTTTTGTTACCAAAAAAAACACTATCAGTGTCAACAGACTCTCAGCTACTGTGAGGGTGGATTCAGACAGAGTAGGACTTACTTGAAATTATCAACACCTGATTTGAAAATGGACTTCAAACACTCCTGAGCATATTCTCAATCCATAAGACTAGATTTATGATTCAATCTACAACTACTGCAGAACTGCTGGAAAATTTGCCCTGCTTGTGAGAAGAGTGCTGCCCTACAGAAGAGAAACAGGCATCAAGATTTGCACAAATTTGCATGTTTTTGCTGTTTTCAGCTCTAAAGATAAGAATTTTCCTCCCCTCAAGAAAATAATCAGTTACTTCAGTAGAAGACATTCCCAAGCAAAGCTAATTAACTTACTTGGTCCAGAAGCATCCCCTCCCATAAGCTGATAATATGTCTCAGTGGGATTGGAGCAGGATAGTACAGTCCTAGCTGGCAGGGAGGGATCTCTAGAGAAGTATATATCATATAGATTTCTGTCTGCAAAAAACAGCAGCCTGCTAAGATCTGGAAGCCTCAAAATCCTTTTCACTTCTGCCGGGAATTTAGTTCAAAGCAGCTGCATGTAAATTTTGCATGGCAAATGCTATGCTGGCAAATCCTCCTCATGATGCTTGTTTTTAAGTCAACAAGAGTAAACTGTATAGAAGAAGAGTTTGCTTTAGGGCACTGAGATTTACTCTAACTGTTTTAAAAGAAAAATGAAAACAGCCCTATGAAAAAAAAAAAAAAAAAAAAGAAAAGAATAAAGGATTTGAAATATGTATGAGCAGATGCACTGCCTTGCCTCATCTCTTTGTGCCGCATAAAGGGGACACAGATTGGCTGAATCCTGATAAATAGAGATCTGCCATAGAGATTTCTCAGAAAACATGCAGCTACCATTCCCAGCTCCTGTCCCTCCCATCCAGCAGGAGGTAACAGGCTGAGAGATAGGGAGGGAGTGTCAGCACCAGGCTGTGAATTTCCTGCAGGCCTCTCATCTTCCCCCACACCCTGAAATGAACAGAGCAGTAGATATTTCCTCATTCACTCACGATCTTTTCATGCACATTTCTGGTACCTGCACAATGCCTAAAATTCTGCCACATGAAAGAAGCAGATACTTTCTAATTCATTCCTAAAGTGGATCGCATGAATTTTGGCTTATTTGATTTGCGTAACAACAATAATAATAAAAAAAAAAAAGAGATCACGAAAAGTTGCTGACGTGGAGAGGAAAATACTTTAGCAAGAATGCAGTTGTCAGGACACATTTCAAATCTTGTTAGGAATTAGCCCTTTGGTATAAAGTCACAGCCCTGACGTATCACTTACACAACATTCTCCCTGCTCCCACACCTATACCCTGCCAAGCTCCCCTTTCCTATTTTTCACATGCTCCAAATGTTATGAAAAAGCTAAACTTATGGATCTGAACTGAAAATTTCTCTGCAGACTAAAGCTAGTCGACAGGCCAGGTAAATACTTGCTATTTCCTTGACAGGGATTGTAACAGCAACAACATATGTCGGAAGTATGGAAGCACTTCCAGCACAGATCCCAGCTTTTGCATATGCTCTACGTGGGCCTGCAAGCCTGACAGCTACAAAAGCTCTGTATCAGATATACTTTATAGAAAGCTGCCATACTGCAGGCATCAGAGGAGCAATGTGCATGCCTGCAGTTGTTTTAGGAACTGGCAATGCCAATACTGAGCATTCACTTTGACGCGTGGTCATACTCAATTGTGAGCTCCACCTGCACCAACTCTTGAACAAGAACCAACACTCAGTGGAAGTGCAGGAGCTTGCAGTGGCTTTGCCATGTGCTCTAGCAACAGCTGGTCTTCACAAAGTTGTTGGGTTTTTGTTTTTTTTTTACTACTGTGATGATGAGGAGTATGGGACAACAGCTGTGCTATTGCAGCTTCAGATGTTGTGCTGCCAGCCAAGTGGCCCAGCACAGCCGTGTGTGTGGAGCAGGCCCTTCTCCATCTTCTGCCGCAGCTGAGGGGATGGAAAAAGCTGCTGATTCAGATCCACTTCCCCAGCTCAGCTCATCCTATTTCTTCCTGTGGAAATCACCACCTCTTCAGCTCTGCCTGCAGAGGCTCGTGTGGGCACCCCCTAACCTACTTTTGGTCAACCTGAGCCAGACTTAGCTTAAATGGATTAAGTGGGAGGTTTTTGCTAACCCAGTTTGATTGAAGTGGGTTAAGGGGCACTCACACAAGCATCTCTGTAAACAGATCGAGAGAGGGCATTAATTCCTGGGAAAAGGCAGTGGCAGGTGGCTGGGCCCATCGATCCCTTTTACCAACAGCTAACTCAGGAGGATGCTCAAACAATCTTATGGGCTGAGACGTAGCTTAGTCTTAGAAATCAATGTAGTCAGAAGTACCTTCAGTGCTTTCACCACCTATAAGTTATTCTGGGACAGATGACTTTGGAAGGTATTTGCCATAAGCATCTGATATCGCCTGTCCATTCCATTGGTTGCACTGTTCAATTCTATCAGCCATAGCAGCATCAACATCACAGGTAAATCAGACTTCAGACATGTCTATTCAGTAGAAAATGTCTCTAAAGATTAACGTAAGAAATCAGGGCACCTCCAGTCTGTACAAACTGATGATCTAACCCAATCCTAAGCATACACAGAAACTTCATGTAATGATGACACGAAATCTGAGTAGCTAGTACTGAGTGCCTGTCTGCTTCCTGTTTGACATAGGGGTCCATAAGCTGTCTACCAGATGTGCTCCTCTTTACCCTGAAGGCCATCACGAGGACTGCTATTTCACTCTGAAATCTCCACAGTCAACGTTATGACAAGATACAGACTGCTCTCCAACATATGTCTCTCGCATAACAAGACATTAGTTTAAATGCACTATTATGCTGAGGGGACTAAACTGACCACTTAACAGGAAGGGATATATCTTTCTAGCTATCAAAAACAAAGAACTTAACAAGAACTGCATCAGAACAGCATACAAAAATGAAACAGCAGTTTCTATTAAGGCAACATGGCCATATGTAGGGACAGCCCTCTGCCTCATGCAATGGCTATTGACCTGTACCTATATAAACACCCTAAGATAGAGCAAGATTAGATTAAACCATATTAAATGGCCAGTATTTCTTTCAAATGGTTAAAGCAAACTAGCAGATAATGCTGCCTTGGGGAAGGCTATGGCTATAATGTATGCCAAACATAGATGATGGCAAAGCCAAGGCTTCCGAATCCCCAGTGACCCAGGGATTTGTTTGGAGTGTGTTTCTTTTCCCAGAAATAAGGCCACTGGGGAAAAAGGAAGGAAATTAATGGGCATTCAGGTCTCATCCTGGCTAGTTGCTGTGACTTGGCTGGGAGAGGCACGTAGATTCGTGAACAACAGTTCAGAATCCTGTCACCCCCATACAGCCTTCATTGCCATAAGCCACGCTTCTGCTCAGTTACACCAATATTTAATTATGCTGTTGTTAGGACAAGGTGAATCTGAATCACTTGATTAAATGCTTATGTACAAGAAAGGTAGGAAATTAACACTGATGTAATTAATCATATGCTGTTCAGCCCGGCAAAACCATTAACCAAGCTGTTTAAAACATAAAACCTATAGAAAGCAGCAGTGTGTTTTGTGCTCCTTCAAGAGCTGCAGAATGAAAAAACTGTAGCTCAGTTTGGCACGTTATAACCCATCCAGGAGCATCAACCTCTTCTGACTGCAGACTCAGTTCTCATGGGTGCTGAGGCTCAAAAAACGAATGAGATGTCAAAAACCACTGAGCTTCCTGTCCTCAACATCAATCTGCATCCTTATGCACATAAATAAGCTTGCATAATTAAAATTTGCATCAGTACAAATCCCAAGCCGTTTTAGAACATACACACAAGAATGGAACGTGTAATCACCATGCTCATGCTTTTCCTTTAATTTCACCAAAGGAAAGATATTTTGACAGACCTGACTCTATCTCCATAAAGCACGAAGCATTCCTGGCAGTAGTAATTGCCTTGTAACTAACTCCTTATTAGAACTTTTTTAGACCTGTATAACTCCACTGACTTTATGTTGCTCTTGAAGAACAGCATCATCAGCTCAGCATCAACTTTGGTTCCTAATTAAACTCTTTCAGATATGAAAAAAGAAAAACAAAAACCCAATCCACCTGAGATCACAGTTTGTCCTATTGTTTTCCATCACAGCTATCATTTTATCGCGATAACACACAGTGTTCTCTACAAAGCTACTTTCAGCTGGAAGGAACCACCAGCAGTATGCTGTGGTGACAGAGAATTGTTTTAATGAATTCAATACACTTACCTGAAAAATACACTTGCAAATAGTAATACGGTACCTGCTTTAGGCTAAATAGAGTATTAATGAGTGAACAGGAACAAAATATTGAACCCTGAGCAATGCTGAGCAGCTACAGTTTCCATGATCTTTCTAAACTCAAGATCTCAGTGGATATTTTAAGTGCAAGGTCTTATTCTACCGTTTTCTTTCATTTTTTTTTTCCTTTATGCAAAGGAAGACACTACGTAAAGAAAACAACAGCCTTTCCATGTGGAATCCAGGTGCCTGAACATAACTACACAGAGCAGGACTTGCAGTGGCAATACATGTAGAAGCACGATCAAAGAGAGATCATTCATCATGTATAAACACGCTGGATGAGGGGGAAAGGCCTGAGGGAAAACACACAAAAAAATCTTCATCACGCAAGTAATTATATTATTGCTTCATAGTTCTCAGTGGCCTTAAATCCAACCTAAGAAGACATTATCTAAGGTGGCCTAGGGAATATAGCAAGGATATAAAAGGAGACAGAGGGATCAATGAGGTTTTGTAGCATTCCTAATTTCACTTACTTAATGACAGAATAGCCACTAGGCTGCTGGAATGATTTCTTGCATGAAAGAAAGCAGGAGCTCAAGAAAAGTAAGCAAGATAAGTATGTGTGTTTTAGCAGAATTCTTTCTAACTGCTAAATTATTATTGGCTAACTATCAAATATTTCACACAGTGATAAACAACTGTTCTTTCTATTTCACCAAACAAAAAGCCCATTGTAAGATTTCTACTATTGCTGCATTCACCAGAACTTACTTGAAAAATACAGTTTTGGACACACATAAAATACAACTCACAGATGAATAACTGCAACAGTCTGGGTTACTTTTCAAACATGTCAAGAAAACATTCTGTTCTTCAGGGACACAAGAACACAGTGAAGCAGCACACCAGCTCTTGGTTCCAGACATCTACTGAGTTTTGGAAATAGCCTATCTTTTTAATTGTTGAGATTTCAGCAAACAGCTTCTCTTCCAGGAGAGCTGGGGTTATAAAGTAGAACCCCCTGGTTTTGGTGCCAACCCAGCAAAAACAGTAGAAATTCCCACATCCCGCCTCACCACCAAAAAAGGTGCACTTTCAACAGCTACGTCAGCACAGCAGTCCATAGGGCCACGGAGTCAACTGGAAAAATGAACCAACCTTGATTAAAAAATGTGTTACTAAAAATGGTGCTGCTTTTAATCCACTTGAGGTCATTGGTTTGATCCCCAGCTTGGAGTCACAAACAGCTGTGGCAGCACAAGTGTGGGGCCATAGGTGGCGGTGGCAGAGAGCAGGAAATCCTTAAAACCTGCAGCCAAGAACACGCTATGTAGAACTGTACATCACATTGTATGCAACTGTCAGAGGGACACACCACAGGCAATGAAGAAATCCTTCTTTTAGTTTCTCGTCCTAGTTCCTGCAGTCTGCCATCTAAAAGTATGCACATACAAGAATTCTAGAAGATACTAATCTGGATTTCAGAAATCACGTTGGTTAAGAAAAAAGGAATCTCAAGATGTGCTGTTTGTCCTAGCCATTCTCTGTTACATTGGCTTAACTGAAGAAATTACGAACAATGAGGCTAATAACTGCGTGCTGACAAGCTCTTAAGCCAGCTCTTGTGTTGAAGAAAGTACAAAAGATCTTGAACACTTACATTAAGATGAAAATCCTCTAAAAATCAACCCTAAGTTGCTCCTGACTACACAACCCAAAGCTGGGATTCCTCCTTCAGAAAGAAAATATCCACATCTGATTTGAAAAACAGGTTCCAAACTTGGTGTGCCACGGTTCTGTGCAGTGCCGGGTTGTGTTACAGGGTTTGCACCTCCCACACCTTTCACTTTCACATACTTACAGCCCTTCTTGTCTATAAAACTACCAAAAAGCAATTCCTACCTTGCAATTATACATGGCTGCCCCAACGTAAGATGGCGAAGCAGCGCTCCCTCCATGTTAGCTTCTGTGTTTGGGACAGCTGGTTCAGACTGCCAATGTATCTATCGCCTTTGATAAGAGCTGTTGATCTGGAAGACAACACATTTCTGAAGGTGGATTCTCAAGCAGCACGACAGCAAAACTATCATCAAGAATAGAATGTATGCCCACCACACCCGTGCCTTTCCTGTAATTTCAGTTTGTCTCACTGCTCACATGCTAGGCTGCAGCTGTTGCTCAGCTTCCACACGGGTACCGGGTCACGCGCACCCCCTCAAGGCCGGATCCCGTTAGCCAGCGGAACGCCCAACGCCGGGCTGCCGCGGGACTCGAACCGGGAACACACGGAGGAGGCAGAGCCGCCACCTGGCGCGAACCTTTCCGCGGTCCGCCGCTCCTGGCGGGGTCGCTGTGCCGGCTGGGCCGTCCCGGCCGGGCCACAAACTCTGAGTCACGCACTTCGTGATTGGGCAGCCGCTTCCCTCCGGCCAATGGGAGGCGTCCTTTCGCGGCGAGTCAGCGCCCGCCTACGGCGCCATCTTGCCGGCGCCGGGAGGAGCGGAACGGAGCGTAGCGGCGGGCAGCGAGTCGCCGCGCGGGCCCGCCATGCCGCACTACCAGGCCTGGGAGGAGTTCACTCGCGCCGCGGAGAAGCTCTACCTCGCCGATCCCATGAAGGTGGGTGGCGGCAGCGTCGGGCCGAGTAGGCCTGGCGGGTGGGCCGGGCCTCCGGCTCCCGAGGGAGGCCTCGAGTAACGTGGCGCACCTGGGGCTCTCGCCGCCGCGTTCTTCAGCCTCCCGGTGAGGGAAGCAGCGCCGTAAGGCGGCCGCTCCGGGCCGCGTGCCTGCCAGCGCCCTGCACGAGGCGGAGGAGAGCGTTTCCCTGCGTTTAATCCCGGTGGCCTTCAAGGATAAAAACGGAGCGGTAAGGAGGGGGCTCCTTGCTGATACATCATCGTCACGCTCCGAGAAGTAGAACCAAATTCCCGTGTAACTTGCCCAGGGAACCGCGTTACCCGTGAAACGTGGGGACCGCGAGGACCTGATCTCAGAGAACTTGTGTGTGCGCTGACCTGTGGTGCCTCTGTACAGCAGGTGCACCGTGACATCCGGGAAGGGGATTAAAGCAGTTCTCTTGAATGAAGGTATATTGAGAGCTGGCTTACAGCGTATGAGGCTGTATCTGTTTGAATTAAAGGAATCACAGAGCTGTTGGGAGGGACCTCTGGAGATCCAGACCAAAAGCATTGATTAACTCCCATGTCACATTGTTACCCACAGCATCACTTAAGACTGGAAGTGCTTTGTTTCCTGGAGAGTAATTGCTCTAGGAATTAACTTCTTAATATATGATTGCTTTTTGTTTCCAGTAACCTTTGTCTTCAGTTTGCACAAACATTAAAAACCTTCAGCCAAAAAGTTACAGAAGGTAACAGGACTCACAAGCCTGAGAAGACACCAGTAGGAAAGGCTTAGTTTCATTCACCAGAAGTAGTATCATAGAATTTTGGAATAGCATTAATTAAAGAGGACCTTAAAGCCCATTCAGTCTCAGCCCCCCAGCCATGAGCAGGCCACTTCCTCCCCCCCCCCCAGCTCAGGCTGCCCAGGGCCCCCTCCAATCTGGCCTCAAGCTCCTCCAGGGTTGCAGTATCTTCTGCTTCTCTGGGCAGCTGTGCCAGTGCTACACCATCCTCTCAGTGAAAAACTTCTCCTTGACATCTAATCTAGATCTCCCCTCTTTTAATTAGAACTGTTCACCCTCGTTCATTGTCTATCTACCTATGTAAAAAGTTGATTCGCATTCTGTTTATAAGCTCCCTTTAAGTATTGGAGGCCCATGACAAGGTCAGAGCCTTCTCTAGGCAGAACAGAGCTTCCACTTCTTTCTTGTGCTGGGGGTCCCAGACCTGCCATTAGCATTAATAGCCACTTCTTATGCAATTGCTTCCTACCTACTGATAAGAAACTAAAAATAACTTGTTACGTAATGCTTTGCAATATCCAGTTAAATTAAGAGTTTGGAAAGGCTGCCATTGCAGCCAGAAGCACCTTTCCCTCTTTGTAAGGGACCTTAAGGCACTCTCTTCCTTCACACTCTGCTGTGGCTATCAACTTGGTTATTTATGAGAGGGTTTATGTAGGCTCCAGAGTCATAGTTGGAGTACCCTTCTTTTACTTGCCTGAAAAGCTTTTGTATGCAACTGGACTTACCAAAAAACTAAGAACTGTGGGAGACAGGTCTGTGTTGTTTGGGAGCTGATGAAGCTGGATAGCAAGCGGTCTTGTTTTAGTGGGAGCAAGTTACCTAGTCCATGTCTCTAACAGCCTCTGTTGTGCTGCTGAGCCTGCCTGGCTGAGGTGTAGTTACACAGGTGCCGTGGTCAGAAGGCTTTCTTGAACAAGATAAGTCTGTGAAGAGATCTCTCATAGAGACAGTCTCAAAACACATTTTGTAGTCATGGTGATTGTTGACCACATCATAGGTCAAAGACACGTTTATAGCATGGGTTGTCTTAGTTCAGAACGTTCTCAAAAGCACAAGTTGCTTTGTTTATAGATACTAATGCCAGCTGACATCAGAAACAATAGAAGTCCCCTTGTTCTGCATTCAGTTCTGCATTCAGGAAAACTCATTCAATGCTCAGTCAGTTGCTGAGAGTTGATTTTTGTCACAATGGTTTTGAGAACTTTTGTAACTGAAGAATGCAGAAGGGCTGTGGGTAGGTTGAATCTCAGGGCAGGTTACTGTGGTAGGAGCTGTTTTTAGCAAGTAGAATGCTTGCTTCCTGACTTCAAACCTAGCCTTGTTGAGTCTTGAAAGCAATTTGAAAGAGCCCTTTGTTTGTTGTTTTTTTTTTTTAAATTACACTAGAAGCGTTTTGTTATGTCTCCCCTCTCCACTTATGAAAGCATTAGCATGATTCAAGTCTGCATGAACGTAGCTACTGAATTAACTGTAGTGACTGGAAGTAGAAGACTTACATCATACTCACCTAATACATAATTAGATACTGTATAAGAAAAGAAGTAATGCTGAGTTTATCCCACTCAGTCAAGCTTTTTCAAATGTTCACACAGAACTATTTTCCTAAGGTTTCTTGTAAGCAAAACTATGTGATACACAGTGAGAGAGTGTCTTGCATTGGCAGGACTCTTGTCATCTGTTTACCTGTCACTGGAGTCCCTGCACATGTCACTGCTGTATTTAGTGTGGTTTGTAACATGCCTGTTGCTACTATAGTACTGATTTAGCATGTGGAAGCGTGGTGATTAGCTTCCAAACCATCTTGTCTGTAAGGTCAATAGACAGTGGAGTTGGGGTCCACTGAGAGGCAGTGAAACTGAAGCAGTGCAGAATTCTAATGAAGGCAGTCTGAACTCAGGCACTTCCCTCATACATTCTATAGCAAGTAATTTGGATATTAATTCTTAAAATGCTTGTCATTTCAGGTGCGAGTTGTTCTCAAATATCGACACTGTGATGGGAACCTCTGCATCAAAGTAACGGATGATGTAGCTGTAAGTACAGAGCATGCTCTCGGGGCTTACTGGACTTCAAGTATTTGCTTTCTGCAAGTATAAGCTCTTAGCCATTGCCTTGAGTACCTCACAGTTTTCTAAAACCTTGTTTTGCTCAGGTTTCCCTAATTTCCTTCTGGTGACTGAAACTGACCTCTGTAGTTCAGCTCTACATAGTCCACAAGAAGCTCTAACAAACACTTCAGTATCCTTTATAGGTCTCCCCGTATCTTTGATTTTGTAGAATCCTAAAATAGTTATCTGAGCACTACAAAAAAAATCCATCTTCATGGAACTACATTGGTACTTCCTGCTGAAGCGTTTCAGGAGCATCTTCAAACACATTTACTGCCAAGTGTGGTCCCTTCACTTTGCTCAAAGTGGTGACAGGTTTAATCTGTAGGGTAAGCTGCTGCTTTGTGATGAGAAGACACTAGAGTGTTATCACAGTGAAACATGACATTCATTCACAGCACAAAGATCCCATCCTCTCAAATAATATTATGGTACCACAGCCATTTGTTATGCATTCAGAAGCATTTGAGCTGCATTTACTTACTGCTATTGATCTAAATAGTCTGGAAGGGTGCTTAAACTCACAAGGGATTCAAAGAGGACAGCAGGTAGAAATAGAATTTATCCACATGCAGAAGTACACGCCAGCAACAAGTTCTGGTTGTAATAACATTACAGCCAAGTTATTGTTGTGCAGCCCAAGTAAGCAACAGTAGTATGCCCATTCCTTACACTGAGATCTAGAAAAAACCTGATTTTTCCTTCCCAGGAGTGGCCTGGCACTGGTATTTCCAAGGCAAGATGCAAAATTCCAATAATGACACAGTAGTGACAGGGCTTAGTTTGAGATGCTGATCATGGTGTACTGATAACAGGGAAGTAAAAGGCAGTTCAGTTTGAAGTTTTCAGTAATGGAAGATTGGTGTCTGTGACTTGTAAGCTTCAGTTTTTTTATTTCAGGCCTTCTTACCTGCTGCCAGTTGTGGAAGGCTGTTATGCTGATTGTTTTGTAAAGAGAGGAAATAAAGGGTTTCCTTGCTGCTAAGTGTACAACTAATATAGCTGAGGGAAAAAAAAATAAGCTTTTCTCTACTGCTCACCTCTGAATTAAAAGAGGATTTCATTGCTGGCAAAAGTTGCTGCATTCAGAGTGCTGGAGGATGGAGCATTGTTATGTGTAGTTGTTACGTAGGTCTGAGCAGTCAAACTGATGCTGTGCAGGTATAAGAAATTACTCATGCAGTGAAAGCTAAGCAGCCATTTTATAATTAGTCACTAACATATTGCTCTCGTTCCTTTTGCATTTACAGGCTTGTCACATGAAGGAATTCCTCTTCATCTTAATTAGATGTTATTTTCCTCATTAGAGCTATCTTTAAAATGGATTTTGCGTAGGGGAGGGGGATCCTATTCAGTGGGAAATACTGATGTTGTGTCACTAGCAGTGTATAGGGACTGCTAGAGGCAGAATATACTTTCAAGATACAGAGAACAGGATAGTGAAAAACCTTTTTCTAGATAAAATTCAACCTAAACCAAGTGTGCCCTTAAAGACAGCTTTAAAGCCCAAGTTTTACCACCTTTGAGAGAAAAGATAACAGAAACGATGAGCTTCACTGTTTTCAAAACAGAAGGCAAGAACCTTTGAAAGAGGCATTTTAAAAGAAGGTAGATGTGTTTTGCTGCTGCCACATGGTAGCAACATACCACAAATGTTCATTGAAATACTTGTTTCATTGGTTCGAGCACAAATTCGTTACAGCTGCAAGTGGGGTAAAAGCAGTAAAATGGAATCTGATATTAAGCAACTTTCTCTTGCAGTGCTTGCTGTATAGAACAGACCAGGCACAGGATGTAAAGAAGATTGAGAAGTTCCACAGTCAGCTGATGCGACTGATGGTGGCTAAGGAATCCCGCAGTGCTGCCATGGAAACAGACTGAGCTGCTGAAAAGAAAGCAGCGCCACGGTCGGATTTCACTGGAAGAAAACATCTCTTGGATTTGAACAAATAGCGGGACAGGAGATGCTTTTTCATGCCAAAGTGGACTGTTACAAGTGTAGAGTATCCTCCTCCCCAGACTCCACTTTGGAAAACTAGGAAAATTAATGCTTTCAATTGAAAGCTTATATTTATTTTCGGGAATTGAACAAGAAACTATTCTTACACACTAAGTACGCTAAGAAGACAAGTCTTCACAATCCTACAGTACTTGTGTGAATTTGGTGGGCCACAAGCATGTTTCTGGAAAGTTGTAATAAAATTCCATATAGGTTTTGTTGTCTTCATATGTTATGCTGATGTATTCTCAGTGAGAGGCTTTATTAACATAATACTGTAGTGTGATTAATGGATCTAATAAATATTTACATAAATAATATACTTCAGTGGGGTTTAGAAGAATGCAATTTTAACATTTCACTTCAGAAAGCAGCCAATGTATATTAAGACTGCACCTAGCAAAATTTTAGCTTTTAGTATTGATTTTGGTCACGTGTAACATCAGCAATGCATCTGTAGAATCCATGTTATATTGGGTAAATAATTAAGCTTCTCTGTTTGAAATGTTAAAGAAACACTTGCTGTGTGCAGTTAGCAATACTTGAGCAGTTTCTTTTCTGGTTAGGCAAATATTGATGAAAAATACCAGAACATTCTTTCAGTACTTGAACTATTGCATACTAGAAAAGGGGACCTTTGCCATCCTTGCCTCGGGCAGAGTTGAAGTGTATCAGCAGGACTAATTCTAGAAGCTCTTGCCTGTTATGTTAATAGAAGAATGCAACCAGCCACTATCCAGTCATCATTTTTAGCTATTTGTGAACTGTGCATTTTCAAATGTTACATGAGGCACATGGATATCAGCCAGCTGAACAGACAGATAAAAAGCAGCTTAATAAATACAACTGTCAAAAATAGACCCGTGCCCACTATGCTTTGACTTTTTTTGCACGCTTACCTCTGGTAAGGTGATGAAAACTTTGTCTTTTGCAAATGTTTTTATGCTTGACAGCCCAGTAGCTGAAATTGATACTGGACCATGCATACTTAAAACCACACTTTCTTTTTATATAAATATGCTACTGCTGTACTGTATGCCCAGATTGTTTTGGCTTTAAAAAAAAAAAAAAAAAAAATCAAGCCATGAAAACAAGCCAGAGCCATACAAGACTTGTCTGTGCTAGCATTTAAATATGGCAAAACAATCCACTTCAATAGCTACCTGTTGTCACTGACATTAAATAAGCACAGTCTACTTAGAAGCAACAGAATTCTCACATTTGCTGAGGTCTCTAACACAAAACACAGGCTCAGCTGCTGCAGTAGAGTACCCAGTAACCAGCTGATGTGCAACACTGCATGCTTTTGGAAAGCCCTTAGGTGCTAAATTGCCAGTAGCCACTCTGTAGGAGTGACCTACATGTAATGTTTTTGGATTGGCTTTTGAAATGCAGATAAACCCAGAGAGAATTATGGAGTTTGTCCATAATTAAGCTGTAATAAGATACTGTGATCTGAAAATTTTCCTTGATGCTCCAAATTGTCATCTTAATATTACAATACAGCATGTTAGGACTCAAGCCATTTTTTAATCTAGAATACTGTTCTGCGGTGTATGGGTGCTGTGTAGAAGTCACACAAGTGAAGTTTTACACTACTAATTTGGCAGGTGCAAAGGCTGCTGCTATTTCAGTGTGATTTTTGGCCACTTACAAATTGGTTTGGCATGAGAGATCTTCTGTGAGCAGAGGGACAGAAAGATTTGACTGTATTCACTTGTGCATGGAGGATAAAGGTAAAGAGAGGGCTGCAGGTAAACTTTGTGCACCAGGGGGCTGAAAGGATTGAACTAGAGACCTGAGGAGGTTTTAAAGGGGAGTACTGGTGACTAGCAGAGGAAGGGATTACAGTGCTATACTAAATTGCAGTTGTCAAGAAAAAGGCAGGAAAATCAATTTCTGGTTGCCTACATTCAGACATTATTGCTGTAAAATCACAAGGAAATATTAAAGCTGCATTCTTAAAGGTGATGCTATGCTTATTCTTTGTGTACTTGCTGGAAAATGAAGATGGTACTAAGCAATTATAATAAAAATACTGCTAAAGCTATTGCTTTAAAAACAAACAAGCCTTCAGAAATTCACTTAGGGGAAAAAAGATGACATATTTCATGCTTTTTGACTTTGTCCTGCAGCTTTCAGTCACTTCAGTACTCTGTTCATGGGATGCTTCGTAGAAACACCAAACTCAAAGCTCTGCTTCATACTGCTAACACTCTTGTTGAGAGTACTGTTCACACTTGTTGCATCTGTACTGTAGTTACCAACTCCTAATAAACTTTGTCACAGAGTTAAGCCAAACTGCCAACTGCTCAAAGGTGTCTGTTGATACATGATGGAAAAAAGATAACTGATGTGCACAGAATATCTGCACTCAGAAGCACTGAATGCAGCAGCCCAGCCTATCAGCAAATGCTTCTGGTTTCCAGAAGCAGTTGTGCCAATTAAAGGATGCAAACAGCCAGCTCAGGAACCTATGTGTGACTTGTCTGGTAAGTCTGGTAATGTGGGACTTGTCTGGTAATGGGAATCTTTGCAGGAGGACTGAAGTTATTAAAATCAAAGGATGGTTTTGCTTACTTTAGC
Organism: Lagopus muta; assembly: GCF_023343835.1. Lineage (NCBI taxonomy): Eukaryota > Metazoa > Chordata > Aves > Galliformes > Phasianidae > Lagopus > Lagopus muta. The sequence goes on from NC_064434.1 coordinate 93,056,155, forward strand.
TTATTTTGTTGCTGCATATGTTAGTCATTTTCAGTGACCATCTCGTTCTGTGAGTGCAGTTTAATAAAAAGGAGGGTCTATTTCCTTCAGAGTTTTTAATTCTAAGCCTCTGGATATGCAAGCATGTTCTGGATTACAGGAAGATCCTTTAATTATCTGTAGAAGTGAGAACTGGTTACAAGTCATGGTTTTAGAGATGCTTGTGAAAGAGGCTTTTGTTTTCATCAAAGTCGAGCTAATGCTTTCAAGAGCATCAGATTTATTCCGGAAAATTAGGTGCTTTTGTGCCTGAGTCCGTGCAAATAGGGAATTGAACTGAAGCCAAGCCTTTGACAATGTTTTAACTTGTCAAAATAATTACATTTTATCTCCATAAGTTCTTTCCTGCAGTGCAAGAAAGAAGTGGATACTGCTCAACATCCCTGTAATAAATGTGGAGGAACCTTGGTTTCTGCCAGTCACTGTCAGTAAGCCTTTGATGATTGTTGTTCCCTTGGGCTGATTTTAAGGGATTACATCATCTGTAAAGCGTGTTGCCCTCTTGCTTCAGAGGGAAGCAATCTGCTCACTTCTTTATAAATAAGGATGGGAACACACTGTTGTCCTGTACTTGAGCTTTTTCCCTTTCTTTTCTGCTTTAGGGGAAGAATGTTCCACAGAAATGATACTGTGACCACTTCTAAAAGGCATTTGAGATTGATCTGAAGTGGAAAAAGGAATCTACAGCAAATAGCTACACAGAAGTAAAAACGTGTGATATCTTCTCATCTAAAGACCAGATTCTGCAACAGTTCCCATTCTTTCAAGAGACTGAACATCAGCACACAGCCTTACAAAGTTGGATCTCAAACTGAAAGCCTGGTTTGTACAATGCACTGTGCTGAGGTAACTTTAAGTGTCACTGACTGAAACGAAGTTGCTTTCGTCAAGCATATTTTAGAAGCTTTCTTGTGAAGATCCATTAAGATAACAACTAACTTGCTTTTTAGAAATCTAGTCTATGCTGCACACTGAGTTTTTGTTTAAGTTAACAGTGATCTCACTTCCAAGAGATGAGGTATCTAGTCTGAGAACTCGGTACCACTTTGAAGGTAGATGCTGCATGACTTACAAAAAAATCTTTGTAAGCAAACAATTGCATTATCTTTTACACAGGCCTTGAAAGGTATTTAAATCCAGGCAAGAGTTAAATCACCTTCGTGTTGGAGATGACATAAAAAACACCTTTCATCTGTTGTTACTTTTCCAGCAAATACTCTTCAGACTGACTTCCAGATACACCTCCCCAGCTTTTTATTGGGAGGAATTACCATGCGCTGGAGGTAGATGTGGCCTTTTAGTCTGTAGAAGTGGTGCATTTATCAGAGAACATTACCACAGTATTTCAGGAAGAGAGCAGTTACTCAGCAGAACACAGAGAGGCAGTCCACTAATCCCTGACAGTTGGTGTAGGCCCCCTGGCTGCTGTAACAGACCAGAAGTTTGGCAGGAGAACATGGGCTTAAATTGGACCACGTAATACAAGTCTGTGGGAACTGTGAGCCAGTAAGAGCACAGTCACAGTACGATAGCAGAGTTTAGCTACCTACATGTAAATGCAGTTATTTTTGTACATTGTCTTTGTTTCTAGCGAATACACATTCTTCCCCCCCTTACATTGTGCCTCAGTCACTTAGTCACAGGTGTTTGCTCTTGGAGTCCCCTGATGGGAACAAAGACTTTCTGCTATCCTAAAAACATCTCAAGCCATTAGTGCCATCTCTGAGGGCTCTTGGTTCAGGAGCTGGCCAGGCTCCCAGCCGGAGCCTGTGTGCTCAGCCTGAGTGCCCCATAATGGCAGCCCATGATGCAGGGAATTTGGGTATTAGAAAACTAAGAACAAATTTCTCTTATACCGCAATTGATGGCATTCATGAAACTGTTTCCTATTTAAATCAAGACCACCTTTGAAGAGATTTTTGATTCTGCACTCATTCTTCTGTCTGCTTTTTTGTGGCGATTCTTAGTCTTTTTGCTAGAGCTTAATATTAGTCATGCTGAAAGGCCTGGGAAAGGTTTGATTTGTTGCATTCTCCTTTGAAGTTGTGCTAGCACATTGCATTCATTTTTTGTCTAGAAGTGGTATCTCCATAAAAGGCCCAATCTGTTCTGCTGATACTGAGAAGAATCCTCCTGAGCATTGCATGTGTGTTTACAGCAAGATTTCAAACACCAGTTTCATAGGGGAGTCGAGCTTTCTGGAAACCTATTGAAATACTTGCTGACTGGTTGTGAGCAATGAGAAGTCACTGCTCACACTGGCTAGTAAAAAAAAATATGTATTTTAAGTGGGTTGCTGATGCATGTAAATAGAGCCATCTAAAATACAGTTCTCTTGTCATTATGTGACTGAAAGATGAAAGGCTTGCCTCAGGGCACTAATAAATGAGCTCCGGCAAGTTTTGAGCAAGCCTTAGAGAAGCTACCTCCCAAAGATATCCTTTCCTTTAAGGAGCCAGCAGACAGGAGGATGAACTAATGCTTTAAGCATGTCAGTGCAAAAGTTGATGTCTTTCTTTAAATTACTACAAAATAGCTCTTAAAATTGGAGAACAAGGAGGCAGCTGACCTTCTCAGTGAGCATTTAACAATTGGTTCATAGAATGGTTTGTGTTGGAAGGGACCTTTAAGACCAACTTGTTCCAATACCCTGCTATAGGCAGGGACATTCCCCTCTAGACCAGGTTGCTCACAGCCCCATCCAGCCCGGCCTCAAATGCTTGGCTGCTCTTCTTTGTTTCATGACAAGTTTCCCATGGCAGTGCTACCCAACAGCCGAGGGCAGTAGCCAAAGAAATAGAAGAGATTCACCTGGGCTTACACTCAGGGGGAAGCCTTATATATGCTTCTCACTCAGCAAAAGTGCATAACAGGTGACTGCACTTAAACATGCAACCAACTGACCATATTTTCAGTGTTTCCAAGAGAGCAAACAGCTGCTTTCCAAACAGCTCCCTAACCGCTCCAGCAGTGCTCTGTGTCATCTGACCAACATAACAAAACTGGAATTCCACACTAGCCCGGGTCAATGTAACAGCTGGTTGCTGATGCCTGCCATCTCTATCACACAGTTTCTAGCACACCTCAGAGCTTTGGCTAAACCCTTTCCATTTACCAGTGCATCAAAAAGCTCCTTCATCTGGAGACCTGCTATTATGGTATTCTGCCTATTTGTGTGCTGATGCAGCATCACCAAAGGTCAGATGAGTGCTTAGGGAAAGGAAAGTCAGGGCTCAGGGGCTCTGAGGAGGGCTAAGAAGAGTGATTGGAATAGAAGAGCCACCAGTTAGATTGGCTTAGACCACCCCAGAACCTCTATTACTTATATTCTGTTATCTCCATAGCTTGCTTGTAAAAACCTCATAGTTGTCCATTAAATGGTCTACAGTGTAGATTTTACTTAACATTTAACTGGAAGACTGTCAATAACTGAAATATTTCCATGTTGTTCTAGTTCATATAGACAGTACTTAGTAGTACAGAAACAAAGACTAGTTTCTCACTCAGGGCCTCTAGAAGCCTCTCAGATGGAACATTCTGAACTGAACGTGTGCTATAAGGTAAAGGAATATCCCACAGATTCACAGAACTGTCTGATAACTCTTAAAATGCTGAGTATTGGGATTGAGAGCGAGCAGCATATAGGAAAGCATACACAACATCAATAGCAGCTGCCCAACACACAGCTACTCCAAACCAGAATGTTTTTAAGGTGCCTCCTGGCTGCATCCAGGTGGCCCCTCACAATAACCCATTCAAACACCACAACATCTACAGGGTACCATTTCACTAATAGAATCATAAGGGCTCAGAAAGCTTACCAAGATCATCATGTAAAGCCAGCAACCCACATCCCCCATAACTAACATTCTACTCACAAAGAAGCAACATCACTTCTACAGGTTATTGGCAACACAAGGCAAAGTACTTACAGGTAGACTAATAATCATAGACAAGAAGAAGAGCTGAACTCACCCAGCTGTGACAGGCTCTCTCACCACACAGCACACCTCTTCAGGAAGCATCCCAGATCCAAGAGATGCTCTTCTTCTAGTGCCCAGCCCTTATACAAGCCACCCTGGGCCCACCTCTTGCGGTTACATGGGGAGCACAGGTGCAAACACTTAGCCTGTGCTTCCTAGGCCAGCCACACCTCTTCTCCAGGTGCTCAATCACCAGTTCAGGCCATGATCTGTCAGTTCCCCTCTTAAGCTACTTCCCTCAGTGCCACATCTCTGTTTCTTTAACCCTTCCAGAGATGGTGTCTCCACCACCTCCCTGGGCACTGTCTCAATGCTCTTTCAGAGAAGAAGCATCTTCTAATGTCCAATATGAACTTCCCCTGATGCAACTTAAGGCCATTACCTCTTGTTCTATCTCTAGAGAGATGGGGCTCTTTGATTTCAGGATCAGAAAAAAGGTTTTCCTTCCTCATTCTTCTAACTTTTATTAAACTTCCTTCTGGACTCTTTTTTCCTTTCTTCTTTTCCATCTATTTTAAGTTTAATCTTGCTCTTTATATCTATAGGGCTAATTCATCTTATTTTCTCCTCGTAGTTGACCATGGTGACTTTTCTTTGGGAAGAGGATTGTTACGCAGTTGCATCTTCACTTTCTTCTACTTGTGGATTTAACAACGATTTTGTTCTCAAATCTGAGCTTCAATAGAGGGAGATTCTGCATTGTCATATTTGCTATATGTTCCACATGAACAAACTTCTTTACTCTGAGAGTGAAACAACATGGGAACAGGCTGCCCAGAGAGGTTGTGGAGCCTCGAACATCTCCAGAGGTCCCTTCCAACCCCTACAATTTTCTGTGATTCCGTACATTGTAAAATAAAAAAGCTGTTCTCTAATCACATGTGTGGTTCTCAGTTTCTTCTTGTTTACATGGTCCTCCCTCAGGGTTCTATGCAGTTTCTCTCACACTTCTAGTCCTATAAGTGTCTACCGTGGTTGTTCCCTCTATTTTTTGTTGGCTGTTAACAAATACCAGCTCTTAGAAAAAAAAGTGGTAGATGAAAACTGAGATGGAATGGCATGACCTCTAAGAGCCAAAAAGGAGTGAAAGCTGCTTACTTTGTCTTACTTGATGTGGACAGGCTGAATCGCTGGGCTGAAGCCAATGGGATGAGGTTCAATAAGACCAAATGCTGAGTCCTGCACTTTGGCCACAACAACTTCAGGCAATGCTACAGGCTTAGGGTAGAGTGACTGGAAGACTGCGTAGAGAAAACGGACCTGAGGGGTGTTGGTCGACAGTCGGCTGAACTTGAGCTAGCAGTGTGCCCAGGTGGCCAAGAAGGCCAATGGCATCCTGGCCTGCATCAGAAACAGTGTGGCCAGCAGGAGGGGGAAGTAATTGTCCCTCTGCAGGGAGCCACCAGCCCTGGAGGTGTTCAAGGAACATTTAGACACTGTGTTGAGGGACAGGGTTTAGTGAGAACTACTGGTGATAGGTGGTTAGACTGGATGGTCTTGTAGGTTTTTTCCAACCTTGGTGAATCTATAATTCTATGATTTTATACTACTGGCAATAGTGGCTGCAGCTTGCTCTTCTGAGGCTCACTCTGATCTCTTGAACCAATTTCAGATGACACTGAATCATAGAACCGTTGGAGCTGGATGGGGGCCCTTGAAGGCCATCTAGTCCAACTGGATGAAATAGACTGAATGAACAGGGACACCCAGTTAGAGACATACATGCCTTGGAGAACAGGCCTGGGGAAGAAGCAGGCATTCTCCGTGCTCGGAGTCGGAATGCATGTGGAGGCTCTGTCTGAGAAGACACGGGCAGCTCACCCGCGGTCTCTCGTTACTTTGCCCGTGCCGATTCCGCACCGCAGCAGCAAATCGTTCACCGGGCCGAACCCTCGGCTGCCCGCCTTTCGGAGCCCGGCGGTGGTTCGGCGTCGAACGCGACCCGCGCGGGAGGGGCCCGCTGCCAGCCCGAGGGCGGTAGGGCCGCCCCAACCGCGCATCGTATCTCGCTCTCGCAGCGGCCCGGCCCCCCGCCGCGGAACTACATCTCCCGGCGGTCCGCACCATCGCGCCACCGCGTCACCGGCCCTGCCTGGAGCGGGGGGGAGTCGGCGATCGGCGAGTCGAGGCGCGATCCGACCGCGGCAGGTAGCGCGGGAGGGCGGGCGGGGCCGGGGTGGCGGCGGGGGGGCCGCGGGGTGCCCTCCGAGTGCCCTGCGAGCGGCGGGCGCCGCGCCGCGCTGCCCGCCGTCCCCGTTGAAGAGCCGAGAGCAAAGGGAACTTCTCGAGAAGGAAGCGGCAGGAGCGGGGTGTCCGGGCGCTCTGCTCGGCGCTGCGGTGCTGCTCCAAACGTGGCAAACGGAGCTCTAATTAGTGTGCAAGTCCCCAAAGAAAAGGCGTTTGGAAAGCAGTGCCGTCTTTCTCTCCGAAGAGCTCCGGTCTGCTTGTAATTAAGGCTGAAACACGTTTTGGTTTTTTTTTTTTCTCTTTCTGAAAATTACTACTGCAAAAGTCCCAGATTCCTCTTCTGAACGCGTTATTTTAATTAGAAGAACTGTTGTATTTGCAAGTGGACCTCTACGCAAAGGGTAAAGCGTTCAGTTAACGAAATTCTGCTTCTGAAATGACATTTGCTTGAGTGTCTTGGTCACAGTCTGCACAGCCAGGTGGGCAGCTGGCGTAAAGATGTGGCCATCCTCTGCATTCTGTGTGGGGTTTTCTTTTGGTTTTGTTTTAGAGCAGCGTTATCAGCTGCTATGGATATTGAAGCAGTGTTACTGACTGAATGCTTTCTGCCTGCTGGAACGCTTCTGTGCGGATTGCTCTGTTGGTAGAGGCAGGAGATGTTTGATTTTCATTTCTGCCTTGAAGGCACTTAGTTATTGCTCTGTCAGCTTGTTCTGTAGGTCCTAGCTGCCCACCACATCAGCACACTAAACATAATCTGTTGCCTCGTAGATCTTTCTGTCAGATTATGTGGCTGTATGTTAAGAATCCAAACTAAAGCATGACTACAGGACCGGTCCTCTTGGCTACTTCATTTTCAGCATTAAGTGCTCTAATCTGGTGGGTACGGGTAGTGCACTTCTGAATGAAGCCCTCAAATCCAAAGAGAACTCCAACATTTCGATATTATTAAGAGAGATATGAAGAAGGAAGAATTGTTCTCAGTACACGTTTACACTGGCACATCCTTTTGGTGTTGCAGTATTTGACAGAAAATGATGACTACCATCTGTTCCTCTCATCATCATCTCAAGTTCCTTTTCTCTTTGAGAATGAAGTCTTCATAGAGAGATTACAAGTTGTGGTCTCTTCCTGTTTCCATAGTCACAATTACTGAAGAAAAATATTCTTTTTTAAAATCTGATACATTTTCATTCATATTGTCTTTTGTGCTACCCCTTTCTGCTTGGAGTCATGATCCCCATTGAATTTACGATGTGCACCTTATTTCACTGCCTTACAGATCGCCAGAATCTGATCTCCTGTCAGTCTTTTATTTGTCATTTCTGCCTCTAAACCTTCTCTTAACTGGAAGATCATCACATCCTTTGTTCTGATGTACTTTGGAGTACAACATTTCTAACTGTCGGCACTCTTTTTCCTCTGCTAGGCACCCCGCGTGCATGTCAGTTCTGCATGTGTTAGTAATTAAAGGTTTTAATAACAGTTTCCTTGCAGTGCTAATACAGAAAGCTTGTAAAGCTGCTAGTTAATGAAGATCTCTCTGATTTAATGGAGGAATCTTAAGAGAATTACTCTGTAAAATCCCACTGTAAGCAGCAGGACGTGTGCTGTGCCATAGCAGCAGCTGTGCAGGATGAGTCTGCATCTGACCTGGAGGTCAGGCTGGGCAAAGCGTTGGCAATATCACTGCAAGGGAGGGAGGCAGCCTTTAAATATTTAGCACTGGAGAATTTGGTGAAGCTAAAAATAGAGCCTGAACTTAGCTTAAAGTCTGAGGAACAATTACCTCGATCTCATTTCCTTATCTGTTTATATCAAACTCTTTTGGTTCTTGTGCACATTTTTCCATTCCCATCTGTAACACGCAGATGTTGGCATACAAAGAGGTGGTTAAGCTCATTATCGCTAGAAGGCAAAATAGAACAATGTGCTATTCATCATTTCTTTTTTCACATTAGAAATTAAATGTTGAAGTAAAGCTCAAGATGCACTTTAGTGTCGATTTCATTGAACGGTGTCATTTAACTGGCTGGACAGTGGCTATGAATGGCCTGAAAAACTTTTTACTGGCATGATATCCTCCACTTCTCTAGCTGGATTTGAGAGATGCCTATCTGGGAGACCCAGCTTCCAGCTGTGTTCACCCCTCAGCCGCGTGCCAGGCTGCTGTCACTTCTTTTCATGTGTGCAAATTATATTTTTCTTGTTTGCTTTTCTTGTTGGAATTCGCCAGATAGGATAAATTGCACAGAATCTTTGTGTTTGCCAACCTTAACATTGTAGCTGTCAAATGCTATTATGGAAGTTTAAACAGTTCTTTTGGCCTTCACTTTTCTAACAGAACCGTGCTGATTTAAGAATCCTTTATCAGCCTTCAGACACAGAGAAACAGATCTTCTTTCCTCCAAATCATGCCCACCATTCAGGCATTTGGTTACAGTAACACGCAGCACAGACAGCCTGGGTCAGATTCTGCCACTGTGTGTTTATGCAACCCGTAGTTGTTGTTTTATTTGGGGTTTTTGACTCTTTGGAGGAAATGGGGTTATTCAAACATCATAGAAGCAAAATAAGAGAACTGAGATAAACAAGACGTGTTTTAAAGTAGCACATAGGAATACATCGGGTATGGATTTGAAAGAGCAAGTAATGTTGCTTCAATACATGTTCTTGTGAAGTGAGCTCCTTCCTCTTAAAATACTGCATACCAAATTCTTAAATTATGAGATGAGCTTTGACCAGGCGGTGGTTGTATAAATACACCTTCTCTGGGTGAGGCAAATTGGCTAACAGTGAACTTAGTCCCATAATACTTTTACTTATCTAGGCTCGAGTCTCCCTGCCTATCAGATTTCAGTGCAGTGCTGAAAAGTTCATGCTCTTGGCTATCATAGGATGGCAGAATAGGTGGGAATGTGTTATAAAGGTACTCAAATGCTCTTCCAGAATGAGGTGCAGCAAACTGACTTCAAGCAAAAGCTCTGAGTGGTCCATTCAGAGCCTTAAACCAGCCTTCTGTTGATGGTTGCTGCTGTCCACAGGGCAAAGCAGGTGGGTAGCTGCTAGGGAGCCGTGCCTCACTGCCACAGATGCTGGGTATTCCTCTGCACAGCCCTCAGTGGTGCTGGAGGCATATCCCCAGCCCTGTCGTCACCTGCAGTCCTATTCCTGTGTGGTACCCAGCTGCCCTGTCCCTAGGGGACAGCAGGGCTCCCATTCTTGGGGAGGTGACCTCCTTCCTTGTTTGTAGGCCCCTCCTTAGGTCTGAGGCTCCTGCTGGACTGCATAACTCCTAGCTGCGAACAACCTAGAAAAAGATTGTGGAACAGGATTGTATCACTTCTTCCTGTTGTTTTGGAGGTATCATTGTATGCCACCTCCTTGTGGCAATAAAAATGTAAATGTTAAATTTCTTATCAAGACAAACCAGAAACTCTCCTGGATGTGTATTTCCTGTCTTTCATTTGCTTTCCTGCGTGGGACGCTTTATTTTACCCACTGCCTACTGCTCTTCTTTTCCTACAATGTTAATGTATCCTTTTGTGCTCACTCGGGAGATGTTATCAGTTGCATGCAAAGCAGTTCCTGCATTGCTTGGCTATTTTGAAGTTTGTCATCATGCTCCATAAACCACATAAGTAGGAAGCTTTTCTTATACAAATGTCCTCATTTTTCTACTTGCTTCTGGTGTTATGAAGTGCCAAAATGGGGTGCCCAAATATGGTAGGACAACAGGCTGAAGGTGAAACACGTGGATTGTGCCATGGCTTTGTCCCTTTTAGGTTGTCAGTGCAAAGAGACTCTGTTAGAGGTGGTGTGAGTTCATGAAGTCCTTCAGTGGTTCTTCTTTCCACATCTGCTGGGAAAATACACCTGTAATTGCTGCTCTCCGGGCAAATCGATCTGTAAACAGAGATGCTGTGGCAGAGGGGAACATGTTCAGTAAAACCTAATGGGGGGTTATGTAACAGAACAAAAATAAACTGAAACATCATCTGTAAATGGAGCCATTATTTCTCCTGCAGAGTAATTATTAATCAATAAATCCTGTATCCGTCAGTGTCTTAGTGTGCTAAGTGCTCTGAGCCACCTCACAATTTGCTAGTAAACCAACCTTAGAGCAAAAATGTTATTAACACTAATCACAATAACCTCTGGTGTGTGTCTGAAAGCAGTGTGGTCTCTTAGAGCACTTGCTTCACCCATGCCCTTGCTGCTTTCTACTGATATGGCTTAATAGCACCATTCAGAGGTGTAACTACTGCACATTATTCAAGCTATGGTAGTCAAGTTGCGCAGTGTTTGAGTGGAAGATATTTCCTTTCATATGTGGTGTTTGTATAGCTTTGCTGGCAAACCTTTGTAGTCCAGATGTGGAGTTGTGTCATAATTTGGGGGAAACTGCTGTTCTCTGTGAATACGTAACAGGAGAAATCCTATCTACTAAATGCCTTGGTAGTTATTATTTCTGTGTAAAATGATTTGAAGTTTCTAAAAGCCCCTCGAGTTCTTTCTGCAGTAAAACGTAATTGTGCTCTTTAATTCTGGGATAATCTGTGGTTCAAGTATAGTGGAATCACATAGAGACTTGCCTTGTTCGTGGCAGAGGAAAAGTAGCACTTTCTCAAATTACGGACAGTACAGAAGGACCCATGAAGCAAATAGAAAGATCAAGTTCCTCCAGTGCCAATCATTCTCATTTCTCTGGCTCCTGAGGATTTGGGAATATTAGGTCACTTCCAAGGCTGTAGCAGTTGTATGTGTAAGTGATACATTTTTGTAGCTGGCTGTCCTATCTGCATAGTGCCTGACTTCTCTACAAACGTTTTATTGGGTGCTTATTTCAATGCTTCTATCCGTCTAATTGCCTTATTTATTATATGTCAATCTTCAGAAAATTCAACTGAAGCGAACGTGTCACGTCATATAAAGGCACTTACAAGATAAAGTCACCCTTAACCCTGTTACATGTGAACTTGAGTAACTTTTGCTACAGTTCTTATTTTGACCCAGGAATTCAGTTGCTCTGTTCTGTTTACTATTTGATTGAGCAATTCCAGAGCATCAAATTAATTCACAGCAGCAGTAAAACCAACAAAACCTCTCAAGTCTGGAGAGAATGTGTGCTGCTCAGTGCCATCCATAAACAGTGCCTGCTCTATGGAAGTTCTGAAGTACTTAATGTTTTATCAGTTTCTCAGAGTATGAGTGTTTGAATCATGACATCCTTTAAAATTACACACTAAGAAGATGACAGCAGTGTTCCCCAGCAAACATTTCTTGCACTTAAAGGGATGCTTGAAAACATTAACTGGTGAAGAGAATGAGTAACCTTGTTTTTTTTCCTACTTGCAGCATAAAGCAGTTCAAATATATTCAAAATGAATTTCTTTTTAAACGATATTCTGTTTGACTAAGACACAGCAGCTCTGCAGGCAGGTAATGCGTCTGTTGCCATGAGATCAGGTTGCTTTTCACCTCAAGAGAGCTTTGTTGACTGTGGAGGGGTGTTTAAGAGCTGGAGTGCAATGTCTGTGGTCTTCTGTTTTCTTTTCAAAAACATTCAGTGGGAGAAAGAAAAGGAAGGCCCTTCCACTCTTTACCCTTCAAGGGTTTTGCAAATACTTCCCCTCTTCCAAAGTGATGGGGAGATACAAGATGGCTGCCCTCATGTTCTTGCTTCTCATTCTGCATACACCTTTTCTTTTTCTTTTTTTTTTAATATGTACTTTACTGAAGAGATGCTCTACTTAGGATGCTCTGAACTTGAGTTGCAGCCACAGTCACTCCCTTTGCTATTGAAGAAGTCCAGCAGCAATCAGTAGCCAATGAGGAAGTGTGTTTAATCAGAGGACTGCTTAATTATCAAGCCATGTATTCTCTTGACCTGCTTTAACTCCTATTTTTACTAAGTTTCATTTATGTAAAATGCTTAATTCTTTCCCAGTTGAGCTGTGTAGGTTAAAACATTCTATTTCTGAAATCTTACAGAAGTGTTGATATCCTGAGGCTGACAGAACATCTTGTAAACATGTAGACCAAATCCTATCTTAGAAAGAGAGCAAACCTTTACAGTCTTTACCAAGTACATCACGTGTCTCTGAGCTATCTGTTGGGGCTCATCAGTTCTGTCCTTCTCTTGCAGGCATTATGCTGCTGGAGATATTCCTGATTCTGGGAGCAATCATCATCTACTTCTTAGTTTCCAAAAAGAAAGAAGAGACGCTCGCATTCAAAGAGGGATGGTGGGGAAAGGGACAGAAGCCTGACACTGAAGAAGATAGGACAATTAGGCCATTCAAGGTGGAAACTACAGAAGAAGAGCTAAGCGTAAGCAAATCTCTATTTGGGGGAAAAAGAAGTCAGAAGTGGCCAAATAAATACAGGCCTTGCTGGAAGTATTTTTCACATTGAACCAATGTGGAATATTCATGAAAATGACTGACTAGTGTGGAGGGCTTGGGGGAAGGGACTTCCCACTATTTCAGAAGATAGGAATGGATAGACAGATTTCACATTCTGCTGTATTGTGTTGTTTTCAGCTGTCTGTCCCAAAATTGCTAGTAAATAAGCCTTCTCTATAAGGCCTAATAAACATGAAAATCATATTACAGATTACTCAGCTGTGTTCCTCTTTGTGCACCTTCCTCTGCTTAATTGTGTAGACCAGAATACAAAGAATATCTTTGGTTTTGAAAGAAAGAAAAAAAAAGAATAATTATATCTCATTTCCTTGAGTGCCTTATGTTTGCAGCTGCCTTGGATGCTAATTCTGTAATTTATGATCTACTTGGGTCAACAGTAATGCAGTGTTAATTACAGTAAATACATGCATAGCAGAATTTGCTAGATAACAAGACCTTGATTGTGAGTGTTTGTCAGGGATTGCACAATTTCATAGATCTCTATGGAGTAATCATTCAAATGATACTCCTGGGACTGCTCATATTATTCATTTTCAATGTGTCTCTAGATCACTATTTTCCAAGCTAGGCCTGGATTTTTTTGGACTTTGTTGTCCTCCTTAGTAATAGCAGTGGACACTCATTTCTAATACATCTTCCCCTTACACTGCAGACAAAAAGCTACATAATTTATAACCTTAGGATTTTAGTGATATGCATTATTTGGTTTTATAATAGCTATTGCAACATAATCTACCAGTAACAAACTGTTTTCAAATAAATTCTTATGTAAGCTACAAATTATACTAAGTTACAATTTTTTTTTTCTGAATGTTGAGCATGGACAAAAAACTTGCACATCAAAATGTGTTAAAGGCTTCATTTAAAAATTCTTTTTTTTTTGGTATGTGTGCTAATTACAAAGAAAAAAAAACAAAACACAATACCAAACTTATGTACTAATATCTGCCTGTTCAGTGTGAGGCATGAGCCAGCACGTACACCTAACTTGTCTTATAAGTGTGAGTTGTCTTTATTGGAAAGTGCTGCTCAAGTTTAAGCCCCACAGAGGCCTGAGCAGGGTAGGATTTCCAGATCTCAACTATTCTGTGGTTCTGTTTCAGGAAGAAAGCTCTTGGCTGTCCTTCCCTGCTGAGTGATTTTTGACTGAATTTGCAGTATTGGCAGCATCTCCCATGACCGTGAAGTGCAGTAGTGACCTCACATGATTTGGAAACGTTCACTGCAGTCTAGTTTCACCAACTCTTTAACTGCGTGAAATTCTCAGTGTTTCACAGTGAAGGACCAGCAGCTTGGTCTGGGAAGGAGAGCAATGAGCATTCACTGCATTCTCTGTGAGACTGGGCTCAAAGGTAGTCCCTATGAAAAGGCAAGAAGACTTACATTCTGAGGTTAATTTGATCAAGATTCTTCATAGTGCAGTATTGCTTTTTGGGTTCTACCCTCTGTGGCTATCGGTCTGGCAGACAGATTAGCCAGTGCTGCTAAAGAAAGTGAAGGTGTTAAGAACAGCTATAACTGGAAGTGGAACAGGGAGCATCTGGAGGAGAACAAGGAATGAAAAAAAGTGATGGAGCATGGGTGAAAGGCACAGTCATCACTGGAGACATTATTCAGACACTGTTCTTTTTCCACTTGGGAATGATTAGAAACTGTACACAGTAGAGCATGACAGCAGACACAAGTGCTTGTAACATCTCTCCCTTCTTTTCTTTTCCCTGTAGGACTTATTTAGAAGACTTGACCAGGCTAGATTCACTGAGCCACTGGAGGACAGTTGCTTCCATTATGGGATTAACGTGGCATGTCTCAGGAAGGTTGTCTCCTACTGGAAAAACCAGTTCAACTGGAAGAAACAAGTTGAAGTTCTCAACAAGTATCCACACTTCAAAACTAAAATTCAAGGTATCTGTTTTCTTTCCTTAAAAATGAACAGTAATACATAATCTCATTTACAGGGATCTCAGTGTAAGAACGCTCTTGGCCATGTTGCATGAGCCTTCCCTCTGTGGCTGCCATAATGTGGATCCTTGCCACTGTTACAGCAGAAGTGAGAAACTACCTCACTGTAATTGAAACCGCTGAGGACAAACAGCATTTCCCTGTGCATGGATGGGTTGTCCGTTGGAGTTATAGAGAGCCAAGCACAAGCATTTGGAAATGGATTTGCATCTTGAGATGCAGCAGTGTTCTCTGACTTGCGATCATGCAAAAATACCCACAGATGCCACCTCTTGTTCCATGCAGCTCCCCAGCTGCTGCTGTCACGGTGATGCTGTCAGTCTGGCAGGATCATCAGCTGAGTGTGCTGGCTGATCATGTTTATCCCAGCCTGGCAGGGCCAACGTACCCTGCTGCACCATTTCATGCTCTCATAGACCTAGGAAGGCAGAATGCCTTTCCTTTAGAGTTGATGTGTTGCCAGGTCCAAGTGACTGCTTTGTCTTCTCATTCAAAACAGACTCGTTTTGAAAGAGGCCATTCAGTTAAGGTCTGTTATTATTGGAGCTTGGTCAAACTGGATGCTTTAAATACTTCAGTTAGGGATGTACTTGGGTGATTTGATATACAGCTATGGATTTAGGCAAAGCAGACAGTTGTTTTATGTGACTGTAAAATTCACGCTTGAGATCATGCAATATTATTTTTACTTGCCCCCATGAACGCACATTATTTGAAATGGGGCAGTTAACTGTAATATTTAAAATAAATTTGTGACCAAAAAAAGGAGGAAAAAAAAGTACCACCTGAGACAAGAAAGGGAAAAGAAGTTAAGAACAATGTCATGTGTATAGCAACAAGAAGAGAGATTTGAACATTAAGGGTGACTGCCATGAAAAGACAGGATCCGATGTCAAATACTGGATCCTTAGCTTTTGTCATCCATTGAATGTTTTTCAGAGAATGCAGAAATCCACAGAATTGCAAAGGAGGGGGATTATCAGCCAGTGGGAGGCTGGGATGGAGTTGATGCAAGTGAAATGTGCTTAAATACATTATAAAATGAAGCATTCAGGTTCTACTAAGAGCAAATTATTGTTTCCAGGAAAGCAGAGCCCTGAATGAATTCGAAGAAAAGCAGATAACCTGTAGGTCCTAATGCAACACTGTGTGAAATGGCTAGTACATCATAAGGATCACGGGAAAAAAGCAGAACTGCAATTTTTACCTTCTTGCTTTACAATGACCAGGCTGCTACAAGAACATCATTTTCTATTTTGATTTATCAAAAATATACTGAAAGGCTTGGATAAAAGGTAGAATGGAATCAAGAAGTTGAACTCTTCAACTCTTAGCAACATGTTTTTTCAAATCCTGGACACAGGTTAGTTAGTTCATCAAAAGTTAAGATGAACCCCAGACAGAGAACGCATAGTGATTGCTTTTAAAATTCCTTTTGCTCTAACATTAAGATCAATGGCTGGAGAAAGAAGCTAGACATGTTGAAATGAGAAGTCAGGCACGGATAAAACAAGGAAAGTGATTAATGCCCCCAAAGAAACAGCTGCTGCTTATGATGGATTCCTTATCTCTTGCTGCCTTCAAGTTGCAATTGTATGCCTTTGAGGAAGAAAAATCTGTGACTAACAGAGCCTTCTGGTGCCATATAGGGATATTTGCGTAAAATTTAAGGGCTCTTGAGCTAGATGATGCAGTCGTCTCATCTGCTTTTAAGTTGACTCACAGTGTTAGCAGTGGTAGATTGCTTCACTTCTATGTCTTATTTTTCCAATATATTTTAAAACAGAAAGAGAACAACCTCATTTAGGTGTAGTGATGCTTAACTGTACATTATAAAGTGCTTTAAGCTCCTTGGATAACATGGATCCAGAGAGGTGCAGGGTACTTGCATGCTTACAAAAAAAAAACAAAACCAACCAACCAACAGAAAAAACCAGAAAAGATTTATTCACAATCTGTTGTGTAATTAGTTTCAGTGTCATAGAAAACTTAGGCATGTTTGTTTGGTTTTTTTTTCCAGGCATTGATATACACTTTGTTCATGTAAAGCCTCCTCGTTTGCCTGAGGGCCAGTCTGCAAAGCCACTGTTAATGGTTCATGGTTGGCCTGGCTCATTTTATGAATTTTACAAAATTATCCCTCTCCTGACGGATCCTGCCAGCCATGGCCTCAGCAGTGAACACGTATTTGAAGTCATTTGCCCCTCGATCCCTGGATACGGCTTCTCAGAAGCACCTCACAAAAAAGGTAAGATGTGTAAGAAGAAACTGAACTCACAAAAGTCCAGACTCGTAGCGAGACAGCCTCTACTGGCAGATGGTAACTTCTGCCTCTTCTTCTTTTTCCCAGCGTAGAAGCAAAGATTTCACATGTCACATGGAGAGAGAGAGATGAGTGAGACTTTAGGTGTCACCATTAATTAGATTCAGGAGTAACATATAGATCATTTTGAAAGGACTATGCAAAGTTATGAAGTGAAGACTCATGAATAAGACAGTTTCTTGCTATCATTAAGATAAGACTGTTCTCACAGAGACAAAATGGAAACACATTCCCCAGGCAATGCCGAGTGTCTCTGACAGGGCTCAGCTCAGAGCATGACTGTCGTTTAGAAGGAGTCCAGCAACCCCTTGGTGGGACAAATGCATGGAGAACAGGTAGGGTTAAGGGAGGCTATAGTGTAGACTGGGCTTCCTCCTCTGGACCTTGCCCAGACAATGTGACAAGGGCTTTCATATACTGTCAGACAGGTGAGGAAAAATGGACTTGTATCTTTTTAGGAATTTAACTGTTGTCATGACAGGGAGAACAAATGCTGTACATTCAGAAGTGCAGCTGAAAGTAATGCAATATTTTTTTTTTTATTGCAGGCTTTGATTCTGTAAGCGCTGCTTCTGTATTTTATGAACTGATGCTCAGATTGGGATTCCGCGAGTTCTACGCACAAGGTGGTGACTGGGGCTGGCTCATCTGCACCAATCTGGCCCAGATAGCTCCCAGGTGAGTACTCATTTGACACACTGCTCCACAACTGGTATATAAAGCTATTTTATTCTTTAAATAGCTGTTGCTCACGTTTACAGTGAGAATGATAGAGCACAGGAACAGGCTGCCTGGAGATGTTGTAGAGTCTCCTTCCCTGGAGATATTCAAGACCCTCCTTAACACTTTCCTATGTGACCTACTGCAGGGGAATCTGCTTTATCTGGGAGGAGACTGGATTTGATCTCCAGAGGTCCCTTCCAACCCCTACAATTCTGTGATTCTGTGTGACTTGACTGTTCCAAACCAAGTCCATAAACAAGCGAGTACTGTGTCATTTTCCTCCTCAGTGCTCTATGCAAAGCAGTTATCCAGAACTGTACCCCAGCACAAACAGCTGTGCAGTAGCTTTGTGATGGTCCCAGAGGGACTGGAATGGTATGAGTACTTACACTAATAGCAGAATTTGGGGCTTAGTAGCTGGGTTTGTATGCTGACCACTGGCAGCTGCCGCTTTGACTTGTTTTTGTGTGAAAAGCAACATTACAAAGTACAACCAAGGTTGTGAGCAGTGATGTAATTGGGAGACTGGAATTAAAGGATGCCCATTTCTGTATATTTTAAATGTAACTTTTTATATCTGTACATTTATATATGTAATCTATTTTATATAGGTTATAGATTAGTAATATAACATCTAACAACATTTATATCTATCAAAGCATCATAAAATGTTATATTACACATTTAACAACTTTGAATCATATTTTATTTCAGTAATTTGTGGTTTTTTTTTTCTGTTTTTATTTTTAGCCATCTGAAAGGTCTTCATTTAAACCTAGCCTTAGTTACAAACTTGGGGTTCACCCACCTGCTCTCCATTCTGCTGGGCCGCTACTTTCCAGGGCTCTTTGGTTTCCACGAGGAAGACATCAGGAGGATGTTTCCCTTCTTGAAAAAGGGGCTCTACAAGATGTTGGAAGAGTCTGGCTACAATCACATACAGGCTACAAGACCTGATACTGTTGGTAAAGAAATAAACAAAAATACTTATTTAATTTTAGCTGTAATGTCATGAAAACAAAACACCTTGCTGAAATATGCAGAAGATGAGTGTTTTTCACAAAAATGGAAGTAGGAAGGTTAGAGGTTTTAAACAGCAGGTTCTTCTGCGTGCGTGTAACTCATAACAGACTAGGAGGGGGGTTGGAACGAGATGGTCTTTGGAATGGCTCTCAGCCCAAGCCATTCTATGGTAGAGGGGTATCTAGTATTAAACTCACTTTTGCATACAAAAGGATACATCTGTACCTCAAAAGCAAGCACCCTCCAAGTGCCACTGACCTCATTTCCAGTTTTCATAAACAGAAATGGCACAATACTTTTCCACATCTGCTGCCACTGGGGACTGTAATTACAAATGCAGCTACGCTGAGAACAAAAGACAGTTTCTTTACAGAGAATCAATCACAGTCAAAAGATGTAAACTCCAAAAAGCTTTTAGCTGTTTCAGCATGCAAGCTAGTTTATTTATAGACAAAAATAATACCTGAAAGGTAAAATCAAATTTGGTTCTTACTCATTGCTATGAATCACTTACAGACTTTAAAGAAAACGAAACGTGTATCCCTATGAGTGTTCTGCTAATCACTCAGATTGCTTAACTGTTTTAACTGTTAAGTGTTTCTATTTTAAAAGTATCTTTTGCAGCTGAATTGAAAAACTGAGTCAAGAATACTAAATGTATTTTATTTTAGTGCAGCAAGACTCACTCACTATAGGTTTTAATAAAGACAGAGCTGTAGAAACTATTTCTTAATGTCCTTCCATAAACTTAGCTACAGAAATGGGGTATTCTAAAACCGTTGGCAAAATAATAGTTTTATGGATTTAAAATAATTTGGCTTGCTTTGAGTTGTGATTTCCAGAAGTTATCAGTCTCTAATTCCTTGTTTGCTGTAGGACAAGGAAGCTGGCAGGTACCTAGTCACAGGTGGGCTCTCTCTTGTGGTTTTCTGGCCCATTCTGGTCCCTAGCTGTGATCTGTGGTCTGCCACAGCAGACTGTGTGGACTGTACAGATTGGGAACCAGCAGTAAGTTCATGTTCTGAGAGCTGAAGCAGGAGCAATTCTGAGCACAGTGAAGAGAGGGGGAACAGCAGAGGGGAAGACATCTTGGGAAAATAACACCGAGGAGAAGGAAGCTGAAAGGAGCTGAGAGAAGCCCAGCCAGGAAGACTGCCAAGGTCTTCCTGAGTATTCTGGTGGTACACGGTACGACGTGGAGCTGTCCTAAGCAGGGAAGTCATTTCTGACTTTTAGCTGATACTAGTATGTTGGCTGTTTCTGAGCTGGCTTTTGATCAGCAGATGCATGCATCTGGTTTTATACTTACCTGCATGAAGTGTGAGTTCATTTTCAGATGATTGAAGAGGCAGTGCCTGTATTCACAGTACTGTGAGGATCAATGTAAATTCTATCTGTGTGTAAACTGATGCACTCTTCTTTGTTCCATCAAAGTGAATTATGTGAGAAGTACATTGCTTGTCCAATTCTGCATGCTAAATCAGCTTTTTGGATCACTTAGTATCTATGTATTACAAGTGTTACTTGTTTGTTAACTGAAACTCAACTAACACATTTAAATAGCACTAATGGGTAAAGTTGTGCTAGCTGTAGTGTTGGTTGTCTCACAGCACAGTTAGGTTGCACAGCTGGAACTTCAAATATATTGCCGTATCTCAAGAAAACCTTTTGCTAAGATTTTTCTGAGCAATGTGAACAGTTTATAGTCCCTGTTTCATGGCACTAGGATGTATTAATAAAGTTCCAATTATATGTGTGTTTTTTTCAATCCAAACAAAACAATTGTAAAAGTTACATTAAGACTTGTTCTACATTAAGGCACTTTGCTTTTGCTAGCGTGGAAGGTGGACCTTTTAACAAAGCCTTGCTCTTCTTTAATTACTTTCTAATAATCCTTAAAAAGTTTTTGCTGTTAGACAATGGTGTAAATTCTTCTGGTTATGAGTAGGCATGTGGGATTTGGCCCTGTAGTACTGTTTAATATGTGCCAACTTCCAGATTAATGGAAGCAAACCCTGCTTGGCACATACTGCTTGATCTTATTAGCTTACAAAGAAAAGAAAAAAATAAAAAAAAACCAAACCAGCAGAAATTCCAATACTGTTACATCAGTTTAAAAACATTCAGTATGAGCTAATTTGGAGTCTGCTGACTTGCAGGTACTGTGTTAATGATTCAACAATAAATGGCTCTGACTTGTTCTGTTAATCTATTTAGGATCACAGGTGCTGGAATAGCTTTGTAAAGTTATTTCCCCTGTACTATAGTGGGCAGCATCTAAAACTAAAAAAAATTGAGAACAGCAGTAGAACATCTCATTTTCAGTTAAATTTCCCTCCTCCTTTTCAGGCTGTGGTTTGAATGACTCTCCAGTAGGACTGGCTGCATACATCTTGGAGAAGTTTTCTGTGTGGACTGATCCAGAATTCCGTAACTTAGAAGATGGAGGACTTGAGAGGTAAGTGCTATTTTGGATGAGGTGATTAAGCCTCAAGTCAAAGCTAAACAAATGTCTATCACATCTCATAAGGAGCTTGCAGAGACTACAAATGGTGCAGTGCTGTACTTCCCAGTTTGATCTCCTACAAGGAGATACATCCCCCAGCTTCTGTGGAATGAAAACTGACTTAAATGGAAGTACAGCGTTAGGACAGACAAATGTAAACTTCACCTGATCTAAGATGCTCGAAAACAGAACTCACATTTCACTGTAATATTAATACTTAACTGTTCTGTGAACTTGCTTTAAATTAATCAGTATTGCTTCATCTATGTACAGTTTGCTAATAAGTGATCACAGTTACTCTGAGGTAAAAATCTGAAATAGTTGAAGCTCCTTTTGAAAATTACTGAGGTACTTAGCAGGAATTGAACAAAACAGCATTTTACAAAAGGGTCCAATGAAAATGAATTTGAATAGAATGTTTTCACTGCAAACAGCTTACAACTTGATACTGAATTTGCACTAATTATTGCATATGTTGGAGTACCTGCAATTCCTGTACTGAAAGCTTATGGTAGCATTTTAAATTATGAATAATAGCGCAATCTGCTTTATGGACTCTGCTGCTTCTATTCTCCCAGACTTGGACAGTATAGACAGCTATGCTGGAGTCTGTCTGTCCTGTACAAGTTAAAATTTCACTTTCCAGTTTGTGTTTGAAAGCCTATAGCATGTTTATTTGGCCACTGACAGGAAGGGGGAAGTTAACACACTTCCTCTCTCCATTTTTATTCTTAATGAGTTAAACAGTTCTTTCAACAAAACCAAAGCGAAGTCCTTATAACTAAATACTATTTTGCACTACTTAGTAACTAAGAAATATCTGGGGTTACCTGTTCAGGAAGTTTAACCTGGATGATCTTCTCACCAACATCATGATCTATTGGGTGTCAGGCTGCATCGTCTCCTCGATGCGTTTCTACAAAGAAAATTTGCATAAAGGAATAGGCACACAGAAACATGAAAAGTAAGTGCTATTTTTCTTTAAATATTTTGTTTTGAATTGAATTCTATGTTTGCAGATAAGCTGTTTGTGTCTTGTGGTTGCTGCAAGTTCATGAACGCAGAGGTAAACCTGCCCTGAGGTATATGCAACCACAGCTCACTGCTATTTATTTAGCTGTGCAATGATTCTCCCAGAAAGCTGACTCAGTTCTTGAACAGTTCTTGAAGCTGTTGTGGCTGCACTGTGGGCAGTATCCTGTTCCAGTTCTGCCTACATGAGATGAGCTATACAGAACTTCTACATGCCTAGAGGAAGGAGTCTCAAGAACCTACATAAAAGTAGGCATCCTCTTCTGTCTAAATCTGAAAATCTTTGTCACTCCAGACAAAGTGGCTCACGCGTAGGGGATATTTAGGCCCTCAGCACATATTACTCTGTTTATAACAAGCATGGACAGTTCCACTTTAAGGTACTTTTCCCTTGAAATGCAGTTGCTTCTCTTTACTTCCTCGTGTAGAAAATATTCTGTAGAGCACATTCATGCCAGTTAAAAGCAAGAGCTGTCTATGGGAGTATGCTTTATAGGACAAAATCTCACGGTAAGAAAAGCTTTCTCTGAGCTAGTCCAGATTTACCGTTACTGCTTTCCCTCTTCTCACCTTTGCCTTGCAGCCACCATTCAGGTTCTTCTCCTCAAATCCTCCCATTGTCCTGACAGGCTCAACATGTTCTAATTGTAATTTGCACTGTAAATTTCTCTTCAGCCCTTGTCAATTTGCTTTTCCCTCAATACATTACTCTTGAGCCCTGACTGCAGCATGAGGAAACCTTATACTCGCTGCCTCCTGGAGATCTCAGTTTCCATGCTTCTAACTCTTCTGTCATGGATCCCTTACAAAACTGCCATCTGTATCAGTGTATGCAAAAAGTTAGTCTTTTGGCATTTTCCGCCTCAGAAACAGGAGTGTTGTCTAGTATTCAAATTTAAGATCTGGAAGTCAGCTTTAATTGCCTAGTAGGTCTGCCTGACTGTTGATGAATAGCATTTCCAAGGGACTTTCCATTTCTTGCTCCGTGAAGTGTTTGAAAGATAAAATTATTCTCTCTTCTCTCTCAGGCTCACAGTGCAAGTACCTACTGGCATTGCCTCCTTTCCTAATGAAATCATGCACACACCCCAGGCTTGGGCCCAGAAGAAATACACCAACATAGTTTCCTTCCATTTCATGCCTCGAGGTGGCCACTTTGCAGCATTGGAGGAACCTGAACTTCTTGCTGAAGATATTCTACAGTTTGTTGGGAAAGTAGAGAAAGAGCAACTCTGGACAAAGACAAAAAAGTAACTCCCCTTACGAAAAGGAGGGTAATTGCTTACAGCTTAGCAAATGTACAGGCCTTAGTAAGTCTACTTAATCAGTGTAATTAGATCTCACTCTCGATCAGATGTGATAAGACAGCAAGAAAAATGGAGGATAGCTAGATAAAATACAACTTCAGAAACTTAAATCTGCTTATTTTAAAATGCTTTAAATTTTCTTAGCAGCTAGGCTAAGAACATAGCATGAAGTTGCTTGGTTATTTTCTCCCTCTCAGCAGAGACTTCTAAAATCTGTTCTGTAACACTACTGCCTCATACGTAGAAATTGAAAAATAGACCTTCCCACTAATTGTGCTCAGTTTAATTGTTACTAACAGCTTTTCTCCATGACAGCAGTAAAAACTGAGTTGGTGTATGTGAGAGATTCCTCACATAAACAATGGGGAACAGCCTAACAAGACCTAACTGCATCCATTAATCAGCATTGATCTACAGTGCCCAGTAAGACAGCCAGCTGGCTGCCTTTCTCTTACAGCTTATGCTGTTAAGCAGCTTTCTGGCTGCAAGAAAGCTCCACTCCCCTGCACCGGGCTCTCCCAGGAAAACAATGTGTGAGGAGCAGCTGAAGCGTCAGCTGAGTGCATGAGCCACATCGGCTCCCATAGCTTGAACCAGGAGGAGGAGCAGGGATAGGAGTAGTTATATGACATGACAAGCTACCTCTGCATTGAATTTCTGCTCTTAACTAAAATGTAAATGTAAAAGCCCTGGACAGGTTCAAGACACAGTAGCTTTGCACTGCTTCCGCAGGGTATTGTAAACACATCATATTAACGAATAAAACATTAACTTGAAATTAAAAGGAACTCGCTTTAAATTTTGAATAACACTTACACAAACATTTGTCTTATGTTTTTAAACAGGTGAGATTTTGTTTAGTGAAAGCAAAAGTAAATGTCGAATTAGAAACTATTGATTCTGTATTATATCTATTACAGAGATCAGGTTGAATTTGAAGGGCTGAGTATCTTTACTTAAAACAATCCCCAGTGAGTGCAGCTGAGCTTCAGGCACTGTTAAGCAGATGAATGACTTCAGAATGGCTTTGTTCTCCCATCATGTGTGATATACTTCCTTCCTTATGCTTGCAGGGTAAATATAATCCATTAATAACACTTGTGTAGATTAGTTTTATTTTACAGCATTAATCGGAATGGAAACTGTTAAATAACAGTTACTGCTTCTTCCCACAGTTTGGTTTGGGGAAGGCAACACTGATGCCGAACACATTTGAATCTGAGGGCTCAAAGCCAGCTTTCTGGCATGACAGACTGCTTGTAGATCAACTTTGGCCATTTTTCCAAGCAGGGATGAGAGCTCTCACTACCTGTACTCCAGCCTTTTCTGTTCTCATCTGCTAAATATTGAGGCTTAGGCTGGTGTGAAGAGACAGGCAAGAAAATATAGAATTGTTCAGGTTCAGTGTTGCCAAAACATGGCTTATTCAGAAGAAATGGGCTTACCTCTGACAGTGACAGCTGGTCATAAGGTCCCGGGCTCCCTCCTGCACTAATCCTTGATCTCTGGCCATTTGTTTTTGTCTTACTTCTCTCTCTTGCACGGCCTTGTATTTCAGAGCTGGAGATCATCCTCTCTCATCTTTAACACACATGCAGACATCTGCTGTGGTGCTAGGGAACACTGCCATACACAGATATAACTGAATACTTCCCTAGAGGCTGCTCAGTTTCAGTGCAGATAAAGTAAGTGGGAAGGAAGTTGGCTACATGATACCTGGCAAACCCTTTTTCAGATGTAAGTAGAAGGCATGAAGCATTTTCCATCTTCTGTCTCCTTTTCTGGAGCAGATCTGCTTGAAGGGGACCAGCCTCAGTGAAAAGAGGCACATCAGGGCTCACTTAGCAACATTATGTTACAGCACCCATCCAGGCACCAGAAAAAAAAACAAGAAACAAAAAAAATCCCTACCTCTAGACCCTTCTACTTTCAACTGTGCCTCACAGCGCTCAAAGGTAACGAACACATGCTAAGTGAGCATGTCTTGCCCCACTCTACATGCCAGGTAAGTGCATTTCAGCCAACTACAAATTAGCTGTCCTTACTGTCTGTTCAACTTAGCACAGAAAATAGTCATAGAAATTAAATCCAGCATGAAAATGGGTTTGATTGAATTCTATTCGAAAGAAAGAAAGCAAAGAAGACATAAAAGGATACAGACTTTAGAAGTTAAGAAATGGTGGGTAAGCACCTGTTACATATCAAAGATTGCTCTGAATTCTAATGTCACACTTCTCAAACCTTAAACCCACAGCAATCAACAGCTGTAGTTCATCACCTGCTTATCAACACCTTGACACAAACAGAGCTGAATCCTGCAGCAATGTGCAAAAGTGCCAAATTCAGCTATGTGCCAGCCATAAAGCTTGTCATCAATCCCCCTCCCCTTATAAAAAAAAAAAAAAAACACCTGTTTTTAGCAAAATACAGCCAATTGCACTGCCTGTAGTACAAGGTTTAATACTAACAAAGTTTCTGTGGGCTACTGACAGCATCTGCATCTCTTCCTGCAGGCAGCAACTCTCCCAGGAGAGCAAGGTTGGGATTATAATCACCTTTAGTGAACCCAGACTCACTTCTGATACACGCTCTGCTATTTCATAGTGGACAATTATTTGGTACAGTACTACAGCAAGCAGTGGAAAAGTGAGTGTCAGGTAACCAGAAACAATTATAACATTCCTTTTAGCAAGAAACACTGTGTATCATATTAGTGCAATAGTAATAATAGTAAGAACCTGTGCTTTGGGATACTTCAGTGTGCCAGCAGAGTATCATTAGAGTCTCCTCTAATGAGGCCAAATACCCTGCCATAAAATATCCAGTTGTTAGGCTGGCTGAGCTGTTGCTGGGGAATAAGGCTCTCTGAAATAGAAGCTACATCCTTGAGGAGAACTCAGAATATGATGATGCTTAAAGCATTTTGTTCTGCTGAAGGGCCATTTCTTGGTGAAACTTCCATTTCTGGACCGTAGTTCTAAAATCCCCGCTCAATGAAATTACTATTCCTCCTTAAGCTGCTTCAAAGCATACACCTATTCCTCACTGAAAAACAGAAATAGGTGACCTAAGCCCTGCTTTTCAGGTGTTACAGACTGTGAAGAGTCCAGATGAGAATTTCAAAGCCAGAGCAATGCCACTGAAAATAAGCAGAACTTACTTTGCAAAGAACTTCAGTTAGGGGATGGAACGTACTTGTTTCTGGCATAGAAAAACATTTTAAATCATCACTTTCTCATACACTCCAGCAAAACTAGCTCCCACTACAACCAAATTTGACTCCTAATTTTCAAACTACAAATCATAAAATCCTGAAAATCCAAGCCACTGAATGCTGTCTGTATACCTTCTGCAGTTAAACAAGACTTTGTTCTCATCAAGCAAAAAAGTCAAGCTTACTCAGAGTGTGAGTTAAAAACAGTGTGAATAGACCCCACACTGTTTACACCAGAAAGGAATTTCAACCATCATTTAGTGAAAAATGAAATCTGTTAAGTCCAGCATCACAGTGCTTGAGGGGCCCCATTCATCACCACATCAGCAAAGGGAAGGATATGTCTGCTCAAGGCAGTCAATCAAATGCACACACTGTTTTGAAGCAAGTACAATACATAACGTGCATTACATGAAGATACATTCTCGTCTGTAAGAGGAGTGGAAACATCTCTCTAGCAGCTGTAGGAAGAGACAAGGAATAAATTCATATTGATTTCAGGCTTGCTTATTTGAAAACACTGAGAAATGATGCCATTTGTTTGCCTTGCTGCGATAGCACTTGAAGGAACATAAGTCACACCAAAACCGTCTTGCTAGGATTAGTTCTCTTTGTGTGGAAGAACTATTCTGTGCAGTGCCAGACAGCCTTGGTGGTGTTATGCCCATGCTACCAGAAAATGTAGTCCCCTTATGATTGGCACTGGTTATCTGGAAACTAATCTGGGCTGCGACAGCTCGTTCCCCTTACTAGATGTAGTCTGAACTTCAGTCTTCAGAATCCCCTCCTGACTGGATTTTAAGATGTTTAGAAGGATGCTCATGCTCCCTGTTTTTAATAACTGAGTATAATATTATAATAATAATAATGTCTGGTTAATAGCTGTAGTTTTGAAAATGGGAGGAACAATGAGATATTCTATTTAACTGACAAATCTCCATCTCCTTAAGGATAACCCCCACGTGGTAGATTCACACCATTTTGTACCACTCAAATGGTACAAACAACAGCACATGACCACTGCAAAGAGAGTACAGCACAAAGAAAATGTGAATAGAAATGCAGGAAGACCAAACCATACACAACCACTCAGCTACTGAATCGAACATCAAAATGACAATCTCAACTATATGTGAAAACTGATTTGTGACTGCTTCAACAGCACAAAAGAGGCACAAGGAAAAAAACAGACTGCTTCACCTTGTCTACTGTGCCTCAGGGCTGAGGGGATCCCTGCCCTGTGCTGGGATCCAGCTGTCTGCCTTGCTCAACAGCTGCAGCCCCTTGGTCTGGGGGACGGACTGGCCCTAGGGGCAGGAACAGAGGAGGAGACAGGTGAAAAAATGCACAACCTGTGCCCCAAAACTCCTCTCTGTCCCTGATCTGGCTCTGGCATCCAGTCCACATCCAATGCAAAACCAACTTCTGCCCATCCTGCTGATGCTGGCTACCAGAAAAATACCCTTTCCTTCCTTTTCAAGATGCTTCACTCCTAGATCCCTGTGGCAAAAGGGGATGCAAATAGGTTCTGCCCAGAAGTACTTAGGATAAATGATGTCAGTCTCTCCCTGTCCAAAGGAATCTGAAAGGCCTGGCCCACCTTCCACCTCCCTCTGCTTTCAGGACAGCAGCCCTCCCTCAGAACAATTTCAGGAATAAGACACTTGGGCCGCAGCTCTGTTCCCGCTGAGCCTAAGCATTTCCATTCTTCCTGGGGCTATAAGGCCATCGCTGCTTTCTCACCTCTGCTCAGAGTGCAGAGGTTAATTGTTCAGGATGTAGTCTTAAGAATTTATTTTCCCGCAGTTATTAAGCTAATTTTCAACCAAGTCTGCACTGCTGGGATGATTTTGGATGAAAACATATTTGCAGCTCCTGAGTTCTAGGAGTTCTCATGCAGCATCGAGGGAGATGAGGTCTGTCCATACTTTTTTTGTCTCACTGTTCAATTATATCACCCACAGGTTTTTTCGTGGCTGTTCAAGCTTTTTACAGTAATCAGAAAGAACCCTTCATGTTCCAGAGAAACAAGAGACAGATTAAGTAATATCTCATGCAAAACTGTGCAGCAGAACCCACTGCAGAACACAGATATCAATTCTCTTAACCTCACCATTACGTCTTTTTCCTGTTAGGAAAAGTAACGGCCATTATTGCCCAAACGAGTCCTCCTAGAGGCACCAAACAATTAGTTCTGTATTTATGTGCTTCCCAAGGAATAAGCAGGTTCTACTTCAGAAATAATTTTGAAACGATGTAAAACATGGAAGAGTAAGAAAAGCCTACTCCATTCTTTAAAGTGAGAGCCTTGTCGTAGAAAAAAATAAAAATAATCTTATGCCTCCAACCAAATTACTGTTCTTAGCAATTCTCTAAATCACTTTCTGTTCTATTTTGAATATAGCTGCTGGTTTAATTTCTCTACAGGTATAGATGAAGAAAAATCAAAATGCAGCTGATTTGCCTTGGGCAAGAAAAAATATAAAATTCAAAGTCTTAACATGAAACACCTTCACTTGAAACAAGTTGGTGCTTTACCTTTCAGCACAGCTGACTATAACAAAGGCAACTGATCTGAAAAGCCAAATATAAATCAACAGTAAATGCATGGAAGATTTTCATATAGAAAGAAGAGCTGTGTGCCAAAAATCAATCAATCTTCCCTCTGCTCTGAGTCTTCCTCTACTGCGACTTTTTTTTTTTTTTTTTTTTTTTTAGACATCTGAGAAGCAAAACAGATACCTACTAAAAACAGTCACTGACTTCTATCACAAACCTTCACCCCTTTGTCTCACTACATACAAATTGCAGGTTCACAACCACACAGCAGTAATGGTTTGAGATGGCAACTGACTCTGACTCTACCTGCAGGAGTCCCTTATACTGCACGTAAGATTTCTGGAGCTCCATTTTAAAGATTGTTTTTGTCATTTTCATTAGCTATTAACCAGCATTTAATTAGCCACTGAGTCTAGAAACAGATATGAACCATCTCCATCTCTCCTTGGCTGGTTACTGTCCCACACATTCCTACTTGAATATTATGGAGATCTAATACAGAGAGGTGAAAGGTATCGGACACTGCAACCACTGCCCTGTGACTTCTCAGAAATCCTATTCTACTTCAAAACTTAATCTTCAGTTTGTAGTCATAAAGACAAAAGTGTTCTAAGGCCCTAAAATGACACTTATCACATCTGTGTTATACGATAGGCTGTGGTAGTTATGTGCTCAAGCAGGGTCCCCTAGAATACACGACTCAGATATGTGTCCAGGTAGGTTTTCAATATCTCCAGGAAGGAGACTTCACAGCCTGTTTGGGCAGCTGTTTCCAGTGCTCTGTCACTCTCACAGATTTTCCTCATGTTTGTATGGAACTTCTTGTGTTGCACTTAGTGCCCATTGCCTCTCGTTCTATTGCTGGGCATCACTATGAAGAATCCAGCTCCATCATTTTGACACCTGCCCTTCAAAGGGAGGAAACTGAGGCTGGAAATAAGCTTACCTTGTGGCATTAGTGAAGTCCTTACTCAACACCAGACTTTTGCTTTCCACTGACCATAAAAGTTGGTCTTGAGGTAGCAATTTCAATCCATTCAAGCCTAAGAATATCAGCTACACCAGAACTTCCCTAAGGCATCAGGAACTAAGCTGCCATATTAGAGAACAAATCCTTCCCTACAAAGACAACAAAGTTTGCTGTCAACCAGGAATCCAGAGTCACCACACTGCAGGTCCCTGGTTGAAAAATCAGTAATAAGGCATTGTGAACAGGGAAAAGCAGCATCAAATACCCCAACAGTTACATCAGAGAATCACATTCATTCTTTCATCAATGGAATTAAAAGCTAATTGTAGAATATGCAATAGAAAGACAGCTGATCTTTGTATACATTCTCTCCAAACAACAAATTCTTACCAATTCTGCTGACAAGTAAAGATAACCCAGGAACTCTGTATCTGAACACAAACATTTGGGAACCTGCACTTGTTGCAGCTGGGATGCTATGGCTTAACCAACAAGATGTCAGATATCCAGCAAGAGTTAGGAGATAATCCACAAAGTGAGAAATTAGAGAGAATAATGTTCTATTATATGACCCAAATTTCAGTGCCTTCATGTTCAACCATTTTCTTTCCAGTTTGATCTGGCTGACAGCTGCCCTCAGAGAGAAAGAACTTCAGCAACTCTGAAATATCTGAAACAGGCACTTGCAGCTGTTATAGACAGATGACAAGCAAAACCCTTCCAAAAAGTCTTGTCCAGATTAGACAGAAGAAGAATTTGCAGAGCCACTTAAAGAAGATGGGCACCTGTCCTCTTAGAAAGCTACAGCTTTGGCCATCATATGGAATTAAAGTGTATGTTTCCTTGCACTGTTGCAGTTCAGAGACAAAAAAGTATTTTCTCTGAACTCAGTGGAATTGTATTCACATTAGTGACAAAAGAAAAAAAAAAATCTTCTCCCCATATCTTCCTGTGCTTCTCACATTACTTTTGGTAGGAGTCAAGGGAACAGTTATCTGTGATCCTCTGCAGGCCTTAAGATTAGCCCAGCTTCTTGAAAGCCATTTATTTAAAAGATTTAAAAGGTACGGAACAGTTTTCGGTGTGCTGTTAGTTACCTGTGGGTATGCAAAGCTTCAGGGAGTGGATTTCTGTGAAGAGACAGACAGAATACAGCCTTCTGCTGCACTTAAGCACATAGAAACTTAGCCAAGAGATCTGCTCTTGGCTCAGCACATAGGAAAAGCTAAAGGAAGACAAGGTATGAACACACGCAAATGAGAAACTACAACACATCCTCAACACCTAAATGGAGGTTGTAAGAGGGCAGGTAAACTAGATAGAGCTTAATCTGTACATACACCCAAGAGCTAAGTAGCATCTAAAGAAGCCCAGCTGTGTGTTGCTTTTTTTTGTACTCTCTACTATGGAAGGAACTTAGTCTTTGCAAAACTCAACTGAATTGCACAAATATCACAGATATTATATCACAGGGCTCACTTCTTTAGCTTTTCAGATCTCATGTCCTCAGCTGTGTCACAAAGAATCCCATCAACCACTCTGCAGGGCTTATTCACATTGACCATCAGACTGCTTAGGATTCACATTCCAAAGAAGCTGTTAGAATGTAAGCAAGGGCTTTGCAGGAGATGAAGCATGGGGTAGCAGCCATTCCAACTGAGCAAGGCAAGGCAAACAGGAGGCACTGGATCTCAGCAAATATGGCTTCTAGGAGCTGCAATCAGTAACTCCAGCTGGGCCATTTGCTTAGGCTTTCTGCCAAAGGGATTTATAAAAAGCACAGTAAAGAATGTGCAGTGGCTTTAAATATGAATTTCAAATACAGTGCAGCCAATATCCACATTTGTCAAGGCTTCTATTCCCCACATTTCTCCAAAGCTCTGCAAGGAATGCAAGGAGTTTCTCCTGCTGATCTAATTTTATCCTCTCAGAGATATCCACCAGCATGAAGGAATGTATGTGGATCAGTGCAGTTTATTACTTCCAGATCTCAGAGACAGAGACCCAAATGACACTAGATAAGCAAGGGCAGCCTGAGAAATCTGGCAGACCAGCCCTTAGTTTGTGTGCTGCTACACAAGGAAGCATTGTGCTAATTTACTAGAGGACTACCCTAGTCTTTACTCGAATGAAAGCATGTCCTAACATCATAGATACTTCCATGAGCTTAACTGCAGCAGATTCCAGTGGTGAAGAAAAGTGGCTGCTGCAAGACAGGTGAAACATGCAGGTGGTTTCCACATCAGATACGTTAGGTGGTTCCTTAAAGGCCAGCAACAACTATTTAGCAACACAGGACTTTCCATTACCTAATAGATTTTCCATTTTCTGTGATCTGAAGCATGTTAATGTGACTGGAATTGAGTTTATTCAAGTTCACAGGAGAGCTGGCCCTGTTACCGCTCCTGCACATTCTGAATTTATGCCAGCCACAAGCAGCTTGGTCACCAAGGCTAAGCAGCCTCTGAACACAAGAAGGAAATCCAATAGCCAAGGAGATTTTGCCCTTTGTACAACACATGTAACTTTACAGTTAATATAGAAGGCCATTTGTTCAAAATAAGTTCTATCACAGAACATAAAAATCCCCCAGTGCCAGCACTGCAGACAGGTCAAGTGGATCATTATTTGCTTTCACAATTATATACAAGTATACAATATACCTGTAAGTGTTCACTGCTTCTGTAGACTTGCTACAGTACTCCGTCCCATACAGGAGTGTATTTGAACAATTGGAGTTCTGATCAAATTAGTGAAACAGACTCTGTCTCCACCTTCTGTCCTCATAGCTGTATGAAACACTCAGAGACAAGAAAACATAGTCTGAATCCCAGCTTCACGTGCCAGTATGTATCCAGGGTACACTAAGACCACAAATGCTAAACAAGCAGATATCTTTAAAAACAAACAAATCACACCACCCTGAAAATCCTCCCTCACTAAACTATAATACGAAAGTGACAGTATAAAGAAAACTGGCACAAATCTGTGCCATTGCTAGACAGGGCTTCTCACTTACCTTTCACGAAGAAGGAGTAATGCACATGTTTAACTACCAAGATAGGATTGTCACCAGGGTTACCAGAGCTGTGCAGGGTCCTTCTGGCAGCATGGCAGGCCTCCCGCTCTGCAGTTGTCCAAACCACTGCTCCCAGGAAACTAGAGGCCATCCTGTAAGACACTAAGCATCTGCACACGTTTATGTGTGGCACAAATTTTGCTCCAATCATAGTGTTGCTGCTTCACAGATATACTAATAAAGGTCACGTTCAGGATCTAACAATTTAGCAGTGAGCAGGGCTTTGGAATGTCAGAATCATCTTCCCACCCACAAGTCACAAAGATTTATCCCTTCAAATGATTTGAATACCTTTACAAGAAACGTAAAGGTATTCAAGTCTCTCATGGAACGTGTCGTTGTGAACCTTGTGACAGTGCTTAATGAACAGCTTATTGTGCTGCCCACATTGCAAAACAACAACCAAATAAATAAATAAATAAATAAAATAAACTGTCTCAACATGCAAAGAAAAAAAAAAGTCTGAAATGTCTCTGAACCCAGTGTTTTATTGCTCTGTGATCACTAGTTACACCTTGATGCAATGTAGTCTGAAATAAATTGGCACTTACTACATAATTTAAAATCTTAGTATCGTACACCTTATATTGGCATCAGAAAAAAACAAAACAAAAAAACAAAAACCAACAAAAAACCCCAGAGAATTGTTCTTTTGGCCCAAGACTAAAAGAAAGATAAAATGTTCCTTTATTGGTGGCAGGTGAGCATTCATTGTGGAAGGTCCTTAAAAATAGTGAACAAAAACTAACAATGTAAGTGCCCTCCATAATTATATAAAAGCAGTATCAGGTAAGTGGCTCCCTTCTTTACTCTAGTCCTATGCTTTGGCACTTTTAGTATCCAAGTGCAAAGTAACTCCCTCATCTTATTTGAGGAAAACAAAAGTGCTCAAGTGTATACCAACTAGTTTGAGGGGCAAGAGGAGAGATTCCCACACACCATCCTCAGCTCCCACACAAACAGTACTTTTATCAAAAAGTGGCACTGCTTTCAGGATTTAGCACATACCAAGGAGTTTATAAATACTAAAGCTTTAAAAAAATTAGAATCATTTTCAATAAATAAATGACATCTGGTAATAGAGCTGCATTCGCTTTGCTGATCAGATATCTATATGCAGCATAAGTTATCTTTGTGAGGAAAGCAATGAAGTAGCAGACATGAAGTCCCTGAGGATCAGCAGCTCCGTGTTCAACATGTTTATTTTGCAATGCTTGTAGACAGCAGGGTAAACAATCAGTCCCAAGGCATCTGCTTTTTAATCTCCAAGCACAGCTGCAGACCACACAATGAATCATTTCTGTATCTCTTCTGTAGGCAGTAATCTGTGAAACAGAATTCTTAATAGACAATGGTGAGGAATCAGTTCTTCTAAAGTTGGATCAAGTGCTCCACCGTGTGTTAGTCCTTGGCATTCAAATGGATCCTTCTGCTATTCTTTCAATTGCTGACTGGGCAGAGTAGGTTGCGACTTCTGCCCCTAAAGTATTGTTGCCCATGGTACCATATGTTTGCTTCTCCTCATGGGCAAACATCGTCCTTTCTGTAGAACGAGGCTGCAAAACTCGAGGGATGTACATCTGAAATCACAAGCATTAAGGATTTTACTAGTCTCTCAGAGTAATACTGGGAAAATTTACTCAGGATAATCTTTTTCCCTTGCCATTCTTCTTTTCATCCATTTCCCATTCTTCACCTTAACAACTAAGGCCTTCTGCACCCTACAGGATGCTTCCTGGTGCAACACTCATCTGAATGTGCACAATGTGTAGACTGTGGCACAAAGACTTCTAATTCTACCCCAGTCTCACAGCCTTTTTAGCATCAAGGCAGAGACCTGCTGGTCACGTCACAACTTCAAAGTCACAAAGCAGTGGCAATTGACTACACCTGACTGCTGTCCAGAGATTAGGTACTGGCTGATGTAAGGCCCGTAACACAGCGTACAGTAGCACATCTCAACTACTCCTAAAGCTTCGGCCGAAGGTACTTCTGGAACACCACCTGGAACAGTCAAGGAGCCCAGCTGCAGAACTTGCTGGTCCCACCAACTCATGGGAAGTCCTACAGTCCATTCAGACTAATGCATCCTACACAAGCTCTTTGCAGGGTGAGAAATTAAGCTTCTCTAGGAAAGAGAATGTTAGTAACTTTTAACTTCTTACAGAAGATGCCGGAATGGTTCGTACATCTATGTCTCCACTTTCACCTTGAACGTCTTCTATCTGTAACCGGTAACAGGTGAGGGAAAAGGAGAGAGAACATTAAACTGTTAAGTCAAAACAATATTAAGGAATGTGAGCATTTAAAAACCTGCAGAAATAAATCACTGGGCAATGCCAGTTCTCTACTGCAGTCTCGTAATGAACTCGCCTCTAGCTTTCTTTCATACACTCCCATACTGCTTTCCTCTCAATCTTGCTAACATTGCCACACTTTCCACTGCACCAAATAACCCACCTCTACTGATCAGCCCTTGTTGGTCATCTCACTGTAACGCATCCCTGTAGACAGGCACTGCTGCTGACAAGGCAAGAAACAATCCCACACAAACAGCTGGCACTACATTAGGTGCATAGCTTGGTGCCACAAAGTGCTACCCTACCATCACTTACCTTATAGTTCAGTGGGCTCAGGTGCTTGAAACACGCAAAACAAGTGTAAGCCACGCAAACAGCAATTGTGATGCTGACAACTAGCAATGTAAACATTGTTGTAGGTGCTTTAAAGCCTAGAAAAATATTCAGAGAATACAATATAAAAATACACAGCAAGAAAAACGCGTTCTGTCTTCCCCACGTTCAGAAGCCTCATGTTTTTTCCTTAGAGGACCAGACAATCCACTTCCAGCCTCAGCTTGGAGAGCCTGGTTAAGTACAAATCTCTTTGGCTGGTAAAACTGCTGAACAAGCCATTTTCCCAGCTTTTTTTTTTCCAGAGGTCAAGAAAGGCAGCTGTAAAACTTGAGCGACAAAGCTCACAGATCCTTCCCTTCATCCCTCAGTCAACTATTCTGGATCTACTTCTAAAATGCTTTTATTGATGATCTGTGAAATGTTATGGGTAGAGTCTATTTATTAGGTGTGGTGATGGCACTAAATGGAATGGCTTGCAAACAACCAAAAGGAGAAAAGTGACTTTCACAGATTACAGATGAATAATAAGACTGTAGCTCCATTGCATACAGCTGCAATGATTACAAAATGGATTGCAGTCAGAGGTGCAACCCTGCTACCAAAAAAGCAAGTCTCAGGTACACATACCAAACAATAAAGCTCTTCTGTACTACTGGCCTTTTAAAACCAAAAAATGGGGCATTGCACTAGAAGTATGGACAGAACTAGGAGGAATCTAAGGAAAAGGAAAGAAGACAAAAAGCTGAGGAAACATGAAGGAGCCAGGTGGGATTCTTTGGGGTGGTGTGGTAGGAGCATGGAATGAACACAAAGAAAAGATCTAGAAGAAGACTAGTAAGAAAACAATTAGAATGAATACAGAGATTATTCTCCAGGTAAACTCAGGAAGTACTCTGAAGAAATTAACCACATTTTGCAGTAAAGATTATTCGAGTAAGTATTAAGGGGAAAAAAAAGTTAACTCATCTGTTCCTAAGTTTCTTTGGCCAGAAAAATAAACACCAGTTTGGTGCTTGGTGGTTTTTTTTTTTGTTTGTTTGTTTTGTTTTTAATAACACCAGCATGGGTAATGACATGGAACAAACAAGTTTTTAGTAGGTTATATGAACAGATCTGTATGGACTGGTTGGAGACAAAACAACAACAAATAACAGCAAATAAATGTTGCTGTTCAAACAGAAAAGGGAAGTGGAAAAAATATCAGCTTGCAAAAACAGTTCTTGAAACATGGGAAAAAACAAGCTTTCAAGCATACAACTACTGCAGCAACAGCTGCTCAAACCCAAGGATAGCCTGAAGCAGTAGTTCTGAGTGCCTCTTAAATCTACTGGGAGCTACCTAAAGTTAAATGACAGTCTGCCAACAGTATTGTCTAACTACTGGTATGCTAGAAAAACATTGTGAAGCATACTGATTTGTCATCAGTGCTGCGAGAACAGAGAAGATAAAACACAGGGCTCCCTTCCCAAGAAGTGAAATTCAGCTCCTTCAAGTGTCACCCTCATCCCTTGCCAAATGCCTCCTCCTAGGGGTAAAGAGCCATCATGAACCTCTTCTGATGTCAAAGCTGTTAGCGTATCACAGCCAATGCTATTAGTACCAAGTGTTTGCAAAATAAAGAACACTCACATATCTAAGAGAAATTATGTAAAACCATGAGTTTTCAAATCATAGAATGAGGAGGAGAGTCACTATCTCACTGCAGTTTTTCATGTGAAGTTTCATGGACAGCGTATAGCAGGTCTTAGTAGCATCATTAGCTAACATTCTAACACTTCTTTTCTTAAACAAAAGAAGCAGTAGCCAATTCACCCAGACTGATTATACAAATGCATGTAGTAAAGCCAAGAGCCATTTCACTAGTGAGAACTAGCTCTGAAGAGATTGATATATTTTGTGTGGAGGTTTTTTTCTTAATTTGTTGTAATAAGTCTGTCACTCCACAGCTCAATTGGCCAGTTCAAACTCAGTGCAATACGTAACCACCATAACTTCATATTTACTGGAGCAAAAAGAGAAGCCCATGGTGTCTATGAAGTTTCACGTGTAATTTAGGTATGCTGGCAAAAGAGGTAGGAGTATCTTCTCAGTGAGAACAGGTTATACTTACCCAACCTCAAAAAAGAAAAAAAATAAAGCCAGAAAAGGCAGAGAATTGGAGCTGCAAGAGCTTGATTCACCGCTGAAAAGTGCATCTTTTTCTCCAGCTTAGCAGGGAGGTACGCATAGTAAAGGTTGTAACGGTCAACCATGTGCTTCAGGAGCATATATATTAACCCTGGAAGGAAAAAAAAAAGAAAATCCAAGGAGAAGGGGGTTGCAAATGTGATAAAAGCAACAATTCTGCGAGGAAACCTGCACAAACAAAGTGACCCAAAATTCAGATACTAATGGTGGATACGGGCCAAATATGAATGAGATACAGTTGCATGACAGCAGTCTGCTCCTAAATTTGCTCATGAGGCAGTGCCAAGACCCCCAAGGTCTCACCATCCCTCCCCCTCTCCTCAAACTTCTATCACCCACTCCTGCTCTCAGGGTGCATCCAGAGCTCCACCCTACTGCTGGCACATGGGGTCACAGTGGTTGGGTAGAGTTGGAAACTTCCTTACACAGTACTGGTAAAGAGGAAAGGTCTAACAGCAGCTTTGCGTTTGCTTCTCAGCCTTCGATAAATTCATGTCTGGATTTCAAATCAGCTGTGTTTTATCCCCAACAAAACACTTACAGATGTGACAGTTGCAAATTACAGCAGCTCAAGTACACAGTAGCACATTCCAATATTTACAATTGCACACAAAGAAGTCTAAATAAACATAAACTGTGTTGTTTAAAAAGCGGCCACACTCTCCCAATAATAAGATTGGTGATTAAAAATTGTTCTGAAAAAATATCTTATTTAGCTAATTATACTGCATCTAGCTTTCCAAAGTTTTAGATTAAAAAAAGATTATGCCAATACTATCAAATGACTTCGT
The DNA here is from genome assembly GCF_023343835.1 of Lagopus muta. Lineage (NCBI taxonomy): Eukaryota > Metazoa > Chordata > Aves > Galliformes > Phasianidae > Lagopus > Lagopus muta. The sequence continues at coordinate 93,095,104 of NC_064434.1, forward strand.
ACAACATGCCTGAGAATGGAAATAAGTGTAGCTGTTGAAAGAGTTCTTCATACATAAAAACAATGTTTACGAACAAAAGATGCAATAAAATGAAACATAGTTCAGATCCCAGGCAGTGAAAATGGGCAATTGTCCGAGAGTTCTAGACAGTGGTATGTCTTCTGCATGCTCATAGTGCATTTAATGACTGGTACAGCAAAAGCAAAGAAATCCTCAAACCTACATAAGTAATTTAAGGCATAAATTTTAATTTTGTTTGTGATACGGTGCAAAGGAAACTTCCTAGAAAAAACATAGCTTGTGACTTAGAGATTTGGATAACTTCTGAAGGTCCTGCACTCCTAATGAGCTGGCAGTCTAAGCCAGCAGGGCTATTGGAGCACACAGTATTCCTCTTGTCCATAGGCAAGCCTAAGACCACGTGCCAAACAAAGCCTCTTCTGTCCTTTTCTCCACAAGAAGGGATGGAAATGTGGATCAAAGTCCTAAGAGTGATCAGCATCTGAAGAGTACACTAAGAAACCAGATCTGGGCCTTATGTAGCTCCCACTTGCCTCAGCCTCACCTATGCAGGGCCCACAGCTCATTGGAAACTTACCAAATGGGACAATGATGGGGCATGTAATGCTATAGGCCATGATGACAGTGAACACGCACAACATCCAGGCATACATTGCTCCAAATTCATATTCAAATGCCTGTTGCTAGGAAAGAGAAACAAAGATTCTTATCTCTCAAGTAATCTATCAACATGTCAGAAGTTAAGGTAGACAGACTAAAACAACAGTTCACCTTCTCTTATACCCTCCTAGGAGAGATCACTTATTTCCTTGAGAGGTATTAATAGCAAATATGCACTAGCATTACATGTTTTAAACAGCTATACCTACAGAAAATACATTACTACTTTCATAGCCTTACAGGAATTCCTCAAAGTTATTTTCAATTACAGGAAGCAACTACATGAAACCACAAGGTTAAAAGTGACTGTGCCAGACACAGAACCTTCATCTCACTGCATAGCCCATTGTATCTGTACTGATCCCTCTGCTGGCTTTAGCAGTAGAGAAAGCTCAAGATGCCACAGCTTTTGGCCATTATTCCCAGTGCTAAGGAAAGGCTCTAATACCTGTTTAATATTTTTCCTTTCTGCAGTGGACTTGGCCATTACCATGCGTATGGTGTAAAGGATGAGGCCAGGCAGGCGCAGCAGCTCCATCCCATTGCCAATAAAAGCAGAGGCAATCACATAGTTCACAAAGAACGCTCCCTGGTCAGGCAAAAAGACACATCTACAAGGAAATACATCAGTGACTGGAAGGCAGACAAACAAGTAGAAAGAACATACGCACACTTCTAGAAATCTCTCTCCATAAGGAGAGGTACAGAACACCATGAGAAGTAGCTACAAGTCTAATAATCTTGCTGAAAAAGAGTACAACATAACTATAAAGGCAGTACGTGCAGTATACTGTAAAAGTGTACTTTTATAGTGCTATTGCAAATTAGCCTGTAAGAAGACTTGCTGAGTCACACTGTTTGGATAAGGAATAAATTGCTCAAGAAACAAGACAGTGAGTCTGATGGGTGGCTGATAGCAGAAGAGAGCAACAGTTGATGTCTATTAGCAGCAACTTGAGACAAGATGAGATAAAATTACCCTACGGCAGCCTTATCTCCCAGCTTAGAAACTCCTAACCATCTTCCCATTACTGATCTGAAATAGCGGTGGGAAAACATCATCTCTTAGTAACTGCATCCTATTCTTTCCCTCCAGTCTCTCACAAACTAGCCACTGTGTCCAGCCTGTAGTCACAGAGGTTCTAATAACCAATATCTGCAAGTTTGCAGTACTGGCATAAAAACACTTGTATTTCTTAAAATCAGAAGTGAGTTAATGGATTTCAAGAAGTGCTGCAGCTATTTTGTCTCACTGCAGTCTTCAGGAGGATTTTCCCATCAATGACATGCAACAATCCTCACTACATTATCTAGTCCCTTCACCCCATCCTGTCTTTTTGCATCTCCGACAGAATTTTCAAGGACGTGGAAAAATAACTCTTCATTGAAATTTTGCATATGCTACCTAGCAGGAAAAGGTACGGATTTCTTCACAACAAAGGCATTTGTGTTGTCTCCTACTCTCACTTTTCTGGAAGTATCACCCCAGTGCTAACTTTAGTAAACACTAACCAAAATTAGACACAGATAAAAAGCATTTTAAATAACCTTGCAAGAAGTTGCTTAATACTTACTCCAGCCTAATGGCAGAATCAGACGACTCTCTGTCAAACAGCCAACGGAAGAAAAAATCAAGGCTGAAAGAAAGATGGCTAATGTGATTTAGAGGCTATTTGTAATTTATTGTGTAAAAATGCTTCTTTTTCAGTAGTTCAGAATACTATTTCAGCTTTATAGTTACTGACAGTCATAAGCTGGCAGAGAAAAAAAGAAGACGAATAATCAAACATCCACTTCATACTAAAGTTTTAATGATTCATTTTTAGCAACCATCATATAGGTAGGGCAAAGACATGCTATCCAGTTAGCTAACCACTGTACGGGTCCAAAGAAAAGAAAAGAAACCGTAACTGAAGAGTCAGGAAATTTGGCTCTTGGCTGTATCAGTATGGGCTACTTTCAACTAGAAATTATCTTTCATTGTCAAGAGATCCCTTTGCTACAAGAAAATCAGACTGCAGAAATAGGCAAGGCTAAGACAGCCTCAGATGAAAGGTGAACATTGAGATATTGTAATATTATCTAGTTGTAATAACTGTCATTATATTTAAAGTGTAATGACAAGATCACCAGACAGTCTGGAAAAGGATGAAAGTACAATATCTAAGTTTCAACTAGCAAACAAAGGAATATTACAAAAATATTATAAGAATATTATTAAAATATTCAAACATTACCAAAATATGGCTTTACCTAGTGAGACCAAGGGAAGGCAGAATCAATACCATGAAGATCAGAAATATGTAGACCTTATGCATCATTATTCTGTTCTCTGCAGATCTACCAACAAAAGAAAATTAATAAGAAATTCATATGAAAGCCTTCCACGCATGAAGAATTTTGCCCAAAGAACATCAGCACCCAGAAGACTTCCAGCTTCCCCTGCCATATTGCATTGCTGCAAGATACAACAGAAACGCCTTTGAGACACACTGATTTGGACCAAGCAGACTCTCAGTATCTTCTTGGGCACAGAAAATATTTTAGAATACTAATCCAGATGCTGGATTAACAAGACTACAGTCCTGCACTGCAAGCAAGGAGATGTGCACCCATCACAGCTGGTTTGTCAGCCAGTGATACTCATCTCTCAACAGTTTGTGAACAAGCTCCACACCAAACCTTATGCCAGGAGAGAGTAGGCAGTATGCAGAATGGCATCACCTCCAAGAAATCAGACACTCAGATAAGCTACTTTACTTGCCAAACATCAACACTTTGAGAACAACATGACATTACTAATAATCTACCACTCCTACAGCAGCAAGAACATCTTTCTAGTGACTAATTGTCACCAGAAAACTGCAGAGATCGCCATAAACAACTGATTTTCTTAAGGATGGTATCAAATTAGGCATTAAAACCACAGTGGCTTTATAGGATCACATAGCCCTTGGGCACTATGGGATCTATCAGTTAGTACAGCTATAGTAAGGCTTGAAATTAAATCTGCTATCGCTAGCAACTCTAGAAAACTTGTGATCAATTTAAAATGGCTCAAAGTTGATGAGGCAAGTGCAATTATCAATAAAAAGCATTGATGAAATGTATGCAACTTTGACAAGTCAACAGAAAATTCTGGACAACGTCTTGGAAGGGAATGGTACAAAAAATAAAAAGGATTTGACCCTAGAATCAAAAAAATGAACAATGGCTGTAGGGAGAAGATTAAACAACAGCAGGTACAACTGGATTCAGTGTGCAGTAACACAGGTAAACTGAGCATGAAACCCAGCACACGAATCAAGAGCTCCACCAGGTTAGCAGCACATCACCTGACACCTATGGGTGGCCTGGTTGTACCTGGAAAATCTTATGTCAACAGACCTGACAGGCTGTGGTCCTGCAGGCCTTCTCAGATCACCACTAGCAATATCCAACAGCACAGATTTGTGCACTGTTACATCCAGGTCATGCAAAATAACAATGATGGCTTTCTTATAAGTAGCTGTCAGTAGCTGGAGCCCTCAAAATAGGATTTGAGACCCCAGTGTTCTCAGCCTTAGGGGATCAAAACCCCCCACTTTTTACCTTCCTAGAGAACGACCTCAGGGAGATTTGAGGTACTAACCATGCTCCCTGTTGAAGGAGTATTTTTTTTCTAATTAAGCTTTAAACACAAAGTGTGTGTGAAGGGGGAGCAAAAGTGAATCATCTGGTTGGTTTTGTACTTAATACTACAAGTAGAATAACTCCAAAACATTGGTTACAATATTAGAAAGAGAAGAAAAGATGATATTCCCTGCTACAAGAACTCCACAGACTTAAAAAAACAAAACAAAACAAAACCAACACCATAAACAGTTGAGTGCTTCTCCTTTTTTTTTTTTTTTTTTTTTTTTTTTAAATCAGTAATTCAGCTGATAAGGCCAAAACAGTGGAAGATTTTGCTTACTTTGTCCAGTGGGACTCCAGCAATGTTGAATAATAAACAATTGTTGGCAGCAAAGCTGAGAAGGACCAGAGCAAGAGTGTTGGGAAGAACTGACTGATGATAGGATTCTGATGGAAATAAATAAAAAAAAAGAGGGTGGAGTAAATGTTAAAGGCATTTTAATACAGCTGTGCTAGAACAGAGGCTGCAATAATCAGCTTTTTGTAGATAGTCAGCAGATCACACTAAGGCAATCTTTTTGAGATTCAAGTTTGAATCTGAATAAGTTCAAAATGAGCTAGAGCTCAGCTCTTGTGTGCAAGACAAGAAACAGGAGCAGGACTGGGGATTGAATTCCATGAGGATGAAGTCTGACAAGCAGTTTTTAGGTCGTACACGCAAGCTTTTGGAAATATCTAAAATGAACAATTTGTAAGAGATTTTAGCTGAAATTAGACGTATAATGGCATCCTGGTTTTCAATCTGGTAAGCAAAACAAACCATGGCATTTCTTCAGAGCTTAAAATCTGAATTCCCATCTTCTCATGCTAAAAATCTAAATATAAGTTGGATACAAAACTGGCAAATGTTTCAGATTCTCAACATTTTAAATGTAGTAAAAACTACAATCCAAAGATACGAGTAAATATAAGATTGATAATAATATAAAGTTTCAGATGAAAATATTCAGCCAATCAAGGAACAAAAGAGGAGGAACCAGGGACTGATTCTGGACATACGTGTGTGTGTGTGTGTGTGTGTGTGTGTGTGTGGGTGGGTGGGTGGGTGGGTGTGGGTGTGTGGGTGTTTTGTAAGTCAGCAGCTACACAAAACACTTCTGAAAATTTCAACAGATTTAGCCTGTATACATTGATTTTGTTTTTTTAAACCATACATCCATCCCTTTAATAACATCTTGTCCTATATACAGCTATATCCAAACACGGTGATACTCACATTAAGGTAGTGAATAGGTTTAGTGACATTGAACTTGTCCATGGTTGATATGATTATGGATGGAGTAGTAAGAAAGAACAGCAAAATAAGAAGAGACAAATTAATGCACCACCATCTGACCCACCAGTTCAGCCCACGCACCGAAAGATTATTCCTGAAAAAAAAAAAAAAAAAAAAAAAAACCAAAAAAAAGCAGTAAGCATTTGCTGCTAAAAGTACATATTACCTGTCAAGTGACAGGTGGCACTGCTTTTTCATATTCTCTACGTTGTATGAACAAAGCACTTCATTTGTACAAACAAGATACATAAACAAAGTTCCAGTTGTTAATAGAAATAAGAAAAGTTGCAGTGGTTTCATTAAGTGATAACATAGCTTGCGCATGCAGGAGAACTTCTTCAGTCTTTTATAACACCTAAACACAATGTTCAAAGTAGTTAAGACCTGGGATGTAGCAATTTTTTGTTCTGCACCTACGTATTAAACTGAGAAAGTTAAAACAAGAGACTGAAACTATATGAAGAACAGCTCTCAGAGGCAGAATCTACCAAGATGCTGTGATTTGAAAAGTAAGGAAAAAACATCCAACTGAATCCACAGCAAAATCTGGTCTTAAACAGGCAGTGTTCTTAATATTTCCTGAAACAATTCCCCAAAGGAACAGAACGATTTGAGCCTCAGCCAAAGCCAAGCATTTAAAGTAGACAAAACAGGGACAGAGAGGCTCTTTATCACCCCCAGCAATGACAACTATCATGTTGAACCCACAGCAAATCACTGTTTCTCCTCTTCTTCACGGGGAAAAAACAAACACATTTTTTTGTGCCTAACTTGCAACAGAGATGCCACAACTAATCTATTGTCACATAAACTGAGCATTATATTGATTGAATCTTAAGTTACTTATGAAGCAACTAGAAAATGTTTGGTCATTTCTAGCCTGTAAGCACAACAAAAGATAGCACAGAAACAGCCCGATTCAAAATTATGTATTTTCATCACTCTCTCCTGTCTGTGATGGGTAAAGTTACTGGATCACTCAAAAGATACTGGCAGACAGACCACAGTTCACACAGTGGATCAGGCTATATTTGTCCTGCAGCACATGAAAAAAAAAAGATACACACCTATACAAACTTGGAGAATACTCCATTCTAACACCAAATTCCTCACCTCAGACCTCAGCAACAGTTACACACGATTGCCAAAAGACAGAACTGCTGAGGTACAGAGTGATGAATATTTTTTATTTATTTATGTATCTATTTATTTATTTCATGTTAACAGAAAAAGCAGATGCCAGAACTTTGGGGTAGCAAAACCCTAATCAGCCTCTGAGAGGTGTCCCCAAGGTGAAAGAAGAACACCATTAATAGAAATAAGAATTTACATCAGTCTCATTTCTGGGTTAGAGGAAAAAAATAAAATAAAATACAGACCCTTTCTTCTGTCCCTATTCTAAACCTAAAGTATTATAAATAAAATGGATAGAAGACAGGAATCTTACCAACATATATTCTCAGGATAGGTAGCATATTTAACCTCCCAGTTTGTTACGCACAATTCCTTGCTGTAGGATGATGGCTGGGGTTCTCCCTTACACTTAATACTCCGACATTTGCAGGCATTGAAGTCCTTAAGGATACTGCAAGGAGGAAAACAAATAGGATTATTCCAAATTACTACACCTGAAAATGCTGAAGGAACACTGCCCATAGCACTAAAAGGCATTTTTTTTTTCTTTTAATAACCAGAGATCAAGACAGTGTTCAGATAACGTTGTAACTTCATCTCGTGCATGCAGTGACCATTAGATACAGTTATTAACAGAAGCCTTTGGTACCTAACAAAACTGGAAAACAAAAAAATAACCTTGAATCAAACTGTTCAGTGCTGCTATCAGTGCAGCAAAGGCTCATATTAAAAAACAAAACAAAACTCTGAGAGCATTGGAAAATAGAAACAAAGGCAGCCAGTACCCCAAACATCTCACGTAATTACAGTTGTTTTCAAGTCAAAGCAAATCAATCCTTTAATCTACATTCAGATTTGATGTTGGCATAATGAATTTTAACTAATTTTGATTTTTCACACAATTTTTTATAATGCAAGTAATATAACAATTTGAAATATCTTCTTTCACCCACTCCCAGAATATCCACAATACTTATCTCCTGAGTTTATTATCAGTGTACTTTAAGTTTAAACACAGCCAGAGTAAGTCCTTCCAAAGATTTCTCAGAACACACCAACAGAAATGCTTAGCATTTATTTAGACACAGTACAACTGTGTGTGTGCTGTGGTGCAGAAGTTCTCTGCTACACTAGCGTGGAAATAGAAATATATCATATCTGAATGAGGGGACTCTAAAATTCCTGGTTACGCTTGTTTCTCAGTTATGCTCATAACATTAAGAAAACAGAGACAATTAAGAAACCACACAAACAACAAACAAAGCAAAAATGACAAAACAGATCTCTACCTTACCAGAATGCAAGCAGGGACATCAGCATCTTGCAGCAAGTATTTAAGAAAGTTAATTATAATTCAATAGCTTGTTTTTTAAAAGTAAATAAGCAGGAATCTTTAGCACTTCCAGACACGCTACACAAACGTGAGCACCAGCACTAATCAAGCTTCTACAGCTATCTGATGCCATGAACTTCAGTCCTGGCTTTCTGCTTCTCCCATCCTATTTCAGGGCTCTGTGGAGCAGAGACCACTAGTGACACCGTATAATTTTCTAATCTGGTGGCTTCAACATCAAATGTAATCTAATTTTCCAGAGAATAGAGTTCACAGCAATAAAAATCTTTTCAGTTCTCCATGATTCAACTCAGAGATGTCTGTAATGCAACTCTGATGCGCGCACTGAGAAATTATCACATCCAAATTATAAACAAGTTAACAGTCAGAGAAGAAACCTCAGTGCTTATTTCTTCTTCCAGTTTCACACATTGAAAGATTATTCTGTGCTCTAAAATATTTAAATAGTGTGTAATATTTAATAAGTGTGTAACATGACAAGATCAGAAGAGGAATGCAATTCACTGCTTTTAGTTGGAGCCACACAAAACTTCCCCAGCACTTTAAATTCTTGAAACCCTACAGCCTAGACTTCCCTGAAAAGACAAAGGCCTTGGAAGACTCTATCACCAATGTGATTTGAAGGTCAAAAGAATGTAGAAAACTAGAAAGACTATAGTGAAAAGAAAAAAAAAAAAAGGCATGGTGTGCTGCATTTGTAACACGAGTATTGTTCTATTTCCTTCTACTCAACCTTGTGTTAGTAGAGGATTCCCACAAAATGTCAATTGAAAAGGACAGGTTACGTACATCTTCTGTATAAACAACTGGGTATAAGGGGCTTAGCTTCTGATACTGCATCTACACAAGAATCTACAGAAACAGGTAAGAGACATGTAACAACTGTAAAATCTGTATGAAGTCAAGATCTTGAGGGTCATATAAGCAACATGAAAGCAAAAGGTTGTGCCACACAATCACCTCCCATCTTGAAAAGTAGTCACTATTACCAAAATCTAGAGTATCTTGTATAAGTCCTACAACACAAATTTCATTTTACAGGCTTTTGAATCATCTTATCCTAGGTCATCTAACAACTTGTGTATTGAACACAAAAGAAGGGTTTTTTTTAAATATATACTCACACATTTATACACACACACACACAACATAAAAAGGCTGAGTGCAGACATTTTTTCCTGTAACTTGCACAGCAAGTGATTAAGCTTTCTTTCTACATATTTAAGGACACACAGTGCTGGGAAGTTAGGTTTCTTCTCTTTACTCCTCCCAGTACTTCACCAACACCAAACATCTAGAATCTACTTCTAAAACAAGCTCACTGCTTTGCCGAGGTTACTCAGTAGCACCCACTGTGATAGCTTAGTAACTACTTTTGTACATTACAAAATGGAGAAATCAGTAACCCCTTTCCAAGATCCAACTAATTTGGCCTACTACTAACCTAGACTAATGGACCCCACAAAGTAGGGATTCTTACCCCAGTAAGTACCCAAGCCACTTAGTCTCTTAGGCAATTAATTCTTCATTTGAAATATAGAGGCTAAATGCATATTTGCAGAAAAACTTACCAGTAAGCAGAGCAGAACAAATCCACATGATGGTGAAGAAGAAGAAAGGAAGAAGAAGCAACATAAGCAGACAAGCAACACAAACAAGATCAGTTGTACTATTAAAGTTAAAAGAGAACAAAGAAGATGGCAGATGAAACTTACTAGGTTGCCATGGATTTCTCTTGAAATGTTACAAATGCCATTCCTAATGGTTTGTTTTGAACTGCTTCTTCCTCTTTTGAGAATTCCTCAATCAGTCCATTTGTAACTCTACTATAATACTCCACAGCATCTTCCTGTTAAGAAATTGATGAGTGTTACATCCAAGCATCAGATGGCTGATACCTTCATTAAAATACAGTCTACACAAACCACGGTCCTTCTTCCTTCCACAAATTACAAATCATGTCACCACATGAAGACAAACAAACAGAAGGTTCTCTTGTATTTACTTTTTGCACTAAGGTTACACTACTAAAGTTTTGGGGAAATCCTTTCCTCTATTGCACAAGAATATGAAAGATAAGTTCCCTGAATAAGTAATTTTTTAAGCTCACAGGATGTTACATAAAAACTACTCGATATGATCTACCCAGTCACTGTAAAAATGAACAGATCTCTCACCCTTTCACATCCTCTCATTTCACAGCAGCAGAACTGACCACATGGCTTAGGGTTGACTTTGACTGGATCGCCATGCTTCTCATACATATGTTTATAGTAAGTCAGGCTTCTCTCTGCCTCATTTCTAGGTGGAAAAACACATCCAAAACATTTTGCAAGAAAACAGTATCAACAAGCTTACAAAGAACATAAACCCCAAGAGAAAACATTGTGTCAAAGACTGACAGCTAATCAGTCAAAGGCATTCATAAACCTTATTCTAGCTACTTTGTACAATTAATTTTCAAGCCTGTAATGGCATTGAAGAGTCTACACTCCTGAGGTTCCGGAAGAAAAAAGTTGCTATTGTATAGTCCAGAAGTAAACATATTTCCCTCTTCCCTGACCACAGCAGCAGTCTGCTAATTACTAATTAGTATTACTAATTCAGCAGCTGGGTTTTCTAATTTGTATTGTCTGACCAAGCAAACAATGACATACCAGCCAAGCCTTTAGAAACACATACTTCAAAACACAACTGAATCTGACTGAAAAGCAGAACAGAACTGTAAAAGCAGAAATCATTTCTAGTATGTGCAAGCTTAGTACTATTGGCAAATGTCAAAATGTTGATTAAGAACCTGCAAGATATCTACAAAATTATGCTAAATTCAGATAGATACAAAAACAAGTACCTTTTTCTAAATAGATGAATAAGCCTGGATACATCATAACATAGCTGGACCTCCAGCACAGCGCAAGTTGGGTAGGCAGCACTGAAAACGAAGCAATACAAGAGAAGTACACTGAATAAACTGTTTCAAAGACCATCACTGGTGTCTAAATGGTATCTCAATTACTTCTGAACAAGGTAGCACAGAGAGCCTTCCACAGAGACCAGCGTTCAAAGTTACGTTAGCATGAGATGTGCAGCATTATTCCCAACTAAAAGCCATATGGGAATATTTATGGGAAATGTGGAAACAGCCACATTTTGGGTTCTATTTTTAACATTAGCTAACTAGTTCTATTGAAACATAGCATTTTTCATTCTATTCTCAATTCCTTCTAAGGAAAGAGATAGTTTTAGAAGATGATAAGAAATAGCGCAAGAGTCAAACACATTTCTGCCTGGGAGTTAAAACTACTAGGATAATTTTAAGTCCTTTGTTCCTAATTAAGCATGGAACTTACACGAAATGGCCTTGAATAGCTTCTTGTTTTGCATTTTTTGGAAGACCAGTTATAAACAATGTGCACTTAACCTGCAAAAGAAAAACAAGAAATCCTATTTTGAAAAATGGCATCAGTAAAGAGAGAATATGCAGCATCACTGCCTTCCTCCTAAGTAGCTGTGTTTTAGATGGGGAGAAAAAAAAAAGGTAGGATATTTCAATGGGAGCAGTACCTATTCAAGATAGCAAAACACCTGCACTGGTTAAAGGCACTACAATTTCACAAGGTCCTATTACTACCCCCACCCACCCCAATCTCCAGACACTTCTCACAACTCAGTGGTGATTCATTTGCAGTGAATTCTTTCAGTTATGTTACATTCTAGCAAAGAGGAGGCATCCCAGCAACTTGCTTTTTTAGCACTGTCTGCTTTCAAATAGACCTGGCCCATTCCTTCCCTCTCTCCCCCACCCCTGCCCACACACACAGATTGATTGTTTTCCAAACCCCAACACAGAAACTTACTATATTTTCTTCTTTATATGTGACTGTTTTCATGTGATGACTCATGAAGACAACAGTCAGAATCAGGTAAACAACAGCAAAACACGTGTGCAGCCAAAGAAGATTGTTACTGTTGGACAAAACATTATGAACATGAGAAGCAGGAAGAACTAATTATCCTACCGATACACATAGTCATCAAAATGCTAAGCAGATTAAAACCTTTCTGTAAACACAAAACAACAAAAAAGGTAGTAACTGATAAACACTCATGCACATACGGATCCTTGGACAGGCATTAGGGTTACCCAATACATTTTACAGTGCACAATTAATGAAGGTGCAAGACAAACAGCTGATTTTAGGCGACACTGAGCTTATGCCTTTGCATTCAGATGACTAATTGGAAGCTCCACGATATTAGCCAAGGTACTTTTCATTGGTCAGTGGTTACTGTGCTAAACGCATAACCGAACTCCCCTTGAATACAACCCTTATCCAAACCAGAAACATCCTAATACAGAGGCTAAACCCCACTTTCCCGATGGCTCCTTCCTCCAAACCTAAACACAGAAAAGTGTTCTGTATGCAGCTCTTCAGTTTTGAGATGAGTACTACTAATAACATAAAATACAGGAACCTATTTTGCAGATAAAAACCCAACCGAACAACAAAATCCTCACTAGCTACAAGGAATCATAACAGTTAGATAAAAGCAAAGTGCATTGGCAAATATTCTATTGGACACTACAGAATGGATAGAGAAGTTTTGAACAATGATATAAAAGAAAAGCCGTACAGATTAGTATTGCAACCATTTTTACAGACTTTTTTTTTTAAATGAAGTTACTTGAATTGTGAACTCAAATGGGAGAGACATTCACAAATCTGGTTCAAGAGAATTTAAGTTATCTGAGTTGCACATTACAGTAAAGCTGTCAGCTTTGTTTTCCTTTCCACAACACAGTTTCTTCTGGCATAGGTATTTCTCAAAACAATATTGTTAGATGTGCAATCATTAGCCAAGACAAACAGGTGGTAAAAAAAAAAAAAAGAGCTGGGAGAGTAGAAGCCAAGATCATAGATTTCTTATCAGAGCCATAACATACAGCCTGAAGGAGAACGCATCCTGATTTCAGTTGACAAAGCACGATTAAGTAATTCCTACCCTGAGAGCCACGTTGCAAGCATCAACGCATGTATTCAGAAACTATGGCAGGAAACAGACATCAGCATAAAAGTACCTTCCAAGATTCACTCACCCAGTTTCTAAGTTCTGTATAGTTGTTCTTCCAAAACTGTAGGGATCTTTAACTAAGAAGGAAAAAACACAAACCACATAGCATCATTAGCTGGTATAAAATACACCTGCAAACTAAAAATGCTTTTTTTTTTTCCCAGACATTGATCTACTTCAACATTAAAATGATTTAATCATAATCAATATTGGTTGGCAGAATTACATTTTAAAATTCACCGTAGAGGAGGGATAAATGAGGTGGGGGGGGGGAGAAAATCAGCAAATCAGTACACAAACTAAGATGCAAGCAACATTGTATAAGAGAAACCAGACAAAATATAAAGAAGCCCTCTGCCTGAGAGCTCCTGGGAAAAAAATCAAAATGAACTGATGAGTAGCAGTGTAAACCAAGATCATCAACCGAGGTCAAGCCTGTAAATGTGTACAAGCCTGTAAATGTGATCTTAGCAAGACTGATAGGAAGTCAGCACATAAGTACATTTTATGGGCTAATAAAGGCTTGTTATCAAAAACAGAAATGTGTTTAAACAAGATCTGCCAGAGTTGTGTTCATTAATATTCCATAGGACAGGTGGCAGACTAGAGAACACACTGTATTTGTCGAGTACCAGTCGATCAGGATTAAGACTGCAAGAAACATGAAACAATTCTTTCAGCCCGGTCAGTACAAAGACTCAGCAAAATGATTTGCTACTCAAACTGGGACAAAACCAGGGCAGAAGGGAGCAAACAAACAGAAGGTCCTGAATGCTTTTACAATGGCATTAAAGCCGATTCCTTTCAGAATTAAAAAAAAAATTCTTACCAAGAAGATCACCCGATAAGTTGACAGGTAATATGACACCAACAGACAAAATGCTGACAGCAACCAACAAGCAGATGATGTGACGTTGGAAGGTAAGGTAATGTATGGCATCTTCACCACATCTGTCATGAATCTCATCATCACTACATCAGAGACAAAAAAGCACATCATCAGTCTACTTAGTTCTCATGCAGTTGCTTGTTTGGGGGTTTTTGAACATACATTTTTTTCTCAGTTCACCCAATGACTTCCCCTCCAATTCCTATCGCTTCTCAACACCACTGTGTTCTCTCATCTATAAGTTTAACTGCTTTGAGTTTCAGAAGTGTCTTTTTCTTGCACAGAATCAACATACAAAAATTAATATGATGAAATTTAAGATGGAAACAAGTAACGTGAAAATATGCATGCAAGTTCCTTATATCAAGCTGGAAGAGGACAAAGACATCTGCCACAACTTTCTGCTTTAGAACAGCCACAATGGAAAGCCTACATCTCAAATTTTAGGGTCACCTGTGACAGCATTCACACATCTCAAGAAAGGCTTCCTTTGAGGATAATGATAACAGAACCACCTTAACCTTAGAATTCCTAGCATCTACTCAATTTCAGCAAGACAGATGAGTAAAGTATGAGTTCTTGAGAAAGGAAGGGACTAGCAAAAGGGGAGAAAATCTCAACTGCACTACTTTCTTGTTTCAAGGTATCCAAGCTAGAAGTGCATTTTTAAAAATCATTATTCACTAAGCTCCAAGAGACATAAAGAACCAACACCACAAATCTAGTGCTCGCTTTCTGGAAAACAACAGAATGGGCTTTACTTTGTCCTGCAATTCCAGCCCCAACTAAGTCACCAGTTCTCCACAGAATTCCTTGCACGGAAACCATGTTTCCTGCTCCAGGGCCTACTGGCTTCAAACAGGGGAACACCCACATCGTACCCTTTGAAGGGTGTAAGCCTGGAGCCAAGTTCTTAGCTCAGAATCCATACAAAAGGCCTAGATTCAATTCAGTTCACACATTGTTCCTATATCAGGAAGTCTCTGGCCTGTCAACTGAAAGGCAAGTGTATCCTGGAGAAGCATTCCTATATAGTCACCTTGTTTTCATGTTATTTTTTTTCCCCAACCCACTACTGCCCACACACTGGAGGCACCTGCAGCGCTCTTTGTATTAAAATTCTGTCTACTCAGGAAAGAAAAAAAAAAAAAAAAAAAAAAAAAAAAGGAGCACAAAAAGTCTTTCTTTTTTTTTTTTTTTATAAAAACAATTTTAAAAAGTGATTTACTATTTATTTTTTGTACTTACTGCATCCGAAAAGCAGCCGCCATCCAAGAACAAAAGCCCTGGAAAGAAAAAAGTTGTAGGAGTTAACATAGAAATACTTCTCTTAATTGGACAGGGTAGATGCTAGGGGTTTTTCTATTAAGCCAATCTCTTAGCTAAAAAGCTGGCAGCCAGATAGTCTGAAATCATTGTTTAGAAAGGGAAAAATACAGAATATACACACAGAAAAACACCTACTGCTCTACACACTTTCTAAAAGGTAATCTGTATGTCGGCCTTCACAGCGTATTTAAGATTTGAGGGGCATTACTTGTGTATTTACTGCTTGGGCTCCTTAAACTTATACAAGTCTAGATCCCATCCTCACTGAAGAGAAGTCAAGATTTAATCTCACTATGAAAATTGGTATTTCGTGCACAATTTTAGAATGGTGATTTTCTCCCCTTAAAAGAATGCTTTTAGAGATTCCAATTTCAAGGAGAAGCTGTATGAGAATCTGATACAAGTTTAAGATATTAACTCCAGTTAGAAATCATCTAGATTTAAAAACCCTCCTGTGAAACAGTACAGGAGAGATCACATCCCACTGAATGTTCTAGTATGGTTAAGAGCAAAAAAAAAAAAAAAAAAAAAAAACAACACATCTCCCTTGAAAGGCCTATTCTTTCATGTTAGTATTCAATTAAGAGACATTTTTATTCAATCGTTTCAATGATAGAATTGCTGAGTTTAAGCAAAAAAATTCTTCCACTACTAACTAGTTTTAGTATTACAATGTACAATGTACAACCACTCTCCTACTTGAGAGTTATTTAACAACACTGACACAAGATACTGATTGCTTATACAACAATAACTTGTCAAGAAATGGACACACTATTAATAGCTCTATAAAAACACAGTACATGATGTACTACTAACTTTCACACTGAAAGACCATCTGTACAGAAGTACAGACTAATACACTGGGCAAGGTGGAATGGCAAATTATAACAAACTGCATTATGTAGTTTATATCAGAAAAACTTAAAGAAATCCTAAAATACTTACACTGTCATACTCAAGAGCTTCAGGTGCTGATGAAGATGCTGATGAGTGGGTATATCTTACTCCACTGAAATAAATTAAATGATGCTTTCAAGTATCTTTCATAACTGAGGCTGGAGTTTCAAATAATTATTTCCACTTTAACAATTCTGAAGTAACTACCTGAAATAATATTAAAACACTTCTTCCACTTACAAAGGCAGCAGTTTTCACCTTGTAGCATATGCCTAACTATGGAAGCTAGTACAGTGCCTCACGTTCAAAAGTCAGGACCTGTAAGCTCCTGAAAAGAGAGTAACTGAACTAGAAATAAAAGCGAGCGTTTTATTGAGGTGTTCTTTTATATGAGTGCAGTTTAATACAAAACAGGTTTTTAAGTCTAGGCAAGATCAGTTCTGCAAGGTATTTCAGATACTCCTCATCACAAGAGACCAACTTGTTTCCCTCTACATCTCTCCCTTCAACTTACAGCCACTACTCAGAATTTCTCTTTACCAGCAGGGTGCCCTCCTCATTCAAATTCAGCCCTGTAGCAAGGCTAAAGACAATGAGAGAATGTGCAGCTTTCAATAGAAAGAGCAAAGTACCTGCTTTCAGTTTGTCGCTAAAAAGAAACGTTGCAATGGTGATGTGACATAATTACGGGATTTGTGGATGTATTAACAATAATTCTGGCCTAGGCCACAGTGCTATAGGAACAGGAACAGCCTACAGTGCAACTCACTGCTCAAGGACCTGCTTGTCCCATGCAGATCTCTACAGCCCACAGAGAAGCCTCTTCATTCTTGTTGCCTGAGTTGGCTAGATTAAAGCTGCCTCAGTTATTGCCCTTTTTTATTTATTTATTTTTGCACATCTAATTTTCACACGTGTACATGGAATGAGTCTAGAAACACCTTGAGCCATTTCCTTCTAATTAATTGTGGACTTAACTACAACTTAGAGATAGGACAAGGGGGAATGGTTTTAAACTGAAACAGAGCAGATTTAGGTTAGATAGTAGGAGGAAGTTTTTCCACTCAGAGGGTGGTGAACAGGCTGCCCAAGGAGGCTGTGGATGCCCCATCCCTGGAGGCATTCAAGGCCAGGCTGGATGTGGCTCTGGGCAGCCTGGTCCAGTGGCTGGCGACCCTGCCTGTGGATATTTGAGGTCCTTTTCAATCCAGGCCATTCTACAATTCTATGAATTTAGCTGTACCATTAAAACAAGCAAGAGTCTCACTTGTAAAGCTTATTCTCTTCGTAAGAGATGACCAGTTTTTGAACATTGAGACATCACCTCGTAGAAATAATCGTAAAAATAAAAACAAATAAATAAATCAAAAGCTCGGTTGCAGTTTTCACTAAAAATCAGTGGGGAATTTCAGAAACCATTTAAAAGACATTCGATTTTAAATTATTTCTAAACCCTTCACAGTAGAGTCTGCATAGAGGAGCTCTGGGAAGATACTGGGCCTGAATCGAGACATGCACAACAGTCAGTATCCTTCTGTCACAGAAGCACTGTAAACATTAATATGTAGCCACATGACTTGTTAGCAGACAAGCAACCCATTATCTCTCTCCCTTTTTTTTTTTTTTTTTTTTTTTTTTTACATCCACTCCCTTAACCCACAGCTGGAGAAGGGAATTTACAATGACAAAGGCAAACAAGCAGTTTTCAAACTGACACTGCAAAGAGGAACTTGCAGCAGAACATATTTCAAACAAGGTAGGAGGATTACATTTTTAACAAGTACACATATGTGATTACCAACATCTAACTGATACAAATTCACTTAAATTAAGCCCTGCTTAACTCCACTGCTTCCACGTTCCCTAGAAGGTTTCAACAAATCAATCTGATTGTGTATCTTTTTACCCTTCAGCTTCTGACACAAGAGCAACGCGTCCGTAGTCCCAGAATCTCTTCCTTATAATGGAAAACAACAATATTAAAATCTAGAAAACAAAAACAGAGATTTTTATATTTTATTTTGTAATCAGCTTTCTTGGGTGCATAAGTGCTGTTAAAAAAAACGCTGTCCTAAGTCTTAAACCAGCTATCGCAAGTTAATGGCCCCAGTGGTGATCACACTACAAACCAACCCAGTGGGACCAAAGGAGCACAAGAGCCACCTTCCTGTCCTCATTTATGAAGGAATCCTGAATGTCGTATGTCTGAACTGAATGCATATCCAGGTTTGTGAAAGACAGCAGTTCAAAGCTTTCACATATACACCTTTACTGTTCTCCTTTACTTGCATCCAGAACTATGACAGAAGACTTCCAATGCCGTTCTTTTATTATTTTTTATTTAACATTAATGTAACTGGCTGTAGGGTTTTAACCATTTTCTCCAGAATTATTTTATATCCTACTCAGTAATAAGTCATGCATTAGTACAACTCATAAAACCCAGAAACATTCATTTTTTGACTTCCTCCCAATATTTTCCTTTCTTGAAAGAGGCTAAGTAAAAAAATAATAATAACAATCAGTGTATTTCACAGACGTACTGCCTTATTTTTTATTTTTTTTTAAAAGAAGAACTTGCTCTGTAAGACGCAGAACTAACAAGACCTGTTTTCCATGCACATGTTAACACGTACACTCTCACCTTCCAGCCCCTCCTACATCCCATACCTGTTTGGCCAGAAAGTAGTGCCAGTGATGTAACTTATCTCATGCTATGCAAGTACTGAAGGGTCAGCCAGGATACATGTCAAGATTACCCAGCTAACTTCCGCATTTTGCAATAAATAAAGCTTTCTTACAATAACCTTCTCCCCAACAGGAAATAAAAGTTGAGATCCTTTTCCTTTATCTGTCCATTAAGCTTCATGCAATTCATAAATTTCAGCGATGCCAAATCCTCTATAGTCTAAGACAACCCAGGCTTAAATTGGCTAATATATTCTCCAGCTATTAGGAGGAGGAACTGACAGGCAAAATGGGTGCATAATGCAACACATAAGCCTCACTTCCT
Source organism: Lagopus muta (assembly GCF_023343835.1). NCBI lineage: Eukaryota > Metazoa > Chordata > Aves > Galliformes > Phasianidae > Lagopus > Lagopus muta. The sequence continues at coordinate 93,114,428 of NC_064434.1, forward strand.
CAGGAAACCAGGCTAGAAATAATATTCAGAAACCCATCAACTGGCAGTTATTAAAGAGATCTGCATAAATGTGTCATAAGCATAGGAGGAGTACGGGAGTTGCTAAATAAATTGCAGTACTCGGTAGTTGAACAAGAAAAAGTCTTCTGCATTGCAGCTAGTTCTTCCTGTCTAGGCAAAGGTGCAGTGCAGAGGCTACCTTTATATTCAACCACAGCTTGGGAAAAAAAAAATTGACAAAATTTTATTAAGCGCTACTAAATAATTTTTAGGTACATCTTCTAGTTCTTACAGAACTACCAGCTCAGACCTCACATAGGTAGTTTTAAGTTTCCTCACATGGCTTTCTAGAATTTGGGAAATGTGATCCCTTCAGTCTGATTTTATTATCAAAACCTCAATTCTCATACTAATTTGCCAGCCTACAGCTCTTATTTTTTCTAGTGACTTAGGAACACTTTTGAGTTTGAGACCAATCTCATTAAAATAACCAAAAACTTTTTGGAACCCCAGGCCTGCCTTAGCAAACTAATCCATTTCTTCCTTTTATCCAGACTGAGCTTCTTAGTACACTACTTCTTTCACTGCTTTATGAGATCTAATTCAGACACTTGGGAAGTGACAGATATTCTATATTGCAACTTCTCTTGCAAAACAATCAGGACATTTTCCTCTGGACAAGCAATTTAGCAATTGCATTCCCTTACCAAAAGTATACCCATAGTAAGGAAAAAAATAAGACAAAACATAGAAGTTTGAGTTACCACTTCAAAGAGCACCTTGGCCCTAAATACAGACCCAATCATTCTGCACTCTTCCTACATTTATACATCCAACATTCAGTTCACATACAGGTGGGATGACTGTCACTGTTATTAATACCTGAAAAGTGCCTTGAAGTTCCCAGGATGGCCATAGCATATTTGTTATTTTTGGTGATTCTCAGAAACAAACCACTACCCGATAAACACAGAATCCAGCACAACCTGTAACTTTTGAGAAGGCTCTAGTATTTTCAATATAATAAATAGAAACCAGGCTTACAAAAAAGCAGGTGACATCAAGCAGCAAGACAGTTGGGATTCCACCGAAAGTTACTCCCTGGAGCACTGTGCTGCCCCGGGCAGTGCTGTAGCAGTACGTCTCATTTGTTGAGTTGAAAAATCCACTTCTATTCCAGGAATAGGCCAGATGAGAATCTCCAATACCCAGAAAGAAGAGAGGGCTCATCTTGTCTTTCCCTTAATAAAAAGAAAAGAAGAAACTACATGAAAAGCCTGCTTGATATTTGCATGATGTACTGAAAGAAAAGCACAGGAAGACTCAACAAGGAAAGAACTTTGGAAAAAATAGTCATATTTGACAATCACTTCTCTTTATCTGGGAAATACTTTTGCAATAATTGACAGACTCAGTTGTTGGCAGTGCCCAAGTGAGAATGCCTGACATCTAACTGATCCCATTTTCCACAGACACCTGAGGAAAGCTACTGAAGAACACACAGACCTTTCCATCATCTGATCTATAACATTAAACTACTTATTTCAGGCTGGATTCTGACTGTAGGAGTAACACAGGGCACTAGACACTCTAACACATTATAGCAGTTCAAAGACTTTGTTCCTAGTTGACGAGCACGTGTGACCATACTGGCTTGTAAAGGCCTTGAGATCATTAACAAAATTGTCACTAATTCTCCTGAAAAGAATTACTACACAAATACATTCCTCTTTCTCTGCTCTTTGGACACTGCATGTTTTCCTTTTTAACAGGAGAATTCAGCTAAGAGAACAGGCACAGTGACTACAGTACCTTGCTAACACAAAAGAATATTTTCATTTTTCTAAGAGAACAGCCATTTACCTCATTTTATTCAACTGACTTGCTCAAATTATTTAGTAGACAACACACAAGACTCAGCTACCGATACAAACACCTTTTAATCAGTGCATACAGCTGCCCACTTATTTTGAGACTTTCAGCTTCAAGCATTGCTTTTCTTGGACCCTATAAATGTGATGGTTCTTATCTATTTCAGACAGAAATACGCTCCATGTAGAACATGCTTCTGATTGATAAATTCATAAAGAAAGCATACCCCAAAAAGCTTTATCCTTTGGAATCAAAGACTGCAGGTCCTCATCACAGGCCTAGATGCACTACTTTGGGGATATCACACCTCTACAAGAAGGCCACACATGACAGCGCTATTCTGGAGGATGTAAATGAAAGAATATGATTAACCACAAGGTCTCCTTTTAAATAGAAACAAAACAAAACAAAAGCCACCAAACAGAACAGCTCGCATGGGAGAATGCTCCTCCCAAACCAGAATTTGCTCAGTGTTAGACTGCACAAAGCTGGGAGACAACAGGCAGCCTTTGTCCCAGCTGACAAAGATATATACACGATGTGTGCTGCGAACCTGTTCTTGCTTTCTAAGAAATTTAGTGCTGACAGAAGAGCAGCTTTTAGCACACTGCGGGACCTTCCATCACATCCATCGCAGAGACCACAGGTTAGAACGGTAGCAACGCACCCAGCTCATCAGATTCAGTGTCCGATTTTGCAAGCCTTTACTTTCAAACGAGGTAGCTGCTAAGAAGATAACGAGTACAGCAACACCCCCAGGTGGAGCTGCGCGGCTGCAGCCCAACGAGACCTCGCGGAGAACGCGAGCACCGCGACCCGCACTGCTCCCTCTGAGGGGCTGAAGGAAGCGAGCAGCACCCGCCGCAGCCCCGCGGCCGCCCCTCAGGGCTCGGCTCGGCTCGCCCTCTCTCCCGCCCTGCGGCCGCCCCTCAGGCCTCGCCTCACCCTCTCTCCCGCCCCGCGGCCGCCTCACGCCGCCCCTACCCACCCTCCCCCCTCTACCTTCACGGCCGCGGCCCCGCTGCCCCCCGCCCTCCCTCTGCCGCCGCACGGCCCGAGTTACCGGCCCGAGCAACAAGTCCCCGTCCCCGCGCATGCGTGCCGTCCCGCGCCCAGGCTGGCAGCCGCCGTGAGGCAGCGGGCGGGGCGGGAAGCGGCGGCGGCCGTTGGTCCCCGGGCTCCCCGGCGGGGCAGCGCAGCGGGCGGGTTTTGCTTCCTGACTGCGGCCGCCTCCTTATTCGTGTTTGGCAGAGCCTGAAACGCTGCCCCCAGAGAAGGAATGATACAGGAAAATCATGAGGGGAAGCTGCTCTTGCTTTCATGATCTCTTTCTTCTGTAGCGCTGCCAAAAGTATTGCACGGCAATTGGGAGATACGGCCACCCGCTTTCACCCAGCGAGGCTTTATTTTAGCACGGGACTGGCTTGGCACTGGGTTTATTCCCAGATAGCAGAGTCAGCTAAAGGCTTTCAGGTGGAGGCCAGGGTCTGTCAGACTTACCTGTAATACATCAAGAGCATCACACAACGCTTTGTGCATATATCATTAAGCAACCAAGCATCCACATCTGCACGTGAACGACACACCTCTAAGCATGGCCTCAGTGGTCTGGTTTTGTTTTCTTCATCTAAATAGTGTACAGAATTCAAAGGCTACAAACTGATTTTGTAATTATCTAACGCCAATAGGTGGTGTTCGTAATGGCTCACAGCAGTTATTTTAGGCTTTCACTACTTATCTGAAAATTTTATGCTGCTTCCTAAAGGCAGCAATCTGCTGAAGACTAAAGGATTTTTTAGCTTCTTGACAGCTAAGTTTCGAGGTCAGTGTGGGCTACAGTGCTATCACAGAATCAGAATCGTTAAGGATGGAAAAGATCTCTAAGATGATCGCATCCATAAGGTTGACACATCCCCACCATGCCCACTGAGCACGTCCCTTAGTGCCACATCTCCATGCTTCTTGAGCACCTTCAAGGACTGCACCACCTCCCCAGGCAGCCTGTGCCACTGCAATGCTTTTTCTGAAGTTCAGAGCAAACCCTTTTGTGACTTCATGGTGCACATTAGCAGTTAGCCTTCCCAAAAAATTATCTCAAGGGTTTTTTCTTTAGCAGAAAAGGAGGAAGAACAGTGAGGTTTCTACAGAGTCAGTGCATTTCCCAGCTCCCAGACTGATGCAGGGTGCAAGCACACAGGTGCCGGTGGAGCAGTCCATATGCTGGGATGAACAGTTCTGAAATAAATTCAATAATAGTAGTAATATGAATGTCCCATGAAATATTCAAAGCCTCTTGTCTCCATGCACCTATAAAGACAGAAATGGAATTTAAATCTTGTAAATTGAAACAAAAAACAAAGAACAACCAAGACCTAGGGAGTTTAAGTTAACGTGTTTGCAGTAGGTCTGGGATAAGACTGATTCCCAGCCATCAAAAAAGACATCCTATCCCACACAGAAGTTTATTGCTTCCAGTCAACAGACCAAAACACAGTGTGACAAGACCCTGCTGTCTGCTGCTTCCCTACCCTTTATTTCAGTGTTCCCTCAACAGTCATTTTATATCTTAAATACTGCCACCTTCATCGTCTCCCATTTCTGCATCCTTCACTCTCAATTGACATGATCGACTTTGATGGGCAGTAGATACCTAAGGAAGGAGATGGTAATGAAGAAAATTAATGGTTCAGAGGGATGCAGGGAAATTGGATGCTGTAAAGGATTTGCATGCTGCCTCTGCTCTCATGGATGAAGTAGTAGTGGTGTTTCACAATGATGATCCACCCTAAAAACAATCCAAGCCATCAGGGCACTGGAAGATTCATTCTCATTTTACACTAATCAAAATCTCAGGCTAGTACTCAGTCATCCACTGATTTGTATGTTTTAAATAAAGGTAACATTTGTGCTGCCTGAAAGACAGTTTCTCCTCCCACTGGCAATCCCACTCCTCTGTGTGTCTGTGTTCAAACTGCATTTCTCTGATGTCTGCATGCATGCCTGCTACCTTGCCATTTTATTAAGCCATAAGAGAAGAATTGGTTCTTTGTCGAATCCCCATCTAATTTTTCAAGAATGCCTGCTCTGTGTATGGCAGCTTGTGGCTGTAAACGTGCTGTGTGCCTTCTCCCACTCCATCTGGCAAAAAGGGAAAAAATCCCACTTATACACAACAGTGAAGAGATATAGAATTACTTCATAATTCTCCTAGCAGCTGCATAGTACATAATCTGGGACTCTAAATTGGCCATAAACATTTACATTAGAAAATGGAACAAAAGTCCTCCTTGTAAAGGGGAGCTTAAAGAGCTCAGATTCACTGCTGGAATAAAGAAATTCCATTATTGTTGAATGTTGCTTTCAATTTAAAAGCACGCTCTTTTCTACTTGGGGTTAAGGTGATGGGAAAGTTCGATGTGTTATGGAGTAATTATTCTGTCCTGACTTTTCTGAAATAGATCTTCACACGGACAGATCATTTAGAATTGGGAGTTCAAAGAAGAACACTTCTTTCTGAAATTAAACCTTACTTCCACTGCTGCAGTTCTTATATTTTTAGAACCAAAATCCACGTGGTTGATTTTCTCACTGTTTGCCTTATCTCTTTGTACTATAGATTTTTGTCATACTTTTCAGAGTTATGGAGATCTTGCTATGGCTGGGCTGCCTTACTCTGTGGTATAAAATAGGTGATGTTCAGTGGACTTGACATCATAGTCTTGACATTCTTGGTTCTGAAGACTTTTGCCCAGCTGCAGAATCATTTTTCTCTCTCGGAAGAATAATATCAAGGTTTTGTCATCTGTTTTTTTCGTTTCCTCTGTCTAGACAGGCTCTTTAGCTAAGTGGTGTGATTTTGTTTATCTCTAATTTCAGCAGCAGAGTCACATTTCCCTCCTCCCTACCTCTTGTAAATAGGGATTTGTTTACCACTGTCTGTTCTCTTGGTGACAAAAGCCACATACTGTCATTAGTTAGCAAACATTTAATTATGTTGCTAGAGCAGATGGAAGTCCAGCCTTAGGACCTAGGGAGCAGGTCCTCAGAATGTAAAATTCTTCCATCTTTGTTGTATTTCCCACTCTCCATAACCCCTTCACAGCTCTTTAGCACTGAGTTGAACAAGTGTGCAGGGTATTTACACTTACTCTTGCTTTGCCTGAGTAAGACAAAGGTATTTTGTTAAATGTCCTTATGGCTGAAGAGCAGAGCTGTCACTTTCTGTTTGATTTATCACAGCAGGGTTTCCCTTGATGGGTGAACTTTCAACAAGACATCAATAGTCTCTGGGCCATGAGTATGAAGTGGCCTGATGCTTTACCATGCGTGGCAGCTCTTCACAGGGTTACAGCTTCTGCTCTCTCAGAAGAAACCCAGCAGCCCAGCTTGCTGTTTCTTACCTATTTGCTTATTCAAATCTATCTTAATGGGTTTAATTCAGGTTTCTAGCCTTGCAGCTCATTGCTACCTTTTAATCTTTGCTTTCATCTTGCAATCTGTTTACAAGCCTCAATATACCAAAGGATTTGGGTTGGGCATTATGGAGTCTTCCTCTGAAACCCTGAGCATTTATATGTGCACAATAAAAACAGAAAAATCTAGACAGAGAGAGACAAATTTAAGTGAACTTTAATCATAATACAAATAAGCAAATTTAAGTTAACAAACTTACTTATACTTGATTTCTCCTCTTTTTATCCTTAGTGCTGCTTCTCTTTCAAAGATAGTTGTTTTTCTAGGTAAAGATAGCCTTGTGTTAAGGGTTGAATGTATTTTTACTAATAAATAGAATTCACTATTATACAAAATATTTAACTAAATATATATATAGCAATATATGATAGAAATGTGCCTTGGTAAGTGTGCTGTCATGCTGATAGTTGAGCATATTCATTTTTCTCGTGATCTTTGTCAAGTTGTATTTGCATGAAAGCTGGAATGGTGTTGAAATAGTCAAGTAACTGCAGTCTGAAGCAGCAATACTGAAAAGTCCATGAGAAATGTATGGGGAAAAAAAGTATTCTGATTAAAATGTTTTGGGTTTTTTTTTTTCATTAAAAATGGATTTATTAAACAGTGAGGTATTGTCCCTATTCTGTGCATTGAGCTCATTGTTTTTGATCATCCTGATCACGTGTAAGTAGGAGTCTCTGGGAGTGTTCCTGGACTTCTGTAATGATACCTCAGCTGGGAACACTGCCAGACCCAGCCATGCCATCTGCCCAACCTTGCCGTAGCCCTGTCTGGACTAAGACACACCTATGATTGCTCAAGGACAATGCATGGAATTCCCCATCGCTCACCTGAGTGCAGCATAAGATTTAAACCTTTGTTCTGTGGATAGGTGTAGCTGTGGATAATCTTTTGCTGATATATAGGAAGTTTAGGTTCATTATTAGCATGTGGAAATGAAACTACTGTTGATGTGACACATTTTGGTATAAAAACAGGATGAGGCAGCCTGAAATATAGATGACATCATTGTGTTATGACTATACATATTATGTTAATGCCTATCCATGCATTGGCCCTGTTAATTTGTCTGAAGGGATTTAATGCATAGGTAGGGTAGCAGTATCTGTAATTAAGGTGGCTCCAAGGGAGAGAGGAGAATGGAGAAACCATCTGTCACAACCTGGTCTTTTCCGCTGAAGTGGACTGCACCTGGCCCTGTGTTTGATTTAGGTGAAACAGAAGGCTGGGGTATTTATCCCCAGCGTAACACTACGAGCCATTTATGGCTCCTAATGCCTTGCTTTTCCTGGACACAATGTATGTTAGCTTCTGCCAGGTGCTCCAGTGTTCTTGCCTCTGAGCTCAGCAGCTGTCCTGACCACACAAAGCAACTGCTGTTGCAACAGCATTGGGGTGAGACCTGGGCAGACATTTGCATTCTTTCCCTTGAGCAGAAAGCTGGGCAGTTGCTTACACAGGAACCACGCAACGCTCCAGGAGATGCACAGCTTCACCTATTGGAGGGCTGAGACCTGTATCACCAAGATGGGCTTAAACAGACTATCTTGTCAACCAACCTCTTAAATTCTGCTTTTAATGAGAACAGAAGATCCTTTTCCTTTTTTTTTTTTTTGTTTTTATTTTTTAAACTAATCAGTTTGACAACTTTGAGCAAGCTGGTCATTAAACTGGTCAGTCTGCTTCATCCACTCTGTCTCTGCAGTCTATGGCTTCCATCCTGAGGAAGTGGGCTTCAAGGCCATCATCCTGGCCTTGTTCACTGGCCTGGCTTGCCCTAAAAGTCAGCATCAAGCACACGGCTTGGCCATTTAGAAATGTCTTTTACCACATTTTCAAGTTCTCAAAAGCTTCAGTGTTAATATAGATAGTCATTATTGAAAAAAGTATGTTTTCAAAGTAATAATATATTTAAATGGAAATCTGTATTACATAATTTTTGAAAAGACTTTTAAAATGATATGATCTTTATTTTCCTTGGGCAAAAAATTTCCCCTTCCAACTCCTGGATTTAAATATGAGCAAAAATAAATTCGAATACAGCCAATCAAAGAGCTTTGATTTCATTTGCTAACTCAAAGCAATCTGAACAACTGAACTAAGAATTACATTTCACAGCATCTTTGTCCTGCCTGGGAGTATGCACCAACAATTATCTCTGTAGATTTGTGTGACTCAGCCATTAGGTCTGATCTGTTAATTTAAGGGCTTGGTTTTGCAAAGAGCACAGGAAGACCCCATCACACTTGGCATTGCAGCAGCGGCTCAGCCCCTTTGTACATCCGTGCCATGGTGTTTGAGCGTGGGGGGCACTATTGGCAGCAGGATGATCGTGGTGAGCCCATGCAGGGGGTCAGGTGCAAGTGTGCAGAGTCAATTGGTGACAGGATGCCAAGTGTCTTAAGCAGGAAGCCGTGAAGCTGTTGCAGTGACAAACAACCATGAGCAAGGGCACTAGGGCTACATCCATATAGAATGATCCTGCAGCCAGGGCCTGGCTTGAGCAGAGCTTGTCTGGGAGGCGTGGGGTGCAGCCTCCCCCCATTCATTCTTTCTTACAGCTCCTTTTTTGTGATGATTTTATTTCCCCTAATCTTTTTTAAAAATTATTATTATTTTCTGTTTTTCTCCTTTCAAATGTATGCAAAGGGTATAAAGGTATTCCTTGACACCCATTCCAGCGATGGAAATATGACATGTATAACATTGCTTCATGAGCGTGTGTCCAAGCTCTATAAAAACAGAAAGTCATGTTTTCACTGCAAGAGCTGGTCTTAAACACACTGCTGATCTATGGACCACTGGAGAATTTTCCTCCCATGGAAGGAAAACTCCTTCCTGCTACACAGTAGCAGATGACAAGAGCTATATTGTTCATTTAACTAATATAGTCTATGTACAGAACTTAAGTCTACTGGTGATTAGAGTTTTGTTGATAGAAGCTGTGGTTGGCTGGTACCCTCAAAAGTCAGGTTATTTATCTTGGTGTCTAAACAGGGACTTGAAAATATCGGCCAAAGCAATTTGCTCAAGGTCATTACACTGACTCAGGGACAGAATTTGGAGGAAAGCCTGGATCATTTCCATTCTCCTTTCCTCTTGATATATTCTGTACAGCTTCACTAAAGCAGATGCTTATACGTGCAGATTATATATCAGATTATAATGAGGTGAGTGATGAGGATTAATCCAGGCAGAGTTACAAGTAGATTCCAGAGTGAGACAGGCTCCAGGGCAGGAGGAAGGTCTGTATCCCATTGCAGTACTGGGGCAGGCTATTCCTGCTTTCACAGCACCTTTCATTTTGTACTTTCTGGATCAGTTCCTGGCACTGCCACACACGTAGGTGTACGCAAACAGCTGAGAGGGTCAGTGCAAGCTGGCACTGCTGCTCTGAGGCCCAAGGAGAACAGACCAGTGGTCTAAGGCCCCAAATAACAGACTGCTCTGGAGAAGAGCGAGGCAGCTTGATCTTAATTCCTTTGCGCTGTGGTTCCTTTGTACTGTAGCTCCTGTCATGATTAGGAAGGGTTTCATATGTCAGTATAAGACCACAGATTTATTAATCAGATTACCACAGTGTGAGTATTTCTCAGAGGATATGAATTCATGTCAAGAAACCAGTTCCCATCCACTTTTCCTAGGAAACGAGACAGCTGTGCTCTGCAATTGCTGTGGTTTGTGTACCAGTTTGGAGACAAGCCCAGGCAATAGCATATTTCCATGTTCCACCATGCATCTGAGCCATTGTGTGTTTAAGCTAGCATATATTTAAGAGTTTTCCAGCCTGGGCAGATAGAAATAAGCTGAGAGCAGCCAAGTGGTGCACTCTCCACAGCGTTTGGAAGGACAATCTTCCAACTCTGTTGCACACTGTGATTTTCACATCTCTTGCATTGGACTTGCAGAAGCTGAGCTTTATTGAAAACACCATTTTCCTGTAGTCTGCTATTGGGGTGTTCTAACAGGTCAAATTTCAAAAGAATTCCAGGTTATTTACATCTCTGCTCTGCTTGCAGTAATTGATGTTTAGTTTTGTTGTCAGAGAGGTAAAATATTCCTATTTTAGAGACAAAGAAAAAAAAATCCAAGGACTAAGCACACAAATTTCCTTCAAATAATTGAAAGTTGAGCTTTAATTTCCTTTTTGTGCCTTTGAAAACCTTTTCCATCTGTATGATTTGCTAGATGACTCTGGGTTCTGTGCTGATGACTGCTGCACCTAGCAGCCATGCTGCAGAAATGCTCCAAATTTAAGTCACTATATATTCACTGCATTGTTCAGCCTGGAAGGCTTATAGTTATCGCCCTCAAATACATGGCATTTTCTGCAGAATCTTGTGTTGAGCACAAAATTAAGGTTTAGAAATGCACGTGGTTGCTATGTGGAAAAGTTGGCCTTTCCTGTATTAATGCATTTAAATAAGCAAATGGTTAAGTAAGAAAAAACCAAAAAACCTGAAGTTCATGTTTCACACTTTAAGTGGTCTGACCAAGTGTGGCTAGATTCCCTTTTAAAATCAAATGAATCCAATGCATCTCCCAGAGCCCTGCAGTATGAATGCTAAAAGGATTACAGCTAGTTAGATCACACCACTTTATTTTGCTCTTTGCAAGAGCCATGTTAAATCCAAGACTTTATAGCCTTTGTTTGCACAGATATGGCTACATGGCAGGAAATTAGATAATTTAGCCTCTGCCATCAAGAAAAATACTCCTTTGTGCTCTGCTTTGGAGTCAAATACACAAAGAACTGCATTTTCTCTCATTCTTTCCTACTGAAATCTTTTTCATTAAAAAGAAACAACATACAAAAATGGTTTAAAAAACACTATAACGATAATATAAATATTTAAGTGGAAAACAGCCTTGCAGTAACTGCTTGAAAAAGACACCTGACCCACACACCCCATTCTTAGCATTGCAGCACTGTTTGAAGGCAAAAGAAAATCAGGGGCTATTGTAGTATTGCTTGTTATGGGACTCTCAAAGCTGACCACAATCTGGACAGAAAGGCAATGGAATGAACAGTGTAAATAAGAAATCAGCATAAAGAGTAAAGAGCTCGGTAGGTTTTAAAAATGATTTACTATGAACTACTTGAAGTCTTTTAACAGAAATAAATTATTTTAAAATGCACTGGGAATACGCAGTAGGCCTTTATGGTTGCTCTCAGAAGAGATGGAAGAACTTTCTGAGGAGAAAGAAACAGTGCTGTATAATGCACAGTTTGCAGCCAACTAAGCCTGGCTCTTTCTGTTAGAACAGAGTGAAAGTTAAGCATCAAGATGAGGGGCTATGATCTGATCTCTACCATTATTTTCGAATTGGTTTTAACTCTTGGCTCTCCCAAAACGCCCAGCAGCTCACCCAGGGCCAGACAGCAGCTCCAGAGGTACTGCTGGACACATTCTAAAGTCCACTTCATCAGCCTTTCCATCACAGAGCTAAAGAGCTGTTAGCATCAAGGAAAAAGGCCATGTGCAAGTGATTATTTTGAAACAGAATCCATCCAGTGTAAAACCTGCTGACATGCAATAGCCCCAGCATCACCACAGCAGCAGATATTACAGATGGAAAACAACTTCTGCTAACATATTTGCTAAGGCTCCATTCATGCTACTGTTAAATATTTCAGTGAAGTCTAGTGGAAATCTCTGGGCAATTACTCCACTGTTTATCAGATGTATCAAATAAGTGAAGTCTAAAGTATTTATCTGTTCTATCTTGTCCTCTCTGTCCAAACTATGGCCTAATTTTGTCTTTCATCTCACATTGGGTTTTGTGTCTGTGTGATTTCCTATGCAAGAAACATCCTTTTTCCTTTTCCTTTTCTTTTTCTTTTTCTTTTTCTTTTTCTTTTTCTTTTTCTTTTTCTTTTTCTTTTTCTTTTTCTTTTTCTTTTTCTTTTTCTTTTTCTTTTTCTTTTTCTTTTCCTTTTCCTTTTCCTTTTCCTTTTCCTTTTCCTTTTTCTTTTCCTTTTTCTTTTTCTTTTTCTTCTTCCTTATCTTTTTCTTCTTCCTTATCTTTTTCTTCTTCTTCTTCTTTTTCATCTTCTTTTTCTTCTTTCTCTTCTTCTTTTTCTTCTTCTCTTTCTTTTTTTTGCACTAAACCAACACATTACTATTTTGCATGTCAGCTTACCATGCGTAACAGAAGAGGTTAGATTTAGATATCCCACCTCTTGGCCTTTCATCTCCATGTTTGGCCTGCAGAGGAAAAGCATCTTCCAGCAAAGTTAGCAGCAGGAATTATTCAGCTTTATTTGACATGTAGTTCATAATCTTTCTTTACACCTTCTCCTGGTAATGAAGTGCAGCCCCTGGAATAAAGCGTTCTTTCTCTGAGTGGGGAAAAAGTGACTGATATTCTCTTTTTCACTGCAAAAGAAGAAAGAACATTCAGAAAGAGCATATACCTTTATTAGAAAAGTATGTGGTGTTCCTACAAAGCAATGGTAACACAATACCCCAGCTACAAATAAAGCACAAGTGAGGACAGCAGGGAGGAGGCTGCTGGAAGGACAGAAAAAGCTGTATTTAAACAGTTGTGTTTGCTTTTCTGTAGGAAAAAAATACCTCAGAGAGCTCTTTTCTGCCAGAACACTGGCACTTTGCAAATGCTGCCAGCACATACCTGTGAGCAAGCCAGCTGACATCAGTTGTCCAAGAACATGGTGGGACTTTGGACATTTTATCCATTCCTCTTCTAACAGATGTCTTTGTCAGGGCTGTTTGACCAGGACAAGCCCATGGGTAAATACAGGAGCCTACTTAAGGAAGATGTGTTGCAAGTCAGTGGGATCTGAGTTGGATAGCACCATAGTAATCGGAATTACGTACCTGAGCTTAAGATCAGAGCAGGTTCGCAACCTCTCTCCCAGATTAAGTGGGGTTTTTACTATATTGGATACTTTGTGTTGTAAATGCACTCCTGGCATAAGGAAATGCCATTCCCATTGCTGCCTGGGGCTTCACCAGCAGCATTTGCATGAGGGAGCCCAACAGGACATGACCTGTAAGGCATTTTCATTGGAGATGGCCAATTTAGCCTTGCTGCCCAGAACAATTTGAAATCCTGGGCCCTTTTCTGCAGAGCTGCATTGCAGCTGTGAGGTGCCAACATGCCCTGGTACCTGGAGTTGCTTGTTCCCAGGTACCAGGACACTGCATTTACCCAGGCTGAACTATCTTTTAAAACTTTTCCATTCTAGATTTTGCACAACAGGATGAATTGTGAGGCACGTTTATGCAAATTCCAGTGAGCTAAATGGGCCTGGGTGCTGTTATTCTGGCTCTTTAAGCAAGCTATTCTTGCCCTAATGAAAAAACAGCAGTCCTTAGTGGTAGAGGAAAAATGAAAGCCACCAACCTGGGGAGATAGTTTCCCAGTATCTTTCAGCAGTCATCAGGCATCTTCAAAAAACAAGTATTGTGCAAATCAGAGCACTTCTAGACAAGGCTGGTGGCTGGCAGTGTCCAGAGCTAAAGTGGCCAAGAAATGAGATAACAGCCCTGTGGTCTGTTCATTGCTTTTGTGGTAGTACACCTCCAATTTTTTGGGAAGAAGGTCTCACCTCTGAGGAAGAAAGGAGCTCACCACGAGATTTTCTTGCATTGTCATTTTTGAGAGCTGGAACTGCTATTTACCAATTTAGGGAAGAGCTGCACCATGACCCAAAAGATGTAACATGACAGCAACTTGCTGACCTGGCTGAAAGCAAACCCTCAAAAAAGAAGCTGCAGATCCTGCTAGTGTCATTGAGCAGACCCTGTGCAATCATTCCACCAGAACCAAACCATTTCCACCCAGTGCTGCCCAGACACCTCAAGGAGGAGAGCGAGGCTTTTGCTGCCCTTCTCCACTTGCATAAAGGCAACAGCAAATCCCAGAACTGCCTCCCTGGCAGGGAATGCATTGCTGTCCTACAGCCACGCATGCACAAGGGGACTTGAGACTGAAAAAGACTCAGAAATGGAACCTTTGCTCGGATTCTTCTTTAACATGGCAAGTTCGTACCTGTATCTCAACATTATTTTTTAACCACACTTCTAGACCCAAAGGACACTGATTTTGTTTAAAAAAAAAAAACAGAGCAGACCGAAGTCAGGACAGAGATATGTTCCAGCCTCTATAAGGAAAGTCTGCTGAACAACTGAGAACAAAAACTATGGCCTTTCACATCATTCAAGCAAAGGCCATTATGGGCCCAACTGTAATATAGCAGAATTACATTCATGAGAATTCAGTTCTTGGAAAATCAGATCCTCACTGATGCACTGCAAATGTGTTTGTGTTCCTGTTTCACAGGGCAATAGCCACGTCATTAGGCTAAACCTTTCGCACTTTCTCTTTTAACTCGTTAGATTTATTTACCAAAAATCATTGCATAGATATGCCCAGTAAGTATCTTAGAGATCTGTTTGAAACTACCTAAAAGCTTAAATATGGAGCTTCTCTCTTCACTGCATTCAGGCTTCCATTAAAACTGTAAGTTCCTCAGACATCATGCCCTGCAGCCCCCCATAAATCCTCTGCTTGACACCCTGAATGCACCATGGAGGCTCTAATACACATTACCCAAAAAGAGCTACTATAAAATTCCTGACCTTTTCTTGTTTGTGTGACAAAGGGAGAATGCCAACTCCACCAATCGGACCAGATAATCACTCTCCTGTGAAAAGCCTACAATCCACATCCTCTGTTTTCTTCTTAGCTGAACTTCCACCGCATTTGCTCAATCATTTTTTTTATGTGTGAAGTCCATAAATCACCATCCAATACACATAAGACAAGGAAGAGATTTCATGCTGGTAGTTCAGATATCAGCCGCAGGAGACGTCACATCTTGTACCCAGAAGTGCCGGGTGCTGTGGTGTTCTCAGGCGTTATCATCTCTTACGTGCAGGTTTATTTGAGCAGCCCTCACTGTACAGCAGGACCAATCGTTTGAGTAAAGAAAAAATTGAGTAAAGATAAAGGTTTACAGGACATTTTCTACAAAAGGCTCAACAGGCAGAACAGGCAGCACCAGAGATGCTTGGTCAGGCTCTCAGAAGCTTTGCCCTCCTCCTTGCCCAGGAAGTCTGCCTCAGCTCATACTGCCTCCAGTGGGAGATGAACTGCACCCGGGGCTTTTGTAAGAGCTCAGTACTTTGGGTCCTGCAGCCACGCTTTCCTCAGGACACAGCACTCAGCCCATACACTGGGTGAAAATGGACTGCTTCTTTCTCATTTACAGAGACAGAAGAAGTCCAAAGATCTGTGTTGATAATGACAGTATTTTGTACTTATGATCCAGACCTCCCATGCTTGTTCCTGCTGGAGAAGGATGAGAATCTGTCCCAAATGCTGAGTTCCTCAAGAATGGCACTGTTCAAGTTTTATTTTTTCAATTATCTTCTCCTTTTCTCAGTTTTAAAAACATGCCAGCAAAGGCCAAGGAAGTCAAGGATGTGAGCTCCAGGTTTTAAGATTACCTCAAGGCAAACAGCAGCCTCCTGCACCCAGGCTCCCTTCACCTTTACTCTCCAGAGCAAGCTTTCTTTTGGTTTTTGATACTGATCAGAACACCAACAATTATTGTTGGGGTTGTAGAGAAGCAGAGTGGTTTCTTGTGTTCGCTGAGAGATCATCTGCCTGAAAATAAAGCCATCTGCTCTTAAGCACAGGCATTATTCAGCCCACATCTAAAATACCAGGACTGTGCCTCTTCCGCTTACCTCCCTGTGATCTATAGGCAATGTAAAAGGCCATAACCCATCCAACCACCTCATTCAATGCTATGATCATCTATTCAGAGATCGTAGTGGGATCTGCCCTCCCCCCCCCCATATTTTAAGTTATTTTGTAATGCCCACCATAAGGGCAGATGTTCTGCTGGAGCTTTATTCTCCTGACAGATACTGGCCACTTCAGGCAGCAACTCCATCGATGTGTGATGCTGCTCACTCAGGGGATTTTTAGGCAGAAGTTTACAGGGAGTTAAAAGAGCAGGGAAATGTCTTCCTGGTGCAGGAATCTGGAAGCTCCCCTAAGCCCCCCATGTCAGCCTGGTGGTGTGTGGAGGTGTTAAACTGGCATGTGTCTATCGAGGCGGGGGTGAGCCTTTTAAGTCCCCTGCTTCTTCCCCACTTGTGGAATTTGTTGTGCCAGTGGGATGAGGCTGGCTATAAAACCTCTGTCCCACTCCACAGCCAGCGAGTGCATCGCAGCCCCGCTGACATCCCCGTTCCTCCCTGTGAGCCACCAAAAGGGCAGGATGGAGGCAAGCTTCACCCGGATTCTCTATGTGCTCTCTCTGGTTGTCATGGCCTATGCCTTCTCCCAGGAAGGGTTCAAAGAAGTGATGCTGAAGCAGCTGGGGCTCTCTGAAGTCCCTAAGCTTCATAAGAGAGACCTGATGGACCTGGTCATTCCCGAGCACGTGAAGAACAAGTACATCTCCATGCTGAAGCGGCACAGGGGGAAGCGTCGTGCCTCTCCCAGCTTGGCCAGCATCCTGCAGGGGATCCCCGGCAATGCAGGTAACACCAGGGCAGGGCAAGCCACAGGGAGTGGGGCTGGGGTCAGGCTCTGAGGGGGAGCAGGGTGGAAAAAATGTATGTACCCCATGATCCTGGAAAAGGGTGGGTGATAGAAAAACCACATAGCATCCTGGGCAGAGAAGGCAAACTACCTGCAAATGGTTGCAATTTGTGTGGTTTTCTGATACTATGCACTGCACTGGCACAAAGGGACACATGCTTTTTGGTGCTTGCTCTATTTAGGAATAATTACATATAGGAGATTTCCTCCTATTGTCCCCACATTGCTGTTTCAGATCTAGAGGAATTAGTTTATTTGCAAGATACTAAGTGTGCGTTAGAAAAAGTGTGTTTAAGGGCTGTCTCTGCCACAAGGGATCATATTGGAGCATGCAAGCAATGTGCTGTGATAACTGTGGATGAAATGCAGAGGATAGCAATGACAGCATGTCTTTTTGTCTCTACATCACGGACAGAAGTCTTCTACTCTGACCCCATGCGCCAGAACTTCATCTTTGACATGGAGGGAAGGATACCAAAAAACAGTGAAGTGACAATGGCTGAACTGAAGCTTTTCAAGAAGCCCCTGGACAGGGTGAACCTGCCAGCCAGGCAGCCCCATCGGCCTGTCTCCAATGCCAGGGTCAGCATCTACTGGGTGCAGAGACAGCATGATGGCACAAACAGGACCTCACTGATCGACTCACGGTAGGTGATGGGGAGTGTGGAGCTGATGAGAGCAGACATAAGGTTAAGGCTGCAAATATGCAATGATGCGTTGAAGTGACGCATTTCTGTGCCAGATGATAGGCTGCATCTTTATTAATAGAACCATAGAATCAATCATAGATCCATAGAATCACAGAATCACTGAATGGCTTGGGTTGGAAGGGACCTCAAAGATGATCTAGTTCCAGCACTCCTGTTGCAGGCAGGGTAGCAAGACCCTAAATCAGGCACAGAATCAGGCTGCCCAGGGCCCCATCCAACCTGGCTGTGAACACCTCCAGGGATGAGGTGTACGCAGCTTCTCCAGGCAATGTATTCCAGTGCCTCATCACCCCCTCAGTGGAAACCTTCCCCTGACATCTATTCTACTCACATCTCACTCCTTTTAGTTTAAGGTTTTTAGTAGTTTATTCTACTCATCACACCCTCTTTAGTTTAAAACCATTCCTCCTTGTCCTATCACTATCAGACCATAAAAAGGTTGATTTTACTCTTGTTTATAAGCTCCCTTTAAGTTCTGGAAGCTCAGCTGGCTGGTGACACAAGCACTGCATATAACCTTGCACTGTGTGAACAAATATCTTGACACAAGGGTTTTTATTTCACCATTCAGTGCTTGTTAGCCTTGCATGCCTTGTGGGTACAGAGAAGTTGTGGAGTCTCCTTCTCTGGAGATACCCAAAGCATGTCTGAATGCTTTCCTGTGTGACTGCTGCAGGAAACCTGCTTTAGCATGGAATTGAAGCAGATGATCTCCAGAGGTCCCTTCCAATCCCTATGGTTCTACGATTGTTTTAAATAGTTAATTGCTGTGAGTACTTGCCCAGAGCTGCTCAGCAAGCACTAACGTATGATCAAGGCACATGACAATGCACAGGAAGCAAATTATTCCACAGCAAAAAAAGCACCATGAGCTTTGTGTGATGGGCTTCTCTCTGCCTGGCAGGCTGGTTCCCATAAGAGAGTCTGGCTGGAAGAACTTTGACGTGACCCAGGCTGTGCATTACTGGCTGCGGAACAAGAGGCAGGAGCCAATGGTCCTGCAGGTCTGGATTGAAGGGGAAATGGTGGGCAGCTACGCTGCAGAGGTTGCCAAGGCCGTGCGCTTCACCTCTCAGGATGCTGGGGACAGAGCTGTGGGAAGACCTGAGCTGGTGCTCTACACCCTTGACTTGGAGGACTATGGGTGAGTATGAAACCTGCATCCATGCAGCTTTGTCCCTACGTTACTGCACTCGCTTTGTTGCCTGAATTTTCAAATGAAACCTGAGCGTGGTCTGAGCTTCCTAGCTCCGGGCTGTGCCATCAGCCTTACCTATTTGCTAACATTTCTCCACAGGGGCCCTGGGGACTGCAAGGATGGAGTGCAGGCAGGAAAGTCCACCTGCTGCCGGCAGAAGCACTACATCAACTTCCGTGAGCTTTCCTGGACACAGTACTGGGTCATCGAGCCAGCAGGATACCAGGCTTACAGCTGCCGGGGGGGCTGCCTGCAGCTTCCCGGCCCACTGCAGCGCTGGGGAGGCAGGAAACGTGCCTGTGCTGTGGCTGAGAGCTCCCCCCTCCCTATCATGTACCTGGTCCAGAGGGGCAACCACACCGAGATTGAGGCAACTGAGTTTCCCAACATGATCACCGAGAAGTGCAGCTGCATGGCAGATGGTGCAGCACTTCTGTGAGGGCTGACTTAGGGAAGGAATGGTGCTGGTGGGCCTGAAGGATGTGCACCTCCCTGGGTTTGGTGTGGCTGCCTCTGGGTAATTTCAGTCCCCACTCCAAGGCACTGCAAGCAGCTGCAGGTGAAAGGCAAGGACAGTGATCACAGTCAGGTGCAGAAGTCAAGCCTGGGTTTGGATTTTAGTTCCTTTGTTCCCTATGCTTTGTACATTTCAGTCCTTGTCTGCCCAAATTGTGTTTACTATGGATAGCAGAGCAAAAGCACTTACATGTATATGCTGTATACACACACAGATGCATATGTATCACAAATACATGTACATATATATGTACATATTGTATACATGCATATTGTTTATAAACATATTTTCTACATATATGTACATATTTGTACATATATGTACATAGAATATTGCCTAGAGCTAAAATGAATGTACATATGTAAGTATGCGTTGTATGCATATATCTGTAGATATACATGTACAAACAGTGTTATCCAGAACTAAAAGGACAGTACTGTTGGGCTCTGTACCAAGGATTTGGCACAGTTTTAAGCAGAATTTAGAGTCCTGAAGCCAGTGAATATATTGGGACTTGGGTTTGCTTGCACAAACAAGTGTTTATAGACTCAGGTCCTCATTTTTTCTGATTGTGTATTACAGTTTTTTCAGCTACTTTTCTAGTCTTAATTGCTTTCAAAATTAAGTAAACAATAAAATATGATTATTTAAATAGCCATGTTTGCATATCATTATTCCTAGGTGTAAAAGCAGAGGAAAAAAATCTGTAACATTTCTGACTGTACCCCAGTGCCCAGCTTCTTCATGCACACACCCAGCAACAGTCATCAGCTGTGCACGTGTCTCTGCCTGCTTATGATAAAGATTATCTGCTCCTGTGGGCAGGGACAGGGCTGAATCAGGGAGGAGCACGCACCACCGGTGCTTCTCCCCAGTGTCAGGTGTGATCTCCTTTTGAACAACACAAAATCATGGAAAATGCTCCTTGAACTCTGACTCTGGGGCCATGCCCACCGTTCTCCGGTGCAGACTCTTTCCCTAACCCCCAGCTGCCCTTCCCCTGACACAGCTCCACGCCATCTCCTCAGACCCTGTCGCTGTCACACAGAGCAGAGCTCAGCTCAGCGCTGCCCTCTACTCCCTGTAAGGAGCTGCAGCTGCCATGAGGCCTCCTCTCAGCTCCTCTGCTTTGGGCTGAGCAAACCCATGGCATCAGCCACTCCTCACACATCTTTGCCCTCCAGGCCCTTCTCCATCCTCGCAGCTCTCCTTTGGACACTCTCCAATAGATTTATGTCCTTCCACCCTCAAACAAGTACTGGGTTGCTGACTGGAGTGTCACTGATGGTAACTGACTCCTACACCAGCGTAAGCTGCACGTGGAGCCCAGCCTATGGGCCACAGACAAGACAAACCTTTCCCCAAGCGCCTACTTCCTTGGAGATACTCAAAAGCTGTCTGGACGTAGTTCTGGACAACCTTGAGCAGCAGGGTTATGCAAGGCGACCTCCAGAGATGGCTTCTTACCTCAACCACTCTATAATGGTGTGAAGAGGGGGATTGGATGGGCCCAGCTGTGACTTCGGCTTATCCATCAGGAAGGTTGAGAAGCAAGGTGTCCCTGCCACCCTGCAGGAGACCAGCTCTGAGGTCACCAGCCACACCTGCATTCACCTCAGCCTGAGGATGAGCTGGTACCTCTCACCTGTGTAAATGCTGGTGACAAACAAATAAAAAAAAGCTTTAATGGGAGAAAAAAAGAAAAAAAAGGAGCTAGGTACATATCACCAAGGGTGACCCGGGTTTGAGCAGGATGAGCCAGACCGGCCATGGC
Source organism: Lagopus muta (assembly GCF_023343835.1). Taxonomy (NCBI): domain Eukaryota; kingdom Metazoa; phylum Chordata; class Aves; order Galliformes; family Phasianidae; genus Lagopus; species Lagopus muta. The sequence continues at coordinate 93,135,559 of NC_064434.1, forward strand.
CATTTTCTTCTCACAGTTACATGGAGTCTTTCTCAATGAGCATTCAGCTCCAGTTCCTACCCACCCAGGAGGGACAGGCCACAGCCGGAACCTCAGCTGTGAGGAACAAAGCAGAAGATTTATCTACACCCCTCTGGCTCCTGGGGAAGAAAGCGTTTGAACTGGTGTTTGACTGAGGAAGAAAAGCATTAACTTTGTTGTCCCTCCAGCCCAAGCCACACATCCTCCTCCCAGGCTGGGAGGAAGTTGTACTATGGGGGCCAGGATGGCAGAGGGCCGGCAGCACTGACCTCACCAACCCATCATGCCCAAATATCACAAGCACAGTATTCATGCTTCATGAGACACACAGCACGTCTCTGCTGAGTCACCCTTGCTGGCTTTGCAGTGAAGATCAGCAGGGTGGGAGGTGGGTCTAAAATGGAGAAGGCTCCAGAGGCTTCTATAGTGCAAACTTGAAGGCAGAGGCTGCAGATGAAGCCCTGCTTCCCCAGACATCCCCCAGTGCCACAGAAATTATCCCCCAGCCAGCCATCTTCAGCACAGGCAGCAATTGCTGTGATATCATGCGCATGCTGTCTTGCTGCTTTTGTATTGGTACAAGCTGTAGCAGACACAAAGCCTGTCGAGCTTGTCATGTTATTCTTCCCACCGGAGCAGCAGCACAACCCCTGAGGAAAGGCAGAACACCTTACATGCATGACAGCAGCTTGTTTCAGCATTAACATTTAGGCTTCACTAGAAAAAAAAAATGATAATAAGGAGGAGTAGCGCAGTTTTCAAGCCACACAAAATGCCCCTGCCAGCTGAGCTACAGTGCCCTGTCTGATCCTTGCACATTTTCATCCAAATCGAGGCTGCTCTTCTATTTTCTTTAAGAATCTATGAGAAGTTGCAGCTTTGCCCTGCTGGTGAGACCTCATTTCTGCCTCTTTTTTTTTCCCCTTTGCATTTCACAAACTCCTACAAATAGCATCTGACACTTGGCCTCTCAGGACAGCCTCCTAATTGCTGGCGTAAGTAGAAAGCCAAATTCCCAATCCACATCTCAACAGAGGTGATAACCAAAGCAGCTCCTCTGCCCTGGTTGGGAACAGCTGGAGGCTGGGAAAGAGGGACCCAGCACAAACAGACAGGGAGTCAAGAGCTTTTCAGACCACTGTGTGATCCCCTGAGACTTTGATATTTTTAAGGAACCATCCAAAAGACTCAATATCTAGTTTTTGCCAATAACAATGTAAAATGAAATGCCAGCCAACCACATCCTGGGCTGCATCAAAAGAAACGTGGCCAGCAGGTCAAGGGAAGTGATCCTGACCCTTTGCTCTGTGCTCTGAAACCTCACCTGGAGTACTGCATCCAGATGTGGAATCCTCAGTACAGGAGAGATGCGGACCTGATGGAGTGTGTCCAGAGGAGGGCCACAAAAATGACCCAAAGGATGGAACACCTCTCCTATGAGGACAGACTGAGAGAGCTGGGACTGTTTAACCAGGAGAGGAGAAGGCTCCAAGGAGACCTGAGAGCAGCCTTTCAGTATCTAAAGGGGAGCTGTAAGAAAGAAGGGGACAGATTCTTTAGCAGGATCTGTGGTGACAGAAAAAGGGGAAATCCTTTTAAACTAAAGGAGATATTTAGATTGGATATAAGAAGCTTTTTTACTGTAAGAGCGGTGATGCACTGGCACAGGCTGCCCAGAGAGGTGGTGGAGACATCCATGGTCAGCCTGGACGGCACTCTGAACACCCTGATGGAGCTGTAGGTGTCCCTGTTCACTACAGAGGAGCTAGACTAGGTGGCCTTTAAGGGTCCCTTCCAACTCAAACAATTCTATGATTCCATTACCTTGCACTGTATGCAGCAACACCTGTAACCACCAGAAATGTTTTCAGGGAGCTGTGCAATAGCTCATAAAACTGCAGCAGAGGTTCCACGAGCCAACTGGTGCCTGATGAGCACCCCTCTGCTCTCCAGACCTCGCAGGCAGCTCTCTGAGGAGCTTCTTGCTCTCCATTGGACTCCACCGGAAGGCAGGCGGGGTTTACGATCACGCTTTTTCAGAGGGTTCCACCAGCACCGCCCGGAACAGGACACATCCTCCTGTTAGTGCACTGCCACCTACAGCAGCAAGCCTAGAAGTTGCCCTACTCAGAAAAACGAAGACGTAGCTGCGTGCTGTCTGCATCCTTTCCGCCAGCGCAGGCACAGTGCCGTTTGTGCAAAAACTGCAAATTGGCTTTTCGGGAGCTCGTTTGTCGGCATTGCAGAGGAAAGTAGGAAAGAAGCCTTTTGACTGAAGGCAGCCAGCTGCTGTCTGTTCTTTGCAAACTTCCACAAGTTCTTTTTTGATACCTGTTTAAGAAATGGAGATATTCAGCCCCTAATCTTGCAGCACTCTTCTGACTACAAACTCCAGGACTTCCTACACTGCTATGAGATGGAAAACATTCATGGAAAACAAAAACATTAAGTGTTATTACATGATATTCAATTTCTCTGAGATGAGGGGGACGAGAAAACTAGTTCTCACTTAACAGTGTCCTTTGTGTCACAGAAACATATCTAGACAAAATTATTCAGTATAGCAATGAATGCTCCTCTGGGTCATCCAAACTGCTGCTTAAGCTGACCAGCAGACAAAAACATTGCTAAAAAGCAACACAGAAGAAAACATGTTCCAATTCTGAACTTCCCAGAATTTGTACCAAAAACCTGTATTTCACCTGGGTAATCACCCACCCTGCTTCCTACTATTTTGTGTATGGTTAATATTAGACTTTCTTCCAGATCATAAATGGATCTGCATGAAATATAAAGCCTCTTCCTCAGATTTGTGTCACTGGTTTCTCTAATTCTATTATCAGCTGACAACGGAGAAAATACGAGAAGAGCACAAGTCAGTGCTCCAGCTCTTTTACATGTTCAGGGAGGAAAAAAAAGTAGTAAAATGACTCCTCAGAATTCTGCAAGACACACCTCACGTAGAGAAAAGCTCTCCTTACTCATTGTGTGTACACACTGTTATGAGAAGAGCAGTAAGCACACTGACAGTGTGCCAGCCAGGTGAGATTGCTGCTGAGATGTAACTTTTGTTGAGGGACCCCCCACCTCTTCCCATTCTCTAATGAAACACACTCAGGAAACCAAACCTTTCCATGCAAGATCCACTTGTGCTGTCACAATCCCCATATGATACGACTTGCAGTGTCCTCATGTTTCTTTTGCCCTTTTCTAATTTTCTAAGTCCTTGATAAAGTGTCATACATGTGAAATATCAAACATCAACTTACCTGCCATGTATTATTTTTAGTTACCTGCTGTGTAAATCACTTCTCATCAAATAGACCACATTATTCTAACAATAAGCTGCAAAACAACAAGTTCACAGCTTTAGGGTCACATGCATAGGGAAACAGAAGCTTATGCACGTTTCAGCCTCGGGTGTCACAATCCATGTTTTCAGAACACTATGTCAAGCAGATCCAGGAATGCTGGATTTGTGTATGATGGAATAACTACCAGTGGCACAAATATCTATCTTTTTCGTAATTCCTTGGGATACTAATGAGATTATTTCATAACTGCTGGTGTAGAACTTCCAGATGACCAGTTGAAAGATCCAACAGGATACTGAAGATTTGCACAGAGTATCTCGTACTCCTAAGGAATGTTTTATTTAGATGCACCACACGCTTACAATTAGTGAGCAGACTCAAATCCATCTTACAGTTAAAAAACAAATACAGGAAGCTCTTTTGACTTGCCTATCAGAGGCTGCATTATAAATTAATCCTGCAATTCACACGCATTTCCTTGGTATGACTGAGCACCATCTCCTACAAACCAGAACGAATGCAGAACAGAAGCCCTGGCTGCCGGCTGTGCTGGGGATGCTCGCACCTGAGCCGTCCCAAGCCCACAGCGACACCTGGAGGAACAGCAGGGCTGCTCACACAGTAAATTCAGGTGGCTACATCTCCAGAGCCAGAAATCCTCCATCTACATTCTCTAACCAAGTGCCTCAGGGGAGGAAAAAAAAAGTAAAAATTAAAAAAAAAAAATCAAGAGGGGAGCTCTGCTTTGGTCAAATGCCAGGGACTGTGCTGAGTGGATGAGGTGCAACCAGAAGTAACCACCACGCTCCAGCCTTAACTTTCTCCAGCATATTGGCAAGTCACAGAATAGGCTGACTGGTAACTGAGTATAAGTTGTCATATCAACCAGCATTTTGGAGCAGCTGCACAAACACAACTGTATTAGCAGCCTGCCTGTACAGTTTGTCAACAACAACAACTTTAAAACTGTCAATCCAAAGCTAACTCCCAAGTATAAACAATTTCTGAGAAGAAAGCTTACAAGATTGCAAAATGCTCACTGCTAACTGAAATAGTAGATAAGCATTGCTCATGTTTGAGACATGAAACACCACGAGTGAACTTGCTCCCTAGCATCTGAAACCCATTTCCTGCCTGTACTGCTTGTACAGTGTCAGAAAAGGAGGGAAATCTTTATTTGGCCAAGTCTCTCCAAGGAAATCTGATACATAGATAGATCATGCATAATACTCTCAGCATACGGTGGCCAAGTCTGAAGCCTGAGGCACCAATCCAAAGCCTCTCAAACAGAAATGGCAGCTGTACCTGCAGTCATAAAAGCATGCCACTGTTCTAACAGGAGCCTTCACCACCTCATGGGATAACTCCCATTTCTGATGTTACAGACTGAGCTGGGATAAAGCACCACCACTGCAGATACTCAAGTCCTCGGGTGCCTAGCTTCTGCCACTGGAAAGAAGTTAGGACCTATACGAAATTTCCCACCCAGGTTCCGATGAACACTCTGTAATGTACTAACCTTCAGCAAGGAGCAAATGCATTTCGTTCTTTTTAATTCCTTAAGGATGTAATTCTTTCTTCTTCCCCCTCACTCATTTGTTTTTAGAGAGCAAAATAATTTCATTTATATAAGAAATATTTTTACCAATTAGTTACTGATGCCTGACATCTCACTAATTCATAGAACAGCATTTATTAAGACTGACCCTGTCCATATGGAAACATTCTTTTCATACAAAGAAACTTCAGCATAAGCCCAAATCACAAGTTTGATGTTTGTCTTTTACCTGTGCTAACTGGAATATATATTAAAGGAGATCCAATTCAAAGCTAATAAAGGACTGATACTCTTCTTTAAACAGGTGAGGATGGTGCCATACATTCACTCTCTAAAAAACACACAGGTTCTTCCTTCCCATCTGCAGGGAGTTTGCTCTGTTACATTAAGATTTGTTATAACTGTTGGTAAAGCTTATCAAAAGGCAGTATTTCACTCCTTTAATATTGACCACATAACTAACTTGCCATTTAACAGCTTCCTCTGTGCTATGTCAACTAAACTTCATAAAAAAAGAAGCAAAAAATTATCCAGAGATGCCAAAGGATTCTCTATAACACAGAATGAAAGTACAGAATGACAGCAGAATAAGGAAAAATTACAAGTACACAGACACAAAGTAATTCAAGATTTCCCTCTTTTCCCTTTGGAAGGCTTTGCGAATAAGGAAGGATCAATCTGGTCTCTGGACAGACCTCTCACTGAAAAAAGCCTTGCTGCTCTCTCCTGTAAAGTGCCTCCACATTTCAGTCCTAAGGCCATCAATTGCATCTTCAGCTTATCTAACCCCAGCACTTCCATTTCAGCAGCAGAGTTGAAAGCAAGCAGGTCGATTGGTTCCACATCCTGCAAAGAGAAAAACATCCCATGACAATCATTGCTTTCTTCCTGAAGGGGGAGGGAAGAGAACAAGTACAGACAAAACGCCTGATTTCACAAAAGCCCTTAAATTAGGTTCACCCAGTAAATGAGTTCAAACTTTAAGAAAAAGTTCAGCAATATCCCCACATATACTTCTGTAGCATATTCCCATTATTAGTGATGTCTCTGCTATTCAATACAAGCAATACTCCATCATGTGTAAGCAAACTGAGGCTAGCTAGCATCAGGGCCATAACAACACAAATCATAGCAGTGCTAACACACCCCAGAGCACAGTGAATGTCCAGCTTCCTATCCAATGTGCAGCTGTGCTCCTGCAGCTTCACTACTGGCAGTGTCTCTGAGCTAGTCAGAGGCTCAATCCTGATGTCCAGACAAGCTGCAGATGGGGTTAAGCTAGGGATGTACACAGCCCCCAGGATGGAAGCACTGCTCATTTTAAATGCTATGAAAGTGGCTAAATTTTTGAAGTAACTCCAGTAGAATTAACACATTCAAAATAGAATAATAATGAAAAACAGTAACAGTGCTTAATTTATTCTGGAGAGAAAACAGATAGCACTGTTTTTATCCCCAGGGAAGTTAAGTACTCTCAAGAAAAAATGTACTAAAAACAACAGCCCACCATCTCACCTAGTGGTTCAGCAGCCTAAACTTGGCTTCCAGCATCATGGCAAAGCTGTCAGACCCTTTTTAACAACATGCAGAATACAACCAGTACACCCATAACAGCAGTAGCAAGGAGCCACCAGCTGCAGTTGGTCAGAGCTTTGCCCACAGAAGAATACAGACAAGGATGAGACATGTCAAAAGCTGGAATTGACTAACACCCAAAACAGGACACAAAATCCCACCTTGTTCAGCATATAGAGCACCTATTATCCCCAGGGTAAGTATAATGCTGGAGGTACCTAAAGGACTTCAGAGCAAGTAGCACCAGTGGTGCGAGTAAGCCCGCTCCCTTACAAGCTCAACAAAAGCCACTAGTGCTAGCAGAATTAGAACCTGTGCTGCTGACCATACAAAAGAACAAAAAAAAAAAAAAGAAGCCTGGCTGTCACATTATTCTAGTTCTACTTTAAAAATAATAATTAAAAATAAATCCATCAAGGACTATTATAAAAATATTTCCACCTGCAATAACAATCTGCTACAGCACTGGTGGAGTTTCCTGTTCTAAGAATAGACCATCTCAAATACTAAGCTAAAGGTAAACACTGGAGAATGGTAAACATTCAGTTAAAAGCTTCTCTGTCTTAATGGTACAATAGATGATTAAGTTTTAACTTATCAGATTGCAGCCTTGGTCTTTTTTTCCATTTAACTGTACTAAATTTCACTTATAAAGAATTCAGCCATTGTCAATGGCAGCTGATGGGAGACTTTCTGCTCATGTTGAACAAAGGAAGAATATTCAAGCAATCTCTTCAAGGCTGAAAAAAATATATTTTTAGTTTGATATCTAGAATAAGCTGTTTCCTTTCATGCTCCTGGCTATTGCCAGAGAAAGAATCCCATGGTCAGCACTGCTCCTGATGGGACACCAACCCCAACTGCCAGCAGGGTTAATGGCACAGTAACAGTACAGAAGTGCTTCTATCCCTGATAGGCTAGATGATCTTTTTAAAATCATTCTTCCACCATCTTTTGCAAGTTCAGGTCAAGCCTAACACATTAATCCTAATTCTCTAGTAAGGAGCCACTGCTTGCTGACTTTTAATGATCAAATAAAAGCTGAAGTTTGTGTCAGTTTGGGAATTAAACTCAAGTCTTTTATAAATAAAACACTAAGAAATATTAATTAGCTGATTGGTTTACGGCACTTCTACAAGTAACAAATTCTAATTTAAAAACTGTGGTCAAGATTATGGACAAAGTACATCATAAATAAGATTAGTCAAGTTGGCAAGTGTTTGGTAGTGTCTCAAACAGCATTGCTAGGAGTCTTTCATTCTACACAAGGGTTTTATTTTCCTTCACTCACCAACCATAGGTGATACTGAGTGCATCTATTTATGTGGAAGGAGAAAAAAAAAACCAACAAAAAAAGGGAAACACAGATGTTGGGAAAAACAACTACATGATCAAGAGCAACTGCACCTTAATTGAAACTACTATTAAAAATCTTCCATCTTAAAAAGTTTTGCCCTGACCTGCTCTACTTAGGATCAATCAAGACTGCTACTTTACTGCAATTCAGCTTTCAACATGTGGAGTTAATGTGGATCAGCAAAGAGACTCTCAACCAAGAGCCTCTTTTGGCTGCAGCTGCCATTAACTTCCACACTCCCTTAACCTAAGCAGTGTGATTCTAATGCACCATCTTCAGATGAGCTGTTTTTCCTTTTTAACTTTGGGATGTCTGGTCTGAATCAAACTCTTAAGATTCTATTAAATTCCTAGGAAAACTGATTCTAATTCAAGCACTTACAGCCACTGCATTAAATTCAGGTGATACATACCCTCTCTTCCTCTTCAATTTGTGGATCACAGAAAATAAGAAATGATCCAAGTACAAGCAACTGAAGAAAAATATACTACATTCTGTACTGCTTCATACTTACTGTGCTTGGTAACCAATTTGTTTCCTGGGCCTTAGAAGAAACATTTTCTTGCTCTTCTTCCTTCAGAGTCTGAGTTATTTCACTCTTCTCTTGGGCCTCTTCCTTCAGAGGTGCCTTTGTCATTTCACTGCTTTCATCAGCTGGAACTTCAGGCTGGCCACCCGTGTGGGTCTCCTCCTGCAGATCTACTCTGGTAAGCTCTGGTTGCTGCGATGCCTTCTCCTCAGCAGCACTGGCAGCTGGACTGTGCTCCACCGAATCCACAGAGCTGCTTGAACATTCATTGGCATTTCCAGCATTTTCATTATGCCTGCTTCCTAATGGACAGCTTCCATCAGATGTCTGAGGGGAATCATCTTCACTGCCATCATCAGAATCTGAACTGTCGGTATCATCCAATCCTTCCAACCCCAGCCTGGCACAAGCAGTACATGACAAATATTTAGATATGTTGTTCTCCAATTTAATCACCTCAATGTAGCCACTGCTATTTAAGTCTACATTAAGATGAGATGCTGTTTACATGCACGTACCTAACTTACACTGTGTTCAAACCTTTATGGAGTCCTAATACTTACCAAAAACATCTCTTTTTTCCATATTTTGTTCCTTTCTTTCCGGATTCACCAGGACGCTTCCGACCACTGCCACTTTCTGGTGACACTACTTTGCTAGATGAGGCCTGCAATCCTAAAAAGAAAAGTTGAAGTCTACCTCACTGATACACAGCTCACACCTGCCCTAAATTCTATTTCTTTTAATTTCAGATGCAGCCTAAAACCCGAACTGAAAATAATCACTACTGATATATATTTATGGAAACTTGAAGATTCAGCAATCTCAGAAGCAGCAAAAGCTTCCTTACGCTGCTTTATTAAGACACAGAGTCATTCTTACAATTGGATTCCTGACACGAGCTCTTAGTTTCTACATCCCAATCAGCCTCAAGTTTCATTATGAGCTGCCAGTAAGGGACCAACTAGTGGGTAAATATAATAGCTACAAAGCATAGCAAATGAAACAAGGTATTTCACAGACAAAGCATCACTTCTACCTTAGTCATGCTGTTAAACACAATTTAAGAAAAGCAGTAGACAAAGAGGAAAAATGAATTCAACAAATTTCACTGGAATTTAAAATGTAGTTCAACTGAAAGAGTTATCGTCAGCCATACTTTTTTCTTTAAATTCCATGCTGAACTGAGCTTTTAGTTTGCTTTATCTTTTGAGGAAAGAGAGTGAGGCTAAACTGCAGTACCTTTAAGGACTGAATCTTCTAGGCGTTCAGCCATTTCGTGACACTGTTGCTGGTAGTCTGTGTTTGTAAACAGGTGCTTTGGCTCTGCAAGTTTCCGTTGCAGCCTTTCCAAGCGCCTTTGCTCTTTTTCTGCTTCCCGTTCCGCTTGCTGCTTCACCCATTCAGCCATCCTGCAGATTACGGATCCATGAAAATGAGAGCATCTCCAACATTTAACATAATATCATGACTTTGCAATTACCAATGCTTTTACCACTTGCTAGGATAGGAGACAAGGAGAAAAGAAGAACACCAGCACCCGTGGGAATTATGGATGATACAGAAAGTCTTTCGGACTTTTTAGTATTCAAAATAAAAACTGCTGTAACTGTCATGTGACCTCTTTTGTTAACAGCAAACTCTGCCATTGATTTCACAGAATCACAGAATGGCCAGGGTTGGAAGAGACCTCAAGGACCACGAATCTCCAACCCCCCTGACACAAGCAGGGTCACCAACCTCCCCATTTAATACTAGACCAGGCTGCCCAGGGCCCCATCTAATCTGGCCTTGAACACCTCCAGGAACAGGGCATCCACAACCTCTCTGGGCAGCCTGTGCCAGCACCTCACCACTCTCTGTAAAGAACTTACCCCTGACATCCAATCTAGATCTTCCCTCCCTCAACTTAAAACCATTTCCCCTCATCCTGCAGTTATCTACCCTTTCAAAGAGTTGATTCTTCTCCTGTTTGTAGGCTGACTTTAGGTACTGAAAGGCTGCAATGAGGTCACCCCACAGCCTTCTTTTTTCCAGGCTGAACAAGCCCAGCTCCCTCAGCCTGCCTTCATATGGAAGGTGCTCCAGTCCCCTGATCATCTTCCTGGCTCTCCTCTGGACCCTCTCCAACAGCTCCCTGTCTTTCTTGTACTGGGGGCTTCAGACCTGGGCACAGTACTGCAGATGGGGCCTCATAAGAGCAGAGTAGAGGGGGACAATCACCTCTCTGTCCCTGCTGGCCACCCCTCTTCTGATGGGTTTATTTTACAGTGCTAGCTTCTAAGAAAATGCCTAAATGCTCACGCTTTCTCATGATTGACATCTCGAAGCCTCCTTCCGCTGAGGTCCCGGCAAGCCTCTCTGTTGGTTGTTTTCTCAATCTGAGCACCGAGTGCTCGGAGCATAGATCCAAATCCTGTGAAAAAGAGTAATCAAGAATTAGATATGCAGAAACAAACTGAGATGAGATAGTACATAATAGAATTGCCTATGGAAAAATAATAGTGATTCGATGCCTCACTTTCCTTCAAGGTTACTGAAATACAAGGTAACTTGAAAGTTACAATGTTAGAACATCACTGAGAATGTTTTAATAATAAATAATTTTAAAAAATCCAACATTTACCACTCATGTCATTTCTGCTTTCCTAATATTGCACACTAAGGTTACCAGGACCTGTGCAGCACACCTAACACAAGAGCCTACCCCTGGATTCCCCCCAGCAGAATTGTTTGCAATCTTCTCCATCTTCAACTTAACATTCTCAGTCCTTCCCAATTTATCCAGAATATACTTCTCCCCTATGTCCCTTTACCTCCCATCAAACTTAAACATCCTTTAAAAAAAATATTTTAAAAAAAACACCTATTTTTAAGAGATAGGCACAGCCATGTCATCAAGCTGACCACAATTATGCCGTACAGCTTCACCAAATAGATTATGATGGCTGGATGTGACAATTTCAGTGGCCTTTTCCCACCTTAGTGATTCCATAACTCCTCAGCTACTAGTCACAGGCAACTTCTGCTAACTGCTAACTTCTCTCACTCAGTCCCACCTTACATTGTCTGAAGTTCGACAAAATCCCTCAGCTACCTCAATGAGACACTACGTGGACTAACACTAATATAATTTTAAGCAGCCTAAAAGAAGCAAGCATGATTTTTCAAGCAAAAGCTGGAACATATCTATACACTGATGCCTTTAAGTAATCTTTAAGGAGTGCTGTAAATACTAAACACTCTAAACAGCCTGCCGTACCACAGAGCACTACTGCATTCAGCTAATAAAGCCAAGGAAAATACACATAGCTCATTAACTACATGCTACAGCTTTCACATTCTGAAGGACCTAGCTGCTACACCTGGACAGGACACGTTCCCCAAAATCAACAGCAGCAAGCTCGTTCATGAAGGCAGCAGGAGCTGCACCAGGCCCGAGAACAGCACGGTCAGTTCTTAGAAGCCCGCACGATGTGTATGGGGTAACAGAGCACACCGACCTCCTTTCCCCCCGCACAGCCGCAGCTCCACGCTGTACACGGCGCCATCCCGCAGCGCGTCTTCTCCAGCCGCCAGCCGCCCGTTACACTTCACATACAAGCTTTCTTCGGGAACGTTCTAAAACCAACCAAACAACAACAACCAAACAACAATTCGTCACCCAACGGGAAACGAAACACCCAGCCGAGGCCCAACAAGGGAACAGCGCGGCGAGGGAGGCCGGCCTCCAAGACGAGGAGTGCCGCCCGCGGGGCCGGAGCCCCGTCCCGCCGCCACTCACCAGCTCCCGAGCGCAGTCCCGCAGCAGGCCGCGCACCGAGCCGCCGCCGGAGGGCAGCGCCCGCAGCCGCACCCGCGAGCACAGCGGCTCCCGCACCAGCAGCGCCATCTTGGCTCGCCACCACCAACCGCCGCCCCGCGCGCCCGTTACGTCAGCGTCGCGCGGTCAGGTGACGCGCGGGGGCGGCGAGCGTCGTCTGGCGCGGGGCGATAAGGGGCGGGCGGTGCCTGAGCTCGGCGGTGGTTGTGCTGTCGGTTGTGCCGTTCGAGCCTTTGGGGCGCGCTGCTAGTGGCAATTGACTGCTTGTATTTCATAGGAGCTATAAAAGGCTTCCTAGTGGCTTGGATTCCGTATTTAAACTGCTAGTGGCTCAAGCATCGCCTAAAACAACCTGTAGTGTTACACCATAACCTTCAGGGTCGATCTGCTGTCTCAATCCCTTCAGTTCATTGCTTCCGAGGCCTCCTAAATGCTAGCTTACAGCAATCGGTTTGTGAGTCCATTACCACGGCGTAGCAATGAGACAACCCTGTGTGGCATAGAGTCACAGCATGGGACGGGTTGGGTTGGAAAGGCCTTAAAAGCCCCGCGGCCCCACCTCCAGCCGTGGGCAGGGCTGCCCCCACCAGCTCGGGCTGCATCCAACCTACCCTGCAATGCTTCCAGTGATGGGGCACCACAGCTACTCTGGGCAGCTGCGCCAGGGCCTCACTGCCCACCCAGTGAAATTTTTCCCTGATATCTCACCTAATTTTCTCCTCTTTTAGTTTAAAACCACGTTTTCCTGTCACTGTTTGTGTGAAAAGTTGATTTTCCTCCTGTCTACAAGCTCCCTTTAAGCACTGAAAGGTTGCAGTGAGGTCTCTCCAGAGCCTCCTACAGGCTGAAAAAACTCTTCCCACTCAGTCTTTCTTCATAGGAGAGGTGCTCCAGCCCTCCAGCATCTTTGTAGCCTTCTCTGAACTTACTCTGAAAACTCCACATCTTTCTTTAGCTGGAGGCCCACGGGAACATGGCATTTTTCATGGAGTGGCTCTGTGTGGCTCACTTGGAGCTCACCGCGCAGAGGACGTGCCCAGCATTCCTGCACAGGAAGCAATCCTGAAGGTCTGTGATACTTGGGGCTGATCCAGTGGCATAGTTACATGGAGTGTTTAGGGTGGAAGTTGAGCTCTCTGTGATGCGCTGCAGCTAGCCATAAGCAGGAGGCCTGAGGAGTGGTTATAAGGAAGTGTGTACCTTTGCCTCTCAAAGAAGAGATCTGTGCAATGGCATGATGGAGATCTAGGCTTTGGTCTCCTTCACACCCTCAGCACAGCTACCTAGTGAGAGCACACTTTGAAGGCAGGGTGCTGCCTCCTGCGCCTTGTTGCAAACACCATTGAAAATGTTGTTGGGCTAGGTGGCCTCCTACCCCCATGTCACTATTATTAGGCTGTGCATGCAGCAGGTGGAACACTGAGGGAAGCTGCAGATTCAGCATGCCTGTCCAGTCCCTTCCTGGAGGGGTGGGCAGGGAGACCCAGCTCCATGGGGCCATCCCAGGTGCCTGGGAAGGTACTTGGCTGGCAGCTTATCTGGCACTGGGCAGCAGTGTAATCTGCCTGCTCCAGCCTGGCCCGGTGGCTCTCAGCCACCCTTATGGTTTGGAAGGGAGAAGGATGCCTGTATCGGAGCCCGAGAGTAGCATAACGCCTTTGGTACCGACTGTACCTCAACAAAATAAAACTCATGTCTGGGCTGCTTGGCTGTTTTGGAAGGCTTGGTGCCATGGCTGTCCCACTGTGTTTTTGCTCAGGGGAGCAAGGTGCTGCTCAGCTGGGTCAGCATGAGCATGGGCTGTGCAGAAATGTAGCTCTCCTGCCAGGCAGTCTGAAGAATGTGTGGCAAAAAAGAGAAAGCTGAGAAACTCAGAAGCAGAGAGATGATGTGACCAGCAAGCGTGGACTTCACATAAACAAATGAGTAATTAATTAAGGTAATATGCTTGTTTTGACCTACTAACAAGTCAAACTTGGCCCACTGTTGTTACACTGTTTTCGTTTTAGCTGCAGTGTTTTCACAAAGTATTTTCACCCAGGCAGGACAATCCCTTACGTCTTACCTGTTGGAGCAAGTGGTATTGCTGAATTGTATGCCATGTTGCAGCAGTACAAACCTGATGTCTGTGTAGCCAGGAAGAGTTGTGGTTATTTTGTCCTGGATTGGGCTCCAATTCAACCTACATTGTATTTCAAATCACCTGATGTTACTAGTTTCATTTATAATCATGTATTTAATCTTTGGAATGCCATCTAATGATGAATTCTGGTAGATTTGATAGAATCGGAGAATAATAGAATGGCCTGGGTTGAAAAGGACCTCAAAGATCATCTAGTGTCAACCCCCTTGCCACAGGCAGGGTCATTGGCCACTAGACAAATTTGGGCATTTTTATTCATATATAATATCAGATTAAAACATAGTAGGCAATACATGAGTGATGCTGATATATGAGAGATGAATAGCTATTTTCTTAGGTTTGTAGGATTTCAGTTTGCATTCTGAGAGCATGATTCATTTCCTACTGTGAAACTTGGGCTGTTGGCACTGAGGGTGTGGAGCTTGCCAGTACAGGCCAAAGAATAGATGGAGTTGTCCAGGAAAGAGTTGGGCCATGGGACTGTCCGGAAGATATGCTTGAGTCAGTGTAGTTCACAGGTCATTTGATCCACGTCTTGTCTAAATATTTTGTACTACTCTTACATCCATGCTGATGAATTCAGTATTGGCTGAATGACAATGTCCCTGTGATGGCAGCTCCTCGCAGGGAAAAGAGCACCAAAAAAGAGGTGCCACTTGTCTCCACTGCAGCAAACAGTCATTCATAACTCTGACGCGTGGATCCTGCCTGCAGATGCATCCTACCACTGCAATGCACCTGTGAAATTGAGAGCTGACAATAGTGGAGTCATCACAACATAAATCAAGACCTTTATAGATCACACATTGTCACTTGCAGGTAATTTGAAGCTATTAATGCCACACTGCAGTTCTGGATGGCTATATGTAAGTGACTCGCACGGATCCCTGCAAGTCATCAGGCTACAAGTGACATCTAATAGGTAGAAGAGTAGTTTTCTTTCAGCTTGGTCTGGCAGCAGCACTAGGTGTACAGTCCCTATTCTCATGATTTATGCAATGTCATTTAGCTGGTACCACATTCATGGCAGTAGAAGGGCTGGTTGAGTGTTCCTGTTTCTCTTGTTCTTGATTACCCTTCTACTCCTAGAACTCATCAAAAATCTATTGCTTTGCTCTCCACAAAAGAAATCTAAATAAGTCAAAAAGGCTGTTACTGTAATTTCCAGTTTGAGATATATTTTATTAAAATGTTATCCTCTTGATAAAACAGTGATCAGTCTCTGATTGTGCAGTGGTGTTTCAGAGTTAATTAATAAATCATGCCTACACTTTTCATTTAGAAAAGATTTTACAGACATAATTAATTAAACCTGACACTGTCCTCGTGGAATAAGGAAGCACTCCGACTTTTTAAGCAGTGAAACTCAGGCAAACTGGTTGTACTGCTTTCTCAAGTAAGTGGCAGGAACAAGGCTAGAATTTAAAATTCTGTATTATTTTGGTATCATTTTCAGAGCACCCATTCTTTCCTTGTTTCATTCTTTGCATGTGATGTCTGGGTTACTGAGTGTGGCCTCATGGTCTGTTACATGCAATATGTTGGACTATTTTCTGCTTAAAATCTGTTACTTCATCTAACGTGCAGCAGAGGGATTTTCTTTTTCAGTATCTGAAACGATGAGATACATAACCATCAAAATGCTACTTGGTCATTCATTCACTCATCCTCATTATTTCCTCCAGTATATTGCATTTTAATAGCAGTAGCAGCACTTTACAGCAGCTAATAACGGCCCCACTCAAGACCAGGATCACATTATGCAAGACTCAGTGCTGAGAGATACTCACTGGCCCATCACTTCTAATGTGTGCATACAAGATGCCTGTGGTAGGGAAGAGCACGGAAATGGTTGTTCACCAAGATGCTCAGCGTAACAAACATTGAGTCAGAAGTTGTACTGATAAGAATTCAACATTTCTCGCTCTTAAGTGTATCGCTTACAATGTGAAACAGACGTGCATTTTCCTTTTACAACATTGTAAGTGTGCAGAGATGTTAAAAAACGGAAGCCACTGAAAGAACTTGAAAACCTATCGTTTAGGAACTGGTTTTCCATCTACTAGACAGTCTGTCACATTCTGTAATGTATGTGGAGACTGGCTCACCTGGCTATATTTTCTTTTACGTTTTCATGGTCCCAATGTGTAAGTTGCAGATAGTATATTTGCAAACCATAAACATTTTATGCACTTTCATGTTATTTTTGCATGAAGGTCAGGACAGCATGAAAAGAAACCTGTGCATGCATATTCTCAGAACAATAAGTAAGAAGCTGTATGACACAAGGGAACACTTTTTACTTCAGACACTGACATCACAGTGTTTGACAAAAATGCGATTAACCCTAATGAATCTAAGTTGGTATTTGCAGGTGCAGCTTCCTGCCAAGCATCAGTAGTCATCTGCTTCAGTTTTTGTGTCATCAGCACAATGGCTCGAGACAGTGCATATGATACCTGATACTGGATCAGCAGCAGCTAGGGGAGAACTAGAGACATCACATTACTTGTATGACCCTGTATTATGCAATGGCGACTGTTAGATCTGCTTATTGTCTCACGGTGAACACCTACATATCAATCTCCATATAAGTCCTGTGATGAATAACTACATTTATTCTCAGTTGGTGATGATGCAGATACTTGTTGAGATTTAAAAATAACTGCTTTTTTTTTATTGACCATCACAGCATTCCCTTTGCTGTGGACGTACTTTTGTCTTCATCCTATGCAAGAATATGGAAAGTGGGGTTTTATTCAAAGAAACACGTACTGCTCTGTGCATGTAAATATTGAACCTGAGAAACTAAGGCTTGTTTTTGTTTGGCTGTGAGTATCAGCACCACAGTCTGCCTTGCTTGTGTTGTCAATGATCATTTTAAATTTAGCAGCAATAATTTGAGATAAATTGGCTAATTAGACGCCCAGGTAATATTGCAGTTGATACTTCCTGGCCAGTCAGATTCTGGTATTTCCTTAACCTCATACATTGCCTCTTACTTATTAGTTTCAGTGCTTAGATTTGATCTGTTCTGATCAATTTTAACCGAATGCAGTGGGGGAGGAATGAATGGGCTAGTTGTTGTTTACAGTATATTTTACTGGAAAACAATACCAAATGTAGGTCTCTGCCTCCATACCTCTGCTCTCCCTGTAATGAAGCTAACTGCTTTTAATTATAGCTTGTAGAGACACTGCCGAATTACTTAATCTCCGTTTAAAGTCTGGATTCTGGTTTCTTAATTGGCATCTGAATGTTTGGCAGCTTTGAAAAAAGTCCAAAGCTAAGAGAGAACAGGATGAAATGTGTTCCATGAATAAATGTGTCTGACCTCTATACTATAAAGTCTTAAGAAACAGCAGAGATTGAACTTTTGCGTGCCTTTGCCATGTGAGCTTTTCATCCAATTGTGACGTTGCTTGCAATAACTGGAAGCTCCAAGAGCAGAAGAAATCACACTGTTCTTGAAACGATCGGCTGAGGTGGAAAAAGGGAAAAGAGATCAGGTGTCCTCATTTTCTTTTCAACTGAGACGGAAGTCGATTTGGAAATGTTCCTTGCTGAAACTGAAGTTGCATTTCCAGTAGTTGGGAGGAGCTCCCAGATTACATTACCCCACCCACGTCTGGTTGCTTTCGGTTTACCTCGGGAAATTCTACAAGGAAACTGAAGGAAAGAAAGGGCACAGCAGCAAAAGGAGGAGCACAGAGAACCTATCTAAAAAGATAAAAAGTTAAAGTAGTGCTTCAAACAGGTATGCCCTCATTTTGAGTTATGTTCAGCAGAGATAATGAGTGGCTAGCAGTCTGTTTACGGGGCACGGCATACTGTGTGTATTCATAAATCTCATTTAAAGCAGATCACATCACCAATTTGTTCACCCCTTGATGAAACAATGAGTTAGATCCTCACCTACTGACCACTGTCAAAGCTCTACTGACTTCAGGGAGAAGTGTCTTAACTGAAGGATCCAGTCTGCAGCATAGAGAAGCCTCATTCTTTGAATGCTGAGTTTGATATGGCTGCCTTTCAGCCAGCTTGTTATGAGTGCCACATACATTCAGACAACTTTTTTGTAATAATAATACTTATCTTCTGGTTTAGAGATAATTCTGCTATCCTGAAGAGGACCTGCAAATGGATAATGACAGGTGCATGTTTTTCTTTTTAGAAGAAACACTTCTGGGAGGGGGGGGGGGGGGGGGGGGGTAAGGGAAATGCTTTTCTTTGTTTTTATACAATAAATTCAATCTTGGGAAACACTGACTTTATAACATTACAGCCATGAGTAGATTCTTGTTTGCTTGATTTTGGAATAGTTTGCTGTATTGTTTATACAACTTTTCACACACATGTTGTTGTCATTAGCATGGTGTTAGAAGTATCATCGGTGTACCCTGGACTCCTCTCAGTATTTCTTCTAATCCTTTCCAAAACAGAAGTAATCATGTGTCGTCTATGAGGAATTTACAGTACAGAATAGTATGCCCCTTGAGGATCTTTCTTAAGACACATGTATGTGAGTCCTAGAAAAATTGTGTCCCCGTATGGTTGCTTTTGAACATTAGTGACATGACAGTGACACTGCTGTGCATATTTTTCCTTCGTTTTCCTGTCCAGCCTGGGCTCTGGCCTAGAAGTTGGTGTCAGACGGCTTGATTCTGAAAGTAGTGCTATGAACAAGTTGTGCCAGTGTGTAAAAGTCACAGCCAGAAAGTCTTGGTGATGGCGGTTGTTGTTAGGGTTTTTGTTTATTTTGGTTTTGTTTTGTTTTGCTCTCCCCCAACATACTGTTCTGTTGGAGCAGGAAATCACAGGAACAGTTTGTCAAAGAAGCCTTGTGCCGCTGGAGCCACGTCTCCTTGTCTCAGGTCTGCAGAAGCAAGTTCACTGCATGGTGTGCTCTGCAGCCCTTTGCCTGCACAGGCTCTGTACAAAATGATCTTGGGGGAGTCATAACCAAGCATCTTAAATACTGAGTTGTGGCTGATCTTCATGGCTCTCTGAGCCACGTACCAAAATTGGGTAGTGCCAGATAGCCTGCTCGTTCTTCACCAAGCCAAGTGAGAAGGGTCCTTTGTGCCCATTGCAGGTGGGAAATGATGGCATCTCCCAGGAATGTCCCGTGTGGGTCAGAGCCAGGCTAAAGGGTGGAACTTCAATGTAATGGCATTGACTTCAGTAGCATTGGATAAGTTATTCCCTCTCTCAGTAGGGGTTTAGCCTGTGTAAGCACAGCCCCTCTGCTGGATGTAAGACACAGTGCCAGTATGGGAGTTGTGCCTGAAAACCTTATAGCCCAGAGGACACTTGCAGCCTTTCCTGCAGCTTTTTTGCTGAGGCGTTTAGTGGTTCTTCCCTGCCTTTGTCTCCATGCTAACCTCAGCTGATGTTCACCACTTTGGTGGCTAGATTTCAGCTAATATCATAACACTGCTTGTATGCTTTAAGCATTAGTACCAGGAGTTAGCATAACAAAACTGTAGTCAGTCCCCAGAGAACATAAGGTTTGCCAAAAAAACCTTAAGTCTGTGCATTCTCGTTTGCCTTCTGCTGCTTGTTTGTTTGTTTTGGTGGGTTTTGGAGCTGTTAGGGAATCAAACCTGTCTCTGCAAGCACAGCTGCCTGACATTTTCTTCAGCATTCAAAAATAGAAGATGAACTTCTGATGTTATCACCTGTCTGAAAGGATTTAGGGCTTATTGGCAACCAGCTAAGACATGGAAGTCAAATAGGAAGAACTGGAGCTGCCTGAAAAATTCTTCTCATACACCAAGGAACACGGAACGCTCTTAAAGCATCTGGGCCGCGTGAAGGTGCCTTTGCAGTGCCCACAAAGAGAATGAGACTTGGAAGGTATGGAGTGTGTTTGGAAGCCTGGAACTTCTAATTCTTGCTCTAGCACCAGGCATATGTGAAGCACCTTCTTTTTTTTTTTTTTTAAGACAGCTTTTAACCATGGTTCCTGTCTTTGGGAACGCAGTTGAAGTCATACTAAGCCAGATTAAGAGCTCAATACCTTCAAATCCTTTAAATCTCAGCTGGGATCGAAGATACTCAGCAATGTGTAGTAAGGACAAGTTAGTCCAGAAAGGACTCGGATGTGAATGATGCTGGATAAGTTTCTGAGGATTTGGAAACTCTCCCAAGCAGCAGTAACATCAAGCACTGCTAACAGCAACTGTAGTTTTCGCACTGAGATGCCTCGTGAGATGCAAATTGGAAAAAAGGAGGAGAAATGCATAAAGATGATTTTAAAATGTGACACAGTAAAGTATAGACTACAAAGCATGGGAGTTACTGAGAATGTTGGGAAACTAGGAAGCTTTAATTTCTCTAAAACCCCCAAACTCTGCAGCCTCCTAAGACTGAAAGGAACTTAATTAACGTTCCTTGCTGTCAATGTTCTGTATGCCACTCCACCTTCTCATTCCCTTTTCTGCTGTCACTCAGGAGACTAGGCTTCCCAAAGTAGGCTTTGAGATTTGGGAGTACTTGTTAAGAAAGACAGGATATGGCAGAACACCTCACAGTGGTGCTAGGATCAGACCTCAGAATAATAATTTCATTTCTGAAAACCTTTCTCAGTAGATTCACAAGGTGGGCTTGTGAAGCATCAACGCCATTTCAAGACAGTCTTGTTTATGAGGTTTTACATGGAAGAAACAGATCTATTTTGAATGTAACTCTTCCATAAAATATTGTCACAAATAAATTATAATATTGGGCATCATACCAGATGCTTTGCTTTGCTGTTGGAGCCTGAGTACTATGCTCGGTGTTGTCTGCATTGTATTAAAGCATGGCTGAGTTTCACTCCAGCTGCTATCCCTAGGGCCCTCATGAAGAGGAGATTCATATCTCGTGAGATTACCCCACCGAGCAAAGAAATGGAATAGATAATACTACTCTTTTAGTTCTGTCAAGAATAGTAGCTCACAGAAAGAGCTTTTAAAGGCAGTGTCAGCATGGGCTAGATACGGCACCAGTGTGGAAAAAAAAGACATCCTTTACAAGAACAGCACTGCAAAATGAGGCCAATGTGAGCCTAATGGGTGGTGGAAAACAGTGAGCTGTTTTTTTCTCCTCCCTAATGCAAGCCTGCAGGGGTTTATTTGCCAGCATGTATGAGTCTTAGGGCAAATCATCTTGATAAAACTCTACTACAACAGGAGCTCAAAATAAATCATTGTAGTAGCGGGGATCTTATTTGGAACCAATTAGAGTTTGTGCAGCTTGTTTCCCCTTGACAGCTTTAATGAATCTATCAACACAGAAGTACCAGGACATAAAAGATTTTACACTAGTCTCCATTAGGATGAAGGCCACCAGCTATCTAGTTCCTTCTGCAGTACTATGCAGTGCTTTTAAAAGATGAAGAAGGTTGTTATGATAAGGTAGTCATGTGTGAAGAACCAGGAGGGCTAGAAAGAGTTGAATAATTTTGTGCTATTGTAAATGGAGGAGGAGACGCTCCCCAGGACAATTGCTCTTCCCTAAGCTGCAGAAAGACTTGCAAAAACCTGCTTGAAATCTATGCAAACTAACTCAGCTAGGTACAGTAAATTCCAAAATCCCGTATTACCATTAGAGGAAATGAACTCTCTTTTTATTTGTCGTTGGCTGTAACATAGCTTCATATTAAAAGTTCACAGCATATTTCCAAAATACGTTATGCCATTTGGTTATATTTCATCTGAAAATCACAGAAAGTCTGCTGTATCATCTCCAGTCTTTGGTGAGTACAACCACCGCACAACAATCTGCTGAACACTATTCCCTGGCTCTTACTGGAGTTCTGTTTCATTTAACTCTTCAGTGCACTCTAGACTGATAATGTCTGCCTAAGTGCATGAAAAATAGCATAGCGCTGCTTAGAAAAGGAAGAAGAAAGGTATAAGCTCAACAGAGACATTAAGAAGGGGAGGTTCTGTTGACAAGGGGAGGTTCTTGACTGTGTAGAAGTGCAGTCCTGTCTGTATTGTTATCATTTTCCTTTATCATCTCATGTGTGTAACAAAAGAGAGTGTAATTATCCAGTACTAAGTGTGCGAGTCAGGGAGAAAATATGAAACATAGTTGTTTGAAAAGCTACTTAAATTTCTGTTGAGGGTTTTTACAATGTCAGTATAATTGGAATGATGTTTTTTGGGGGTGAAATATTCAATGTGCTGTTTCCACCCAAAAGATAAGGAACTATTGTACCCAAGCTCTTCAAAGCTGATTAATAAGAATGGAGGCAATGGTTACAGCTACGGTGAACCTTAACGCATCTCAAACTCTGTTCTTAGCTGTGCATCAGGCAATTCAAGCTGTTTTTAACTTCCAGTCTTTAAAAGGAAATGGACTTGATATTTTAAAGGATATTAAAATACTAAGCATCTTTTAAAGGCTATTGTAAATAAAACTTACAACCAAACGAATTAAAAGGGAATGGAACTTTGGGATGTCATTACAGTATTTTCTTACAAGTTTCCTGTGTAACACTCTTTCCTCCAAAGGAAACTCGGTAGACCAGGGAAAAGAAAGAATTAGTGCTGTTTTATGTAATGTTATTTACTCTTTCATGTTCTGTAGGACCTCATTAGAAGGATGATACATGAGTTCCAGCAGCGTGTGCATGTTATAATAGGCAGTACAAATGAGATTATAATATGAGAATCCTTGATGATGCGCAGGGAATTAAGAGGCAGTAGCACATATATATAGGCAAATGTGTTCAGGGGGATTGAGCACTGGGTAAGTCTTTCCAAGAGAGGAACTACAGAGCTGGAGGCTGAATTAAAGGCCTCAATCTTCAAGAGTCCAACCCCTGTGCAAAGCGGGCTGCACAGGTGGGCAACCAGACGGGTGCTGAATTTCTCCATAGGAGGAGACTCCACGA
Organism: Lagopus muta; assembly: GCF_023343835.1. NCBI lineage: Eukaryota > Metazoa > Chordata > Aves > Galliformes > Phasianidae > Lagopus > Lagopus muta. Next base: position 93,158,766 of record NC_064434.1, read on the forward strand.
CCTCCCTGTGCAGCCTGTTGCAGTGCTCCATCACCCTCACCGTGAAGAAGTTGTTATGCTAACTGGTAACAACACAAACTCGCCCTGCGTGGGTAACGGGAAGGGAACCTCTCTCTGTCTGCTGAGTGGGAGCTAGGCAAAGCGGTTTGCATTTTTGGTTTGTGCTTTTTGTGTGGGTGGGAAACAAAGATTTCTTCTTTGATCAGAGGCCGCTTGGACTTTGTGTGGTGATATAACAAACTGTGAACGTCTTTTAAAGCAAAAACCTTTTTCAAACATTTCTTAACGATGCCAGCAGTGTCGTTTGAAAACTGTTGTACTCTGAGCTCACACCTTCTCCTTTGTACAAACAACCGCAGGAGAGGTGCGCTTCATCTACCCTGGGGTTTGCAACCTGTGCTGCCGCAGAGGGAAGCGGCTGCCATTGTTTGCGAACCTGCCTGCAGCCAGCAGCGACACTGGGGATGATGTTGGCTAAGAGCACGAGACGCTAGCCGGGGCTGAAGCTTTCTGCTGGTGTTGGAGCGGGCCGGGGGCCGCCTGAAAGACGCGTTATGAGAAATGCACGCCTTTCCCTGCCAGAACCTCCTCAGCAGGATAGGAGCGAGCTTCCCAAGGAAGCGAAGTATTTTGGAAAACGTGGACAGAGCCCAAATGCGAACGGGCTCTGCCCCCTGCGCTGGATGGCGGCTTCCTGCGGGAGGTGTTCCCGCATCCCACACAACTTCCCATCGCAACCTGCCTCCTTCTGCCCGGCGGCGCTTCAGTCCCTGGCCGCAGCCCGCGCCAGCCGTTCCCCACCCTAATCTCATTTCCTACAGCCGAGGTCCGAAGCCCCGCGACAGCCCTCGGCGCGTTCCCGCCAGCTGCCGAGCCGGGGAAAAGAGGGCAGCCGAGGCGAGGCCGCCAAGCAGAAGGGGCGGGCCGGGGGGCGGGCGCCGCGTCGCCACGTCACGGAATTCCAGGCGCTCGGCCAATGGCGGCGCGGGGCGGCGGGACGGCGGCAGAGGGCGCCGGGCCGGGCGGGGGGCTGCCCGCAGCGCCCGCACGTTCGTGAGGGACGGCACCGCGCACTCCGGGCCGGACCCCAGGGGCGGCACGGCCGCTTCTCGCCCATTTCCCGCCCGCCTCCGCGCAGCTCCGCGAGCGGCGGCGGGTCGGGCGGGTCCGGCTCCCCGCCAGTCTCGTCTTTCCCCCTCGCCCTCCGCAGCGAGGCCCCGCGCGCCGCTGGGCGCCGTTGCGCGGCCGTTAAGCGCCCGGCGGGGGCGGGAATCCCCCACGGCGCGCGGCGTGCCTTTTGTGTTTGTACACACGGCGCCGAGGGAGGGGGCGGGGCCTCGGCCGGGGCGGGGCCTTCCCTCCATTGTGCCCCATTGGCCGGCGGGCGGGGCGGGGGCGCGGCCCAACGGCGGCCCGGCCCACCCCGGTCAGCCATCTTTCAATTGTGCTCGCAACCGCCGCCGCCGCCAGCAGCAGCCGCCGCAGCTCCGGCTCCTCCTCGCGCCCGCCCTCGGCCCGCCCTCCTCCCTCCCTCCCTCCCGCACGGCAGCCGCGCTCGCCCAGGCGGACGGGGTAAGTGCGGCGCCGCGCCCCGCGCCCCCCCGCCGCCGCCCCGCCGCCCCCCGACCCTCCCCACAAACTTTTGGTGCCCCGCGGCCCGCTCCCCTCCGCCGCCGCCCCGCGCTGCCCTCCCCTTCGCTCCCCCGCGTCGCCGCTCGCTCCGCCGGAACCCCCGCTCCGCGCGGGCGCCGCTCCCCGCTCGGCCCCGCTCCGGACCCCCCCCTCCTCCCCTTTCGGCGGCCTCCCCCGACCCTCAGCGGCGCCCCAGGCCCCGCGTCCCCCCGCATCGGGGCCGGGGAGCGGCGGCGGAGCGCCGCCGGGGCCGCCCGGGACCTCCCGGCCGCCGCCGCCTTCCCCGCTCCCCGCGGTTGTTGCTCAGCTTCACCATCTTGTCTCTTTTCTCTGGTCACCGACCATATTTTTTTTCCCCCCTATCGCATAAAAAACGATCGGGAGGCAGAGAAACGCGCTCCGGGAACGGCCCCAACGCGCCGCGATTTGGGGGTTTTCGAGCGCAAACTTTTCCGCCGCCCCCCTCCAGCAGCACCCGCGCGGCTCGGAGCCGCCGGCGGGGTTCCGCGCCTCGTTTTTGGCGACAGATCCCTTCCTGCTCGGCGCGGGGCTGCGCTCGGCGGCTGTTTCCATCTTGCGCTGCGGCCGACGCCGGAGTTCGCCCGCGAGAGGCGCCGCGGAGCGGGGCGCTGCCGGGAGGCTCTCCTGCACGGAGCGAGGGGGGCCCGGCCGCCGCCCCCCGAAAGTTGCCCTCTCCCTTCGTGCTCGTCCCGGCCCTTCCCCCGCCCTTCGGGCGCCGCGGACGCCCGTCGGCCGCTTGCTCACTCGCTCGGTGGGGCCGCGGGGAGGGAGGGAGAGAGGGGCGCGGGCCGGCTCGGGGAGGGGGAAGGGGAGGTAGGAGCCGGCCGGGGGTGCCCTGCCGCACCGCACCGCGGCCCCCCGCCGCTCCCGACGGCCGGGGGGGGCTGCGGGTTCCGCCGCTTCCCGGAGGGAGGGGGGAGGAGCGGGAGGGCGCTCTGGGGTTAACGGCTCCGCTGGGCGGAGCGGGCCGGCGGCGCGGCCGCCCCCCCGCCTCCCCCCGCACCCCGCGAGCGGGTGGGGCGGTGGGGCAAGGCAGGGCGGGGGGGGAAAGCGCCCCGGCCGCGAGGTGAGGCGGGCGTCTTGTCGCGGCAGGTGTAAGGCAGCGACGTCGGCAGCAGCATGGCCCGTACCAAGCAGACCGCCCGCAAGTCCACCGGCGGCAAGGCGCCCCGCAAGCAGCTGGCCACCAAGGCGGCCCGCAAGAGCGCGCCCTCTACTGGCGGGGTGAAGAAGCCGCACCGCTACCGGTACGCAGCGCCACCCGGCGGCACCGCGCCGCTCGACTGCGGGGGGGGAGGTTGGGGCGGGCCGGGCGGCGGAGAAAGTTCGGTGTGGGGGGAGCGGGGCCGGGCGGGACGGAGCGTCCGCGGAAATCAGTGTTAGCGGGAGAAGGGCGTGCTGTCGGTAGTGGCGGCGCCGAGATGAGTGCTGGGAAATAACACCGCTCCTGATGCGGGCTGCGCGATACGGCAGATACGTTTTTTTCTTTCCGGGAATTTTGACACGGCTTGAAGTCATCAGGCAGGAAGAACCGTGTCCCTGCGAGCGTGTGTACCTGTCAGAATGACTGCGGGAATGGTGGCTCTGGGGTCATTGCACGAACTAACTGACAGCGCTGTGCTGAGCCTGCCGCGTACTGTCAGGACGTGTGCCCAGCACCCTGATCACTGTGATCAGGACCTCTGGCGGCCTGATGCTGTCCTGTGCTCGTGAGGGGAGGGATGCTACTGGGACACTGGGAGTGCACACAGATGAGTGGTGAGTGACAGAGAAAGGGAAAACGAGTTCCTGTTGCTGCCACCAGGATGCTTCTAATGAAAGCAGTGCGTAGACAGAGCACTGGAACAGGATGCCCGGAGAGACTGTGGGGGTCTCTTTCCATAGAGATACTCAAGACCCACCGGGACACTCACCTGTGTGCCCTCCTGTGGCGAACTGCTGAAGTAGGGGGTGGACAAGATGATCTCCAGAGGTCTCTTCCGTCCCCTAAAATTACACGTGTTTTTTATGTTCAGTTCAGTGTAGGTCATGAACCTTAAGGTGATGCAGAATTATGTTTTGAATACTAATTCTCTTTTAAAAATTATTATCGTCTATTCTTAAAGGCCTGGTACTGTGGCTCTCCGTGAGATCAGGCGCTATCAGAAGTCTACCGAACTTTTGATCCGCAAACTTCCCTTCCAACGTCTGGTGCGTGAAATTGCTCAGGACTTCAAAACAGATCTGCGCTTCCAGAGCGCTGCTATCGGTGCTTTGCAGGTAAGTGGTACTGGGAGCAGCACCTCGCCTGATGGCTCCCTCAAGAAGCTGTGCTAAAGCACGCACCCATCTGCTTTCCCAGAGATCTGCAAGATCACTGGGAGAGGTTTCCAAAAAAAATGGTAATTGTGAGGATGCTGCTGTTCCTAATGTGAATGCTGCAACAGGGAGGCTCCCACCCTAACTCAGAAATGGAAGGCAGGGCTCGGCCCCACCAGTCCTGTTGGGCAGTGGGATTTTATGGTTGGCTCCAGCTGCATTGTGCTGTGGTGGGCACAGCCTCTGCTGCCACAGCTCCAACATGGAGGACGCACCGTAACGTGCATCCTTTGTTTACAGTTGACTTGATGTTGGTCTGCAGGTGCCGCAGCTAAAATGGTATAGTGACAGGTCAGCAGCTCCTTATAACAGCTGTCAATGTATCTTATTTAACTGGCCATCCCGCCCTTTCTCCCAGCAAAAGAGTAGCACAGTTAATAAGACGCTGTAGATAAATGCATCTACCCTAAGCTCCAAACATGAACAAACGTCTTACCTTTGGAAGAATGGAAAGTGTTGAAAGTAGAACTTGTTCCAGTCTGTCCAAATGAATGTCTTGATGTCCTGAAATTCAGGTTAAAGAAAAACAGCTTGCTGAGCCACATCTAAAAGTGGTTGATGAAATGGGTATTTGTGTAAAGTGGTTTATACTAAGCACAATATTTTTATTGTGTTAGTTAAATAACTTAAAATAAGTTGAGGGTGAAGCATTGATTGCTCCTCCTGAGCCAAATTCCTGGCAGTCTGAGTCTAGTATAAGCTACCTAGAACTCAGTATTCCTGTTCAGTTAGTTCTGCTGAGGTTCCTTTTGCTCTGTCTGTTCTGAAAACTGATGGACTCCAGCTGTGTGGTTGTGCTTCCCAAATCAAGTGCCCAAAGGTTTAGTCTTGTTAGATCTCCTCCAAGGCTTTGTTCTTACGAGAGTGAAAGAGTTTTCTCATGATAGAAGTATATTCCTGATTCCAAAACCTAGTTGTAGAGCACCTTGTCTTTTCTGTAGAGTAGCTCTCTTTCTGACTATTGGCTTCCACATGGAAAGGGCCAAAATGTGCACCATGAAGTCCTACAAACTTGAGCACATGCTTAGCTTTGAAAGGTGACTGCATGCATTTCCAAGGTTGCTGCTTTTTCTTGGTGTTCTGACTTCACTCCTGGCTGTGAATATGGTAATTCTTCCATCCTGAGGTTTATTGATGCGTTTGTGTTGTTTTGTTGTAAACTGGAATTGCTTGCCAACATTTAGACCGTAGTTGATGCATCTTCAGAATACTAGCTTGAATGTTCCAGGTTGTGCACTAAGCAGTTGTTGGTATAGAAGTTGTTTGTGGAATATTCATAGTGCTTCCTACTTGCATATTTCAGAAAAAGAAAAACAAGCCCAGCCTTAACCCTTTCAGTACTGTATTATTTATGTATGGTTTACTTGGTGAAGTTTCTTAACTTTTCATGCAGTGAATTAGCAGAACTGTGTTGGAATAACACAGAATATCAAGTAACTTAATACTACAGTCCTCATCTGCAGTAAATATTTTTCTTCTAATTTAATGTTGTATGTAACTTAATTGGTTTTTTGTAGCTCACATAAGCTGTTGCTTTGAATGGATCTCAGTCTTCTTTCTGGAAGTTAACCCCATCGTTTCTGCCTGCTCACCCTGTGTGCCAAGTCATGTTGGCATATTTCTTAGGAGGTTGTTAGATACTGGAATTCTGAATCGACCTGAGAACGTCGAAACAGTTGCCATTGCTGTGCTAGGCCTAATTAGCAGCAAGCTTAAAGTGAGCCAGGAGAATAATTAGGTCTAAGCGAGCATCTGTCTAACCCCAGATCCTGCCTGCAGTGTCATAGTAACAAGGACAGGATTGTGGTTTTGTTAGAACTGGGGTTGTCCTTTTCATTCCTGAGGTGCTGGCCCTAGGATTCACAAGTGTGAGAGCCTTCTGTATTAATAGGGCTGTGCCCTCCATGCCCCAAACAAGCAGGTGATGCTTAGGGAGCGTAATGGTAGAAAGACTAGCAGAGTAGAAAGATGTTACAAAGAAAAGATTGCTCACCTGTCTCCAAGGATCTAGGTTCACAGAGAAGGGATCTCCAGGAGACCTTTCCAGAGTGGCTGGAAGCCCTTAAATGAGGTTCAGTAGAGGTGGAGCCAGGCTCCACCTCAGCGTGAATTGCCTTCACCTGTACTCCCAGGGCTGATTGGGTCTTGTCTTCAGGTGTTAATCAGGGGTTTAGGCTGTGATTACAGGGAGGAAGAGACTGTAGGAAAAGGAGAGCTGTCTAATGGTGGTTTTCAGACTGCTGTCCTGCTTTTGGTGACGGAAGAAGTTTCTGAATTAAAGGTGTTGTCCCCTTACATCTAACAGTTCTCCATACGGTTTTTTCTGCTAGTTTGTGACTTTAGAATTAAGCAACCTTCTCAGTAGCCACAGATCCTGCAGCGAGGAGCCGTGTGCCTTAACTGCCTCTTGTGAAAGAACGCCTCCTCTTTTCCCTAGCAACAGCCAATTGCACCTGGTGCTCAGCAGCTCTTACTCTGGAAGAGCAGACGAGTAACTCAGATGGTGTAAGCCAGCCTTTAAAAAGAGAAGTTCCTAAACAAACTCACCTTTTGATAAGACGGCCCCTTATCTCGTGAGTGCTGTCACAACGTTTATTCAGTCGTGTTCCAGAGGATGTCCTCACCCAATGGCATTAGTACACAGCTTTGACATGGGTGTTACTTGACAGTTTACGTGAAAATGGTGACTTTTCTTTCGTTGGCAATCTCAACCTTTAGATGTGTATTAATAGAGATAGAAACTCAATACCGCGTTATGTTGTACTTGGAATTCTCCTTTTCCTCATACTCACAGAGTGAAAGTGTTCTTTACTCTTTTCTTCTATACTAGGAGGCAAGTGAAGCCTACTTGGTTGGCCTGTTTGAAGATACCAACCTGTGTGCTATCCATGCCAAACGTGTCACAATCATGCCAAAAGATATCCAGCTAGCACGCCGCATTCGTGGGGAGCGTGCCTAAACTTCACCGTGATGCGTTTGTCATTCTCGAAGCAAAATCTTCTTCCTGTTATTGGTAGTAATGAACGTTAGATATTTTTTCCATGGGGTTAAAAGGTACCTAAGTATATGGTTGCAAATGGAAAAATAGGGGACAGAATTGGGTATTGGCAAGTTTTTTTCCATTTTCATTTGTGTGTGGATTTTTAATATAAACGAGGGGACAAAACATTTAATGCGGTCAAAAAAAAAATGTCTGAGTGAACAAGTTTCAACAATTCAACTTTATAAAAAAAAAAAGAAAAAAAAAGTATAAATAAGCCTGTCAAATTTTTCTGGACAATGCCAGCATTTGGATTTTTTTAAACAAGTAAATTTCTTACCAATGGCAACTAAATGGTGTTTGTAGCATTTTTATCATACAGTAGTTTCCATCCATTCACTATACTTTTCTAACTGAGTTGTCCTACATGCAAGTACATGTTTTTAATGTTGTCTGTCTTCTGTGCTGTTCCTGTAAGTTTGCTATTAAAATACATTAAATGATGCCTGGTTTTAGTCTTGATTCTTAAACGTTATATTTGGGTTATATCTGATTAAAAAATTACCCTTCTGCATCTGGCTGCATCTTTTCCCTTCCGTTTTTCTCTTCTACCTGTGGCCCCAGTACTTCCAGTAGGTTTAGGAAACAAACAAGAGTTGCTACCTTGGCTGAAGTACTGCATATGTCATGGTTTAAATCTGAGCTTTATATCTGTCTGCAAGCTTGGTGTATATACTGCTGGGTAGAGTCTGGAGCTGAAATGAGCTCCCTAACTTAGTAATAGAGCTGAGGAAAAGAAAGCTGTGTTGCTGTCCAGATTCCTCTCTTATTTGCGTTAATGGCAAGTTTGGAACCTTCTCTGTTCTTCATGGTTCACCAGACAGAGCAGGCAGTGTAAGCTGTGTTTTGTTTGCTTTTATTAAAGCTTTTTACACTCCGTTATCTGGTTTCTTGGTGTGTAGGTATTGGCTTCTTGGTTGACTGCCTCCTTTCTGTTTCACTGACATCCTCCAGCACATTTGAGAGCTGAGCCCACGCGCAATTAGTGCCTGTTGTATGCTCTAATCACTTTCATAACCACGGAATATCCCACACTGGAAGGGACCCACAGGGATTGCTGAGTCCAGCTCCTGGCTCTGCTCAGGACCACCCAAAATTAAAACCGTAATGGTGTTTTTGTTGGTGGTGGTGGTTTTTCTTCATAGTTAGAGTACTTTCTAGAAGCAGTACTTAGACAGGAACATATGTTTGAAACTTAATTTTTTTTATATGCCTCCCTGCAATCACTGATGAAAGTCGCTGTGAAGAAATGTACACCTGAAGTCACATTCTGTTCAAATGCAGTTACCTGAAACTTGGTTATGGATTCTGGTGACCAGTCTGAAAATGAGTTAGGTGGTGTGTTTGTTGGTGTCTCTTATAGACAGTGAGTTGCACAGAAGAAAACAACGTAGGCAGTGAATGGATTTCACCTCTGTGCTGAGATTCCCTGCAAAGCTTGTTAGCTGCTAACTTTTCAAGAAATTCTGAGTGAGCTCTAAGCACACGAGTGAGGTTGTCTGAAGATTTCCAAAGAGGATTAACAGAGAAGTATTCTCTGCTTTGGTATCTTGAACAGAGCCCAAAATTGCAGAATAAATCACATTATTCATAACTTGCTGTCTGCCAGGGTTGCGCTGTGTAAAGTCTGTGTTAATGGAGTAGTTTGTCACTTTGAGAACTAATGCTAGGCAAAACGTGATCACACACTTCTGATGCCAAGCAGTTTATAGCCACAAAGTAAAAATTAAGGAGCACTTGTCCGGGAGCATCCAGAACAGCACATACAAAAGGTGAGTAACTGAGGTTTAACTTCTTTGAGACTGGGCTCCTGTCAAGTTGGTAACAGCCCTGTTAAACTTGATACAAATGCATTTGAATGTAGCACATCTGCAGCTATTATCTACTTGTGTTGTCCTTCAGAACTGCTTCATGCATCTGTTGACAATGTTGCAACCACCTACACAAAAAAAATAATTAGTTGTTCTTTTATTAATGTGGAAGCATTGATAAAGGAACTGAAGTTTTCTTTTTTTTGTATCTCGATTAGAGAAATAAATCTAGAAATTCTGGTATGCAAATGAAATACTGACTTCCTCCTTTTGAAAGAGAGATTCAGGACAGTGACAATGCAGGTAAGGAAATCAAGCCAGAGGAATTCCTAAGGGAAAAGACCAAAGGATTGGTCAGGAATCAGGAATTACATAGGCGACAGTGCTTAAGCATGCGGTGCTACAGCTCAGATGTAGGCACTGCTACTTGGGAGCATTCAGTCAGTCAGGGCACTGGAGGTGCCATGGGCACATGCTTACTGAGACCAGATGTGCTGTCTTGGTTTTATTCCTGTAGAATCTTTGGCTATTGCATTTCTGGTCCTCGTTTGTCTTCTCAGGTTTGATGGATTTTCATTCTTAGCGGATTTTTTTCCACTGTGTCACAGAAGAAATTATTTAAGCTCCAGCTCCCTCGATGCCCTGCCCTGAGTGCACCATCTCACCTCTGATGTGTCCAAAGAATCTGCTTGCAGATGGACCTCTTGCTTGATACTGGTTAGGTGGGGACCAAGGGGGAAGGATGGTATGAAAGGTGACTTTGCTTTTTCAAAATTAGTTATTTTGGAGGTGCTCCAGGCCAGGTTGGATGGGACCCCGGGCAGCCTGAGCTGGTGGGGGGACAGCCCTGCCCACGGCTGGGGTTGGGTGGGCTTTGAGGTCTCTTCCAACCCAAATCATTTTTATGATGTTATGATCCGTGCGATGGAAAGGCTGCCAGGCTGACACAGGGCTGTGCGAGTGCCACTGGGGGAGGAACGGAGCCCTGGATAAAGGAAGGAGCCCCCAGCTGGTTGCACCCCAGGACCAACTCCTGCTGAGGAGCTGCATCTGGAGGCTGGGCAGCTTCCAGCAGTCCGTGCCAGCCAGTGCAGGGCTGGGAGAGCTGCCAGGCACAGGCATGTGCAGCCCTGAGACCTCAGGCCTTGGCTCAGCCACAAAGCAGGTAGGGAGCAGTGCAGGACTGGGGCAGGACTGCCACTGTGCCCTTTACTGGAGGCCCGGCTTTTTTCTTGTGTGAGGCGCTTGCTTCCTTTTAGAGAACTGGGGGGAGTGTTTTTATGTTGGTGCCACCTCCTGCCCCCACAACAAAGGAATCCTTCCTCTTTTTCATCCCTGGCAGACAAAATGCTTTAAATTGGCAGCTCCTTGTGCTTGTTGTGGAGTTAGAGGACTGGCTCTGATATCACAGCCAGCTGGGGAAGGCAGGGAGGGGTTCTGCCTGGTGTCAGCTTGAGGCCTACCATGCGCTGCATCCTGCTAGAGGAGGGCACATCTGTTCAGGAATCTGATCTCATTTCTACCCTACAAATTCCCCCACTAAATAGACCATTTGCTTTCATGGCACTAATTGCTTTGAACGCTGTAGAAGCAGCAGCCAAAGCCACAGACAGTACTGAACCTTGCTGCTATTTATTCAGTAAATTAATAAACACTAAGAGAGGAGCCTTGAAGTTCACAGCAGTGAAGTAAGCTATTTTCAAGCCAGGTGTTTGGTGACACATGTGACACCAGCATCACAGACTAGGGGCATGGGTGGTGGAGGATGAATAGCAGCTCTCCTGCCTTTTCCCATCCTCTGCTGTCCCTCCTCAGGGAGCTGTATCCAAATGATGCCCTCTTTCTCTCTTTCTTTCATTAGGTGCCAAAGCAGGCCCCTGTCACAGTGATTCCAGCCAGTGCTTTGCAAGCTCCTCAGGGTTGAGGTGCCTCAAACTCTGCAAAGATGGAGTTTGACAAGTAGCAACTACAAATGCCCAACTTCAGCAGTCTTCCCAGGCAGTCTGGCATCAGGCACTCCTTCCCTCTGCCTTCACATCCCTGCCCAGCGCACGTGAGAGGAAGGCAGAGCTGTGATTTAAAGGGCACTGTTGTCCTACCCCTATCTGCACTGGCCACTTCTGCTGTTGGTTTAACAGCAGTCTGTTGGTTCTGAGGTGCCGCTGCAGGTTGCGGAGGCTCTGCAGTACCCCAGGGCAGGGCCCCTAAGGCAAACTGCATCACCACCAGGCCTTCCCTGCTCTCACCTAAAAGCAAGGTGACTGCTGTCACCCCTCTGCAGGGTGCAGGTATTAGGGCAGGTTGTACTGGGGCTCTTTGGGGCAGATGTGGGCGCCCTTGCCTGTGGAATTCTATTTCCAGGAGCAGCACTGAGCTCCCTGATGCTTTCACTGTTAGTGTAGATGTCAGTAAAGATATAAATGCCCTACTGAACAGCTTCAAACAGCAGGAAGTACACCACCCACTTTACTTAAAAGGCAGCTGAGGAAATGGATTTTTTTTTTTTTTTTAACCCAAATGGCACAGTGCTCTCCTGGCTGACAGACCCATCCTTGCTGATTCCTGCAGCCCTGCAGTGTGCACAATGCTGGAGGCAGCAGCCATGAGGGGTTTGGGAGGGGCAAACTGACCCCATGGGCTGAGAGTTTTGGCTCCACATGGTACTAGCAAGCAGCTGGCCCTAACTGAAGCATAATTCCATGAAAAAACATATATATCTTAACTAGAGTTAATTAATTCTCATGGGAAATCAGTGTGTAGTGAAGCAGCTACCACCTATTTTTCTCCTATGGTTCCTTTACCCTCTGCTTCAGGAGGGCAGCTCATCAGGCTGCCCTGTGCTTTCTGTGGCTGCAGCTGACCCGGGGCCATGCATGACCCTGTCTTCCTCATGCTGTTCTCCAGGATTACACAGCATGGCTCAGAGGGGCACAGCCCATTGGACCCAACTTGGAACCATCCTGCTCCTGCACATGGGCACTGGGATGTGCCAAGTGCTGTGGGTACACCAGGAGTTTCTAGGCACTAAGCAAAAGCTAATTAATGTGTAAATGTGGCCTCATTAACCTGACTGTGCACTGCAAGAAGGAGGTGGCTCACTCCTCGATGCGAAACGGAGCTGGTTTCCCATATTTCCCAGTGCTGATCTGAGGCTGTGCAAAGGAAGGGGTCATCCTTCCTTTGCACCAGGTTCATTGCTTCAGAGCCCATCCCAGCACAATTGGTTCCAGCAGCCTCTCTCCTGTTCCTATCCATGCTGCTTTAAGCAGTGTGACATCCATGGAGGTAGCTGGCAGGAAAATCCCTCATGCTCCCTCTCCCTGTGTCTTTAATAACCAGACATCACAACCACGACAACACATTTCACAGTTGGGCCCCTGTCCCTCTTCGTCAGCTGCTGGGAACAGAGCATCTTCAGCACCTAGCTAGGACAGCAGGGCATGCTAGAAACACAAAGCAGACATCAGTGGGATCCAAAATAGTTGCCTGAAAGACTGAGGTGCCTTTTGGCCACCAAAGGCTCCAGCATCAGGTGGAAGAGGGCCTTGCAAGACCTCTAACAAGATATAACCATGTTGCATTCTTGACACCAGGGTGCTTCCAAAAAAAAGCTTCTGACCCAACTAAAGCATTAACCATTACTGCCTTACAGCTTATTCACATGTTGGTGCAGTGCAGTGACACCTCCCATCCTGCCCTGCCTCCCAAGTGCCACTTGGCTGTGACAAGGCCTGAAGATGAGAAGGGCAGAGGAGGTGGCTGTCCTGTGGGAACACCCAGGCCCCAGGTGCAGCCCATCCCAGCCCCCCAGCGCCTGGAAAACTGCTCCAGCTTCCCCTGCGGAAAGCGGCTCTGGAGACACAGCAGAAAGGCTTTGTCTCCATTTCCTATTGTTTTTCCTGCTCGCCATGGCCAGGCTGCTGGTGGTTCTGGGGGTCCCAGCACAGCCCTTGCTCCAAGGGATGCCCCCCATTGCCCTCTGCCCCTCTGGCAAAGAGAAGCAGGACAGGTTTGGGGCAGGACAGAGCCTCCTCTCCCCTCCTGCCTGCTGTTGGAATGTGGCTGTGAAATAATGGAGGTAGCAGGGAGCGCTGCCAGAAGCCTGGCTGCTGCTGACAACACTGTGGCTTTTCCTGCCATTTCCTTTGTTTGGGATTAAACAGCCAAGGAAAAAAAAAAAAAAAAAACAACACCAAAACACAAAATAACTTTCAGGCCCTGCTGGTGCTCCAGAAATCCCCCTGTGCCCAGGCACAACAAAAAGCCATGGTAGAGGTATTCCCATGGCAACCCCCCTACTCTTACTCACCCTGATGTTCACATCCTAAGCACATGAGCCCTTGGGGAAGGAATGTCCTGTGATCAAACCATCCCTCAAGGTGGTGCTTTGCAGGCACAGCACACTGGCTTACCTCAAATCCATGCAGGTTTCCCCCGGGCACCCAATGCCAATTCCATGGCTGGCAGGCCCACTGCTCTTGTGGTGCCTCAGGTCTCTGAAATTCCCACCCCGCACTGGGAAGGCAGAACAAGGGCAGAGACTCATCCTCCCCACTTTTCCTCAAGGCAGGTTGTTGGCTCTGAAGCTGTAACTCTCAAATCCTGATTCTTTAACCACAGCCCCATCTAATGGTACAAATGACAGCTGCTCCGTGTGAAGCGCTGGTGGCAGAACTATGGGACTTGTCTGACTCACCAGAGGGCGATGCAGCCATCCAGAGGGACCTCAACAGGCTGAGCAGACAGGAACATCATGGAGTTCAAGAAAGCAAAGCACTGCATCTGCACAACAACCCCTGGGGCCACCCAGCTGAAAAGCAGCTCTGCAGGAAAGAGCCTGGGGGTCCTGGAGGACACTGAGATGAACACAAGTCAGCAACGTGCCTTTGCTGCTAAGAAGGCTGATGGCTGGTCAAGCAAGACTTCCCCCCTTTGTGAATTCCTGCTGTGTCTATGACTTTCTTTTCCCTTGTGTGCTCAGAAATGGTTCCATTACGTTCCCAGGGATCAAAATGAAGCTGACCTGCCTGTTCGCCCCCAGGTCATCTTTCTTGGCCTTCCTGAAGATGGGGCAACTGCTTTCATCCAGACTTTGGGCACTTCTAGTTGCCACGATGACAGAAGATTACAGAGTAGCCTTGCAGTGACATCTGCCAGCTCCCTCAGCACTTGTGGGTGCATCCCATCCAGGCGCATGGAAGTCCAGTTCAGTATTCATATCATAGATCATATGATCATATTGATATGATCATCCTCCACTAAGGGCCCATCTTCCTGGCTCCAGCCTTTCAGCCCAGATCTGGGATTCCTGAAGGCCAGTCTTGGGGAAGTACAGAAGGCATCCAGTACTTCAGCCTTTCCACTGTCAGTGTAACCAAGTCTCCTTTTCCCTTCAGGAGATGGCCCACACTTTCACTAGCCTTCTTTTAAGCCCCGGAGTAGATATGTTTGCAAAGGCCAATAGCACTAAAGTACTTCCCACCCTGCTCTTCCTTTCATCACACTTGAACTGGACCCCACATCCCTACACACATAAAGCAAGCTGAACTTTAACACTTTTTTTTTTTTTTTAGAAGGGTAAAAAGCCTCCTGTTCTCTGCAAACCAGAACCAAACTGTAAAAGGGTTTTAAGTGTCACACAAACCTCTGCTAGTTGTAATGCACTCGCTTTGCAATCCTGTTGGAACATCCCCAAGCAGGACACAAATAACTTCCAGGTGTTTTATAGGCTGCTTCAGAGGCACACTGCTAAGCACAGTCTAGAAATCAGATCCAAGGTTATGAGTGTTTGAGCCCTCTGCTGTAATCTACACCTGCACTGCAAAGAGCAGAGAGGCCTTGAGTGTCTTGTATTAGTGCATGGGTTTGTTCATCTTGCAGCTCGTGTCCCTGCTTCCCACTAAATGAAAAGAGGGAGGGAGGGCGAATGACAGCACTGGTACTGCAGGATGGGTAAAGGCCAGGGACAGAACTTGTTACAAAGAACAAGTGACACCTTTTTCTTCATTCCTTGTGATTCCCTGTCTCCTAGGATACCCAGTGAGATCTCTGCACGCATAGTGTCACCAATCCAAATATTTTCGTGTACTTTTTTAAGCCCAGCAGCCACTGTTTTTCCATGAGCCAGGTACCCCTGAAAGGCTGTCAGTGTGCAACCAGAAGGAAGGTGAGGGAAGGTTTGGGATAAAGTTTCATGCTCTGCCTTAATCTTCCAGTACACAGTGCTAAATGCAGCAGGTATTTAGTTGCTTTTTAAGCAACAGTTCCATAAGTACAGAACTCATACTTGACACTGCCATATCAGCACAGGCAGGCTGCCCCAGGTGACTTTTCAGCTCCCCCTTGTACTCCTTTCCCTACAAATGCATTAATGAAAGGCACAGTAGGCTCAGCTGCCAGAAGAAACAGCATCAGTCAAGTCAGAAAGCAGCCTTTGCATTGCTGGTCTAGATGCTTACAATTGCACTGAGCTGTTAGTTTGGAGAAGAGCACCTAGAACATGGACAAAGGGTGGCTGCTTTGCTTCTCTTTACACTTCCATAGGTCCACACAGCCTACTTTTCTAATTTCTAGCAATCACATAAGTAGGAGATGGTTTAATGGCTGAACTATCCCTCAGCCCTTGTCTGACAGCAGACTGGGGCAGCACAGCTTCTCTGGGCAGCTGTGCCAGGGCCTCACTGCCCTCTGAGGAAAAAATTTCCTCCTAACACCTAACCTAAATCTCCCATCTTATAATTTAAAGCAATTCCTTCTTGACCATTCACTGTCAGGACAAGAAGTCAAGGAAGACCACGCAGCTGCCTCAAACCAGAAGAGGAAGCATAAGCAAAATCCACGTGAACTCTGTCTCAGAAGACAGTGTCATTTGTAATGACTCTTCACATAGGCCCAGTTTGTCTGCCAGATTAATTACTGAATGTTTTTCAAAGGCCCACTGTGTTTGGAATCTAGGTTTGCCAGTGTAGGTCGCACCACCTAGCTTCTGCTGCAAATGACTCAATTTCAGAAACATTTGATAACCCTCTTGTAGCAGAGAACTATCTTAAATGAGCTGTAAGGAGTACAGTGCTTCACTTTTAATTGGAGAAAGGGGAGCTTACCTACACATGAAACACATCCATTTACGGTAGGCTTGCTGCTGTAATTACTTTGCTTTTTGATGCACTTGTCAGTTTCACGTGAAACTAATTTGTGACAGAACCAGACCAATATAGGGCAATTAGAAGAGAGATGATGAAAAGGAAGTTCAAACAGCACAGCACTTACTTGTTCTGTTCTCACTGAAGAGGCTGCTGCTGCTCCCCTGTGAGATCCTGAAGCACGAGCTCAAGAGGCAGCTGGCTACAGACACAGATGAAAAAAATGACTGAACCTATGAGAAAAGCCTCTTCTGGCTTCAGTACCCTGCTTGCTAGCAGCTTGGATGCAGCCAAGGTTGATTTAGGCCAAGAGAAGCCTCAGTGTAACTTGGCTTTCTTGCCTTCCCTCCCACTCGTAGTCCTGCCTGTCTCTTGCTCTTTGAGCCAAGAGCCATCCCAGGAGCCTGTAGCACAACCTCAGGCATCTGTTACTGCCACAAATCCCGTACCAGTCCAGGACTAACCAGCAAATCCCACTTAAAACATGGGAACACAATCATGTGAATGACACAGCTGTGCCAGCAGTACTTGGCTGAGTGAGTTGGAACCACCTCATTGCTGCAGGGGGCTCAGGCTCTTCAGGGGAGCACAGCAGGGCCTGCTGCTCCCTGGGGCTGGGCTCAGCTCACTAAACCTCAGAGGCAAAGGCAGGCACATTTCTCCCAGGCAGAAACCAGCTCACAGCTTTTGGCTGCCTGCACCTGACCCGTTTTCATGGAGAAGATCACTTCCCAAAGTGATTACGCTGTTCAAGCTCTTCTGGTATTGATAGACAGCATCATCCAACAAGCTGGAAACATTTGGCAAAGAGAGCTTTTAGCCAAGTGGTTAAGCTACTGAAACCACAGCATTAGCACAGCACTGACTTGTTAAAAAAGGAAAGGGAAGATGACAAGCTTATCTCAGCTGAATAGCCATACACAGCAATGCCAAGGTTCCCAAATTAATGAAAAGCCAACAGTATTACAGATAAATGTATTTTAATTAGGATTAAATACTATCTCAGGCTATCTTGAAATCGCACTTGTACTAACCAACAGCCAGAGGCAATAAAAAAAGTTTGAAAACGTAAAAGTTTAACATCAAGACATGACAGCAAGTGCTGCCATGTAAAGCGACAAACACCGCTTCCAAAGACAGATACTCTTCAGAGGAAAAAAGTTGTAACATTTTCATATGGACAAAAATCTAACTCCAAGACTGGAAGAAATATATTAGTGCCTGCCTTTTTTAAAAGTTTGTTTTTTTGTCTTTACATTAAATACATTTCTTTCTTTAAAAGCAAAGTACTTTCTAAATTCATGTTTATATACTGTATGTACACAAGAGCAGAACATTGTACAGTGTTTTGGATAAAGCAGCACTAACTAGCTACAAGCTGGTACGGTGTTGCTGAACCAAATGCAAGATGACAAGTTAAACACTCTAGGAGAAGTATCTCCATGGTTGGTATGAGTAAAGTAAAATATCATGTATGTACAAAGCCATTATTCTAACAAACCCCCCAAACTCAACGCCATTGGCTGTGGAACTGTACATGCTGCAGCTAAGCAATGGAAATCTGACTGCAGAAACTGATCCGACGGACCCTAAGTAACCCACTCCTTTTGGTAGCAAAGTGCACTGCTGATGCAGAGAGCACTCCCACAAGACATCATTGTAACACATCAGCACTTGGGCGCAAGGCTCCAAGGAGAGTGGATATTTATCACACTCTCAAACAGCCACCTGTATTTTTGGGCTACACAGAACAAGAAACGCCCTGACCAAGCCATTCAAACTGTATGAGACAGATGACAGCTACATTGTTACGTGCCTGTATGTGATCCTGGCCTTCTGCAGACAGTTACAGACTAAAGCAGAAAGTCTGCACCAAAGCACCGCCAGCTCAGATTCCAATGGACTGGCAGTGATTTCCATAATCAGTGCAACACTAATTTCTATGCTTCAAAGTGACTTACTGCTCTTCAGATGCACAACATGCTTACTCAGGTTTTGGAAAGAAAACAAACCAAAGAGTTGTGCAGATTTTTTTTTTTTTTTTAAGTCTACTCCATGAAAAACCCAAACTTATAGTTTGTGCCCTATGTCAAAGCCAGTTGCCTCCAAAAATGTTCTCAGGTTAACAGCAGGGCAGAGATTAAGGTTCTACTTGTAAGTATACTTACAACTGTCCTGCAGTTTGTGTCTTCAGAAGAGGTTACCTGCTGTTCTTTCAAGATGCTGATCGCCCGTGCCTAAAGCTTACACTGGTTTAAAGAACTGAATGTTTCTTCTTTGATGAGGACAGACTCGAGACAACTTGTTTCTAAACTTGCATCAACTGAAATTTTAAGTTTTAATGGTGTAAAAATCTGACATTTGATTACAGTTAAGAGAAACTTGCTACACAGCAAACTGCATCCAAATCTACCGGTTACTGATGGGACCTTTAAGTTAACCGTTAACAAGTTATTGAAAGCATCCAGACTTGGAAACCTCAGATCACCCAGCCAGTGAACTAGTGATCCCCTCCCCCTTTTCACACGAGGCTTTCACAAATACAGCTGATGTGACCTTAAGCACTGGAGCCAATGATTGCCATTGGTTAACTCCAATACCCCAGTGGGCTAGGGAGATCCTGTGTTAAGCCCAATGCAATATGCATTAGTGTCATGGAGCAGGAAGATCCCAGTGTTTACTTGTTAAAGTTCACACAAACCATACAGATACAGACAGGATAAGACAGACTCAAAAGGATCCATTATGCTTGAAGAAATTCCAAATAAAACGACATCTTCTGCACAGCCCAGCCTCAAACACAGCCATACTTATCTAGTATAATAAACTCTGTAGTAAACTGTTTTTGACCTCCATAGAGAGTAGGAGTTGTCAAATTTCAGGAGGTAAACTCCTCTCCCTGGGTACTGGTGGCTGCCAGCATACACTTCTTCATGACAGTCTCGTCTGTACACAGGCACTATTTCATCTAGCTGAGGCTTGTTGGCATTCTTTTTGGCTTTTTCTTCACTGCCAGCATTTTCTGTAAGCAAAAAATAAAAGAAGCATCAGTTAACAAGGGTGACTAACTTTTAAAAACAAGGTCTGACTCTCCCTTGTATTTGTGTGTAGCAGACACAGTATTCTATTTTGTTAGCTGAAGGAGTTCATACCAAGCTTGCAGCTAAAGCACTGAAAGAGAAAAGCAAAAAGCATGGGTTTGTGTGGTGTGCTCCTTCACTGCAGAAGTATCAGTTTAAGATACTTCTTCACCCATTTAAGAAAGCAAATCGATTTACCATTGCAGAACTGCACTAGAGGAAAGGGAAGTTTGCCTTTGGTTCAGTCTAGACATTGCTTGCTTTAAAGACAAATTTTACACTTCAATATTAAAACATTCCATGTCCAATATAGCTGTAACAGTTTGCAAAGATGCTAAACTCTATTTCTGATCAAGGCATTACCCACACTGCTATTAACTGATCAGCTAATAGAAATAGGCAGAAGATCTTCCTACATCAGAGCAGTTCCATCTAGGCAAGTTGCACGACTGTTTCAGAACACCGCTTTTTTCTGATGGTATGCAGGGCTCCCCTATAGACATAGGCTGTAACCTGGGTCTTGGCCACTATAAAGAACTGTTCTTTTAAGTATTATAAATTGCAAACAATATATTGGAAAAAAAGACTTTCCCATCCTCAACTATTACAACCAATCAATGAGTCAAGTGAGACATCTGAAGTTACGGTCAGAATTTTACTTCTTATTTGAAGATGAGATGCCAGCTAGATGGAAGCCATGAACTGCAGAGCTGTAAGAACTAGGAGATGACAAGACAGAGTGGTTTTCCTGCACAGCAATCCCTGCAAGACTAGGATTTCATAAAAATAAGCACGCTTACCTTCTTCTTCATCCTCATCATCACTGGATTCGCTGACATGCACACTCACTGCAGTATTAGGGGAGTCTGTCCATTCAAAATACACCCCAAAACCAATGTCATAATTGTCTGTAGCAAACTCCCAAAAGAGGTAAGACCCCTCTTCATGAGTTGGTACTCTAACTGTAACCACTTCCCCTCGGCCCACTGTGATCACAGAGTCTGCATCCTGCCGGATTTTCTCTTTGAAGTCTTTTATCTGGGGTCGTGTCCACATTGATGGAGCAGCTATCACTGGAACAGAATCTAGAGGGGGGGAATAAGCCAGTTAAGCTTTTGTTTCAGTTATTTATGTTGAACACTAAAGTGTGTTTGAGGTGCACTTGAGGACAATAAACATCATAGTGCTTCCACTCAGGGACTGTGGTCGTGAAGATTTCTTACTGGGATCCAATCAAGTCTTTTGAGGACTGCTGACTGTGGATGAATCTGGAGAACAACATCCAGAAACACCAGTGGGTGATGGGAGAGCTGCTGGGAGGCTACAATTCCTGCTCCACTTCTGCAGCTTCCTAGAAGCAGTCAGAGGAAGGTGGGAGAAGCAAGAGAACAGTAGTCTGGACTGTGCACAGGACAGGCTATGCCACGGGAAGGGCAGTAGACACAGAATAAGATTTGGCCTTCCTTTAATCCCCAAGACTAAATCAATGCTCAGTTTTGGGCAACATTTGAACGTATTTCTGCACAGAACAGCTTTCTGCAGGAACTGCTACGTTCCTTTCCAACACTGCTGCAATGAAGCTATTTCAGTCAAGAGTGAAAAGAGCTTCTGTACCCCATCCACACTGTTTGAAGTGCTTTCACTTCTCTCCCTGCTCTCAAAAACTGTTTTGCCAACATGACATGTTCTCCTTTAGAAGAAAAAACCCACAAATCACACCTAGCTCTTTCTCAGATTAATGAAGCCAGGTATGATCAACTGTGGTTTTCAAGACACCTGGATCCTAGTAAAGGCTTCCGTGGTTCATCTTTATCTAGCTAATCCTACCTTTTGGTCCATTCTCCAATGCTTCTTCCAAAGCCTCTGGATCCAACTCTTTTTCAGGGCTGTCTGTGTGTGCACTGGCTTGCCCATTAATAGAAGGCATATCCCCTTGGGCAGGTACATTCATCTTGGATGCAGTAGTCAGAGATGTCCCTGCTGCTGCTACAACTGCCTCCTGCTGTTTCTGCAAGGCTGCCTAAAATGAAAGGAAGTAAATCAAGTAAAACAACAACAACAAAAACAAACCCTGAGCTGCCTCCCTTTTCCAGTAGTAGGTGTAAAGGCAGTTACAAAATCCCCTCTCCTCCCCATGAGGAGGCTCACCATGAAGGACCTGAAGCTGTACTCATTAACTAGTGAGAATTGCATGTACTTCACATCATGGGAAGTCTTTCCAGGCTGGTGGATACAATCAGAACAAGAAGATTCATCTCTCAAATAATTAATTACGGCATGTACAATGAACTTAGGCCTAGCTACTAAAGTACTGCATTTCAGTAACCTCTATAACATATCATTAAAAAAAGAAAATAATTACTTAAAAAAAAAAAAAAAAGGAGTTCCAGCCTGAGCTAACTCAGCTTCTATAGAGATATGTGAACTATGTAAAGCTTATTAAACCCTTGTCAATTTGTGAGTTAACATGGCAAAAGAGTTCTCCAGCAAATGTGCAAGAAAGGGAGTTAATTTGTGAGAAATAAGAGCCAGAAGGACTGTGAGCACTCTGGGAGAAGAGTTATCAAACCTCAGAGGTGCAGCTTTTAGAACATGACTTACATGTTCTACACTAAATTCTTCAGTTTAAATTTATTATGCTGTCTCCTGTGCAAAGAAGTAAATAAATATGAGATTATGAGAAGTAACAACCATCCTTTTGGATTCAGGCTGGATGTGTTATCCCTTTAGTTTCAAGGCTTATTCTGCCCCCCACCCTCCATGCCCCTTCCTTTCCCACCAGTTATCAGTCAGATTACATGCACTCCACTGTTGAGACAGGGAAAAGGTAGAATTCATAAAATCATCCTTTAAAGAATAACTTAATAAGCATATGATTTTGATGAATTAATAGAATATAGGTATTTTAAAGGGCTAAGAAGACAACACAGTTAAATATTTGTTAGATTCCCCACTTGTGCAATTACAGAGATGCTATCCAGATCCACCTTCTACTACTGAAGTCCCATTTCAGTGTGAAGCAGCAAGGAACTTCTCTACAAAACTTCTGTATACAACCTCTCCAAAATTAATGCCATCTGAATCATCTAGAAACAGCCATGACACAGCAGGGTTTTTAAATTGCATTAACAGATTCCAAGTTGACTGAGTTATAGAAATCCAAAAGGCAAATAGAAGTGTTACTATGTAAGCTACCTGAATCCTCAGGAACAAGTAAGTATAACTAGACAATATTAGCTCTGTTACCACTTTTTTCATCCTTTCCTGTAAAAGAATTGTCCAAGTATTGATCTGAAAGAAACCTCATTGCCTGGCAGGTGTATTATTTCATAAGCTGCTGTAAAGGAAAGGATGTTGTTTCTGCCCAGGGTCTCAGAGGGCATTAGTCTACCATATGCAGAAATCAGACAGCTATGATTGAGAGGAGGAGTGCTGAAAACACAGAAGAAAAGTGGCAGCAGTGCCTCAGACGCCTCAGCCTCCAGGGAGTGGTATCAATTATAGAAGGCACTGAAGACAAGACTGATAAGACTGCAGCTTTCACTTACTACTATGACACCAAAGCATTGGTACCAAGGTGGCATTAAACTTTAAGAGCAACTGCAGCAGGGCAGGAAGCCTCTGATTTCCCTGTACCACTTCAACTCTGCTCCTTCTTTGGACACCTCTTTGCTGAAGGCATTATCCTCTTCAAAACATGAATAACTCCATAGGAAATTAGTTAATAAATTTTAAGTCTTTAGCTCAAAAACAACAGACCTCAGGCTGACAGACACTGGCCACTTAAGATGTGGGTCCTGCCCATAGAGGTCAGACACGCCAGGATCTGAAGTTTGACTTACATCTGTTTAGGATGCTTACATGGACATCTCTGAACTTAAAAATAACTTCAGAGAATACAGCATATTTGACAGAGATGCAAGATTCCTCTGAAAACAGGAGTACCCTTTCAAGCCCACACACAAAATCCCTGGTATTACTCCCACCCTTTGCTACCAGAAATAAGAAAGTGTCTTTTCACCCAGAACACAAGCAGTCTATCGCAGACAAGCAAACAACATGCTAGATAGTGATGTCAGAGGAGACGCAAGAGGGGAAGAGAAGTCAGTACTGCTAGAAGCTGACAGAGCAGCAACCTCAAACCCAGTAGCAACGCAAGGCCAGCTAAAGCCTGCTGCTCTTCAATCCTCACATATGATATGTGAAGAATCATTTGAACCCATCAGTTTGTTCATGCTCAGCTGCACTGATACATACTCCCATAGAACTGGGCGTGCAATAGACACTGCAGCACAGCACTTAATGTTCTGCTTTCAGGAATTGTATCCAAGTGATTAGTAAAAGTTGTTTAGAATTTTCTTAACTGAAGGCTGCTTCAGAAAGCTACTCAGAAAGATTAAATAAAAGAGCTTTGGTGTTTGAAAAAGCAGCAGCTTTAATTGCTAGAACTCCTTTTTCCCCTTCTTCTAGCAATTAGCTTTTCAAGGAGATAAAAATAGGTAAGTTAGCATCTTCCAAAGAGCTCAGAAAAAAAAAAAAAAGACAAGTTTCTCAGCTTACCTGCTGCTGTGCTAGCTGGACTTGATACAACTGCTGCATATACTGTTGATAGTGCTGTTCTTGGAGCTGCCGAATGAGGATCTGCTGCTGTTCATAGTTGCCGGGATACTGCTGAGCAGCATACTGCTGGAACTGCATGGCAGTCTGGGAGTTCAGTGCTGCCATGATCTGTTGCCTACATTAGTGGGAGAAGAGCACGAAGATTACCAGCAGCTGAGGTTACTGGGGAAATCCCTGTACTTAAGTGACAGTTAATTTAATTTCTGCAAAAATAACAAACAAAACAAAACAAAAAACCACACCAAAAAAAGCCAACAAAAAAACTCAAGTCTACATAACAGAACAGAGCCTAAAGGTATATGCAAATGTGAATTTTGTCTACCTCATGTTTTGAAAACATCAGGTGTTAAAAAAAAGAATATCAAAAGCTCTGATATTTTTTTCAATCTATAATCCAGGAAAGAGGCAGTGGTATAAACACATCACAGTGTTTCTCAAACAGACAAGGGAAAAAATTCCATGTTTGGGTCCTCCAGAAAACATGCAGAAACCACCCCAGCAGCCCTTCTGCAGCTGCAAATAGGAACAAGCTTGCTATGGTACCACACGCCAAAGGTTTTTGTTGTCTAAACCCACTGTGTTACTACCTTAACTTCCCAGGATAGCATGCAACCATAGGAAAAGCATGACTGATTGTGGCCTAATTCACAAACATAAAAAACTGCAAAACAGGGCAACTGCATCTCCAACAAACAGAAACACAGAAGCTTCAGGAGGAATGTACTGGTTCATCAAGCACAGGCTCCATTCTCCTTCCCTCTCCAAAAGGCCAACAGAAACCATACAGTAAATCATCCACATTGACCTAGGGCTCATTTTTTTTTAACTCATGTTACGTTCATTAGCGATGAGCTACTGATATTTCAGAGGATTCAAGAATCACGCAAAAGGAAGAGTAGTTCTTTCTTATCCTTCTTCCTTTCCCTCCTCTAATAAGCTTCAAGATTAAACTGCTTTTTATTTTAACAGGCAAGATTCACCACCTTTCAACAAACTGTGACCACTTTGGATATAGCTTGGCATCTATATAACTCACCACACTGCTTTTCTGTCCAAACTCTTCATCTCTGTAACCTCCTACAACCCTTGATACACAGTTATTATTTCCATAAAACCTTTTCCTTTTGCTTCTTCATCACCTCCTTAGCACTCATCGCATCCTCTGCTCATTTACATCTGTGTATTTCATGCTCTCACCATATTCAACAGTCCAACTAAAACTTGTGAATTATTTGCTCCCTTTCCAAAACTACCACTTCAGAGATACACCAAATGAACAGGCACTACTGTTAAAGAAAATTATTGCTGAGAGATGTGTGATGCTATTCCTATACAGTGTGTGCAATGCTAGATCCATGTTTTCAGCATCTGGATACAGAACAGTGAAACAGAACGTACAGCTCAAGTTCTATGTAAGCTACCAAATGGGGGTGCAAACAGGTTAAGCCCATTTGAACATGAATTCTGAGCTCCTCTGAGAAATGTGCTAAGATCCAGTGACTGCCAGCACAAAACTAAGATCTGCAAACATTTCACAACTTCTAGAAAAAGAATGCCTTCAAGGAGGTAGCTTTAGACTTCCAAATTAGAAAACCTCAACCATGCATTTGAAAAAAACCAACACAACGAAGTGCAGTTATCCTTTTTTAAGGCACTGTCCTCTATGAAAGGATAGAAACTTTCAATAGACAGTTTAAATAGTTCAGTTGAGTGCAGCAGAACCCATTTAAGAAGCAGAGCCACAAGTTTTGATGAGGTGCAGTGCTTGGAGTCACAATCCCCAAACAGAGATTCTCTTCAAATAAGATTTCTCTAGCAATTTTAGCTGTGAAGGCTGCACACAACAGCACGTTGGGATACTCATTCTCTGCAAACAGTGTCTTTCTTAACTAAGGACAGCAAATGTCACTGTCAGACCAGAGTGCTCTCATTTCAGATATTCAGTTCTAGCAGAACTATTTAAACAGCCAACACAATTGTCTCAAGTGCAAGACAGTTACTTCTTCCCAATGTCAGTTCTTTCAGCTACTCACTTTTGCTGTTCCATCCGAAGCCGCTCCTCCTCTATTCTCCTCCTCTCCTCCTCTTCTCTTCTCAGCCTCTCTTCCTCCTCTCGCCTGCGTTTTTCTTCTTCTTTCTGTAAGCGCTCAAGCTCCTCTTCTTCACGGCGCCTTCGCTCTTCCTCCTCTCTTCTGCAACATCACTCAATAAGCTATTGCAGCATTTCTACAACCCTAGGATAAGTTATTTTCAACAAGCTGTAACCTGCCTTTTCCCTACCGAAGGAATCTTTTCATTTGGCATCACCTCTTCCCACTTCAACTCGGAGAAATATCTTATTATTACACACTAGAAGAAAACCCATCACCTGGTGTTACTGCACTTTGCAGTACGACAGATGTAAACTCTATTTTAATTCCACACTCATTCTAACCTACTATACTTGTAGCAGAGAATGGTGGGAAAAAGCATCAAGAAGCCTTAAATACATCTTCCATGCTTCAATATATGTTCAATAATCACAGACTACTGTTTAATAACCACATGATGAATAAAGGATGTGGGATAGCCTTTACCAGGTCACTAACCCTTACTAAAAGAGGAATTTCAAGCATCTGACAATTTTGTTTTATACAGCTTTAGTAAACTAAACGATGAGGGCAGATATCTTGTGAATTGCATCTCTCTTAAAAAGATGACAGTATGAGCCACATTTTTAAAAGTCCCTGCATTCTAGGTATATGCACCTCAGAAATGATTTTCCATTACAAGTGTAAAGCTTTAAAGAGAGCAAGTGGTACCACAGCTATCTG
The DNA here is from genome assembly GCF_023343835.1 of Lagopus muta. NCBI lineage: Eukaryota > Metazoa > Chordata > Aves > Galliformes > Phasianidae > Lagopus > Lagopus muta. Next base: position 93,185,283 of record NC_064434.1, read on the forward strand.
AACTTCAAGCCTCTCTCCTCCAAAGTAACTTTGTCAGCTTAAGCTATCCATGACACTGTCCATAGATCAAGAATTACTTATTCAGTATACTGAGAAATCAAATATTACCTTTTCTTTTCTTGTTCTTCTTTTTCTATTTTGTGAGAAGTAACATATGTTGAGAACAAGTGGCAGCACCTATTTAGGAGCTTAACAAACTCTGTCATAGCTTCTTGCTTTGACATGTTTCCAAGGGCAGCCCATTCCTTCCTAAGAGAGAGAGAAGACAACTTAACTCTCTGCAAGCCAGTAGGGAGCTCATTAACCCAGAAAAGGAGTAACACTGGGAGACAAACAACCAAATGCCAGCATGCAGCACTTCAGAGAAAACCTGACCCATTCAAAGATAGAACTTAAACCTGTAGATTTCAGCGTTCTCTTCTACCAAATAACCATTTCATACAAGAGCACCAAGTGCTTATATGAAATTTTACACATACCACAAACCCTACTCAGAACTCTAAACTGTGTCCAAAAACTTCCCAGATACAAATCAGTTGGCAAATTAACTTGTATTATTACTTGTTTAATCATTCTTCCACTCCAGTTTGTGGGAAAAAAAAGCATACATTCTCCCAGATGAACAAATGCAGTAACTAACCTGATCAAATCAAACACAACAGCTTGGTTCTTCCTAAACAATCCATTTGAGCAGAAACAGTGCACTGAGTGCAGGTTTGAGAAGCAAAGAACAACACAGCACTGACCTTCATAACTAGAAATAGCAACAGTCAACAAGAGAACTGCAAGCAACAGAGATCATACTGATCTCATCAAAATCTACTCAGTGTCTGAATGCAACAGACAGAGGATTTCAGAGGTTCTCCTTAACCTACTAACAGGAAGGCTCTGCCAAGTGCTATTAGCACTGGCAAGGGACTTGGTCTGCTGCAACTCTGGTGTAAAATAAGGAGAAAGATGCTCAGGCCTGCATGTTAACCAAGTCTTTAAACTGCTATAAAAAAAACCTGGGCTGTTGGCAGAGCAGCTTCTCCTAATGTAGTTTAAAAAAAAAAAAAACACTCCATAATTGCCTCATGGCTCCTTTACTGAATTGTGACTCAGATTTCAGTGATGTTTTTGAAGAGGCTGCTCTCACTTTCTACTACCACACACACCCAAACTGAGGCAATCCACGTACTTTTCTTACTGTTGAAATTGGATGGCATTTACTTCAGACGGGAAAAACAGAGTTAAGATCAACAAAGGCCTTTACCTTCTATCATTCCCCAGCACATCAAAGAACCCAACTTCAGGGCAAGTATCAGGATTGTAAGGTCCCAGCAGAACCTGCTTGTGCAGTGCCACAAGTCGGAGTTTTTCTTCATATGTTGGATGAAAGGCTTTGCCATCTTTTTCTGTAGAGGAAAAGAACGTTTCACTGTTATGATTAACTGGTTAAGCATAGGACAGCAAAGAGTATTTCATATCATCACAATCTCCTCTCTGAAAAAGAAGAGAGGACACCAAAAGCTAAGTCACAAACTAAGTCAGCTCTATTCAAATAAAACAGTTCGCCCAGAAGAAACACACCTAACTTCAGCTGAGCTGTCGAGAGGAAAACAGAATGAAGGGAAAATGTTCCCAGAGGCAACTGGATGGCTGCACGCTGTCATGGCTGCTGGAATAAGTCCTCACAATGAGAAATCTTAGAGGTGACTCAATCAGCATCAGGTCCTACAGAGAATTCTGGCCTTAAGAACTCAATCAGAATTCCAGGAGTTCCATACCACCACCTTCTAAAGCAAACCTGGTTAGATGCCATAACATATTCTCTATTGAGGAAAATGTGCCCTGATTTGAAGTATTTGAATTTCTCAGCTAGGACTTACCTCAACCCATTTACCAAACTGTCAAAACAGATCCAAAAAACAGGCATCACTACATGCAATCATGCTGCTTGTTAAAAAAAAAAAAAGACCATTTCCTCAAACAGAAAAACAAGCAAATAAGCATCACCTCTTTCTGAAAAGACTGAAATGAGGAAACTGCTACCAGAGGAACACAACAGACATTTCACACGGCTGTACCAACGGCTTTCCGTTCAGTTGTGAATCAGAGCAGAGCTGCCAGCAGCCCCCCGCTCTCCTTTACCATGAAGGTCACTCTGGAGCAAGCTGTTCAGAGCCCCAAACCGGACACTTCAATTCATACTCAGACTTCAGAGCTGACACAAATTGCAGAATTGCTCAGCTTGTGATTGTAAACAGAGTTATTACTGGGAAATCAGAACAGAAGGGGGGTGGAGGGGAGGGGGATCTCCCTTGAGTCCTGCTGAGAAGTTCTGAGCAAATATTTCTGAAAGCTGCAAACTGGAAACAACCCCACAGGAAAGTGTTTGCAGGGCACAGTGAGAAGTGATGTTTTTGACACAGTGAGTCTGGTACGTCACTGGACTTTCTCGGGCAAAAACTAACAAGGAACAACTGCATGCATGCCATGAGTATGTAAGCTAGGATCACGTTAGGAAGGCAAACATTCAAACTCTTATTATTCACTCCTAGAAGCCCATTTCACTCTTCCAGAAACTCAAGTGCTTGTACTTTGCCCAGCATCACATGGCCTTACAGCAAATAGCTATTTCAGCTTCAAAAGACCAGAAGCCTTGACAAGTCCCAGAGGCCCCTTCCCACCCCTGCCATCCTTCAAAGATGCAGGCCATCACATCCTGCAACTTCACCTGAGGATATGACACTTTTGGCAACAAAGCCAGCACAGGTAAAAACTCTCTCCCTAGGTCTCAAATCTCGCTCTTCAGCTACCTCAAGGGTGCTTCAGCTTTTCCCTCACTTCTTCCTACTTCACAATTAACTCAGAACTTAACTAGCAAGTATTTTCTTTAACCTCAATAAATAGCAAGCACTCTGAAAGCACACTTCATGTCCTGGGGCAGCATGCTTAAAACCAAGCTGCTTCATAAAGGAACTCATCTGAAGTTTTGCTGGGCTTCTGTGGCCACCACAGCATCACTGACTTTGTGCAACCTGCGTGCACACAGATGTCTGTCTGCCAGGAAGCACTGTTACATGCTCTGCAGAGCTGCTGCCTCAGTCACCAAACGTAAGGGTTTGGGCACACTTTTGAACAGGGTTAAAGCCAAAGAAAAAGACCATTTCACTCTACAGCTAAAGGCAGCATGTCTATATTTTCACAGAAGTCAGACCTCAAGGCTTAACAAGGGAAACTCCGCATGTGCAGCGGTGGCCCAAGGGAAGACAAAAAGCAAGCTAAACAAGGGAGGACAAAAATAAGAGACAGATATCCAGTGACTTGGAGATAATGCAGATCATAAGCAAGCTCTAAGCAAAGCATTTGGGGTCAGCCAAGGGAATGAAGTCACATCCTAGTCATTTTTCAGTTGAATTCTTCAGCAGAAACCATGGTGCACAATTACCCCAAAGACTTGGATGCGTTGAGAGTTAAAAATGAACCAGAGGAGCTGGAGCCATCTGCAGAGCTAAATACACCAAAAGAGAGCCTTAGTCAGCCCAGATAAGCAGAAGTGCCAAATCCATTCAAGCATCTGTGGAAGCACTAATCAAGTAGGTATCACTCTTGTACCCTATACAGCTGATAGGAAGCTGAAGAATATCAGACAGCTTCAAGTAACACACTGAGAAATCCATGTGTTTTGCAAAGGAATAATACAGCAACTGTACAACCTTCTGTATGCCATTGGCATTCCTCCTGCTACAAGGCCAGAGAAAGGCTCAGCTTTCCTACAGACAGTTCAGAGTCCTTACTGACAATATCTCAAAACGTCACTCACAGAAAAGGCAATGCTCATCACCTGAACGTCATACCAACAACAGCCACAAAGAGATTAGACAAGCCTAAGTAGTAATTAAGGTATGCTTGTATGAACAAGGCTTTCAGCATGCTGCAGTAATGGCCCATATATACTTGTGGCATGAAGCAGCTTACCCAAAACTCTGCAAGGACCAGCTCTCACCTACTGCAAGCTCAGGCCTCAGGGATGCGTGCTGTGAAGACACAGCACTGTGTTCCTGTATTGTCAGGCCTGACAGGATGGTCCCTGCACACCTACCATCAGCTATTCAGGCCAGAGCCCTCCTGACAGTGACTCCGTCCAGATGCCCACCAGAGATTCCTCAGCAGGGACTCAGCATACAAAAAGATGAAGCCAGTCCAATAGTGAGTAATGAAAAGCAGATAATGGGAATGGATGTCACTGTGTGGCACTGCACTACTGGCATCACCACAAATTCAGGCTCCAGGGAGTTTAACAAATATGCTTCAATGTGGTTCGATGTGCTGTTATTCCTCTGTAACAGGGAAGAAGTATATCTCAAGAAAGATACACTGCACAACTCACTGCAACTTCTGCTCCAGCTCATCTACTGCACTCCCTCTAAATGTCCAATTCCCACAGGATGGCATTCAGTCTCAGCTGTCTACAAGAAGCCAGAAAACAGTTTCAAGCGTGATTTGTTGCCTCACAGCTTTTAAAAGCAGGTATCACGGATATTAATGCTGCTCATTCGCAGAGCTCTGATGAGTGAGATCAAGACCGAGAAACATGAGAGGTGAATCACTGCCTGCAGACCCCACTGAATGTTCTCTTACACTCAGTTCTTTCCTCCCAACGATGTTCTGCTGATCAATAGAAGGGTAATCAACTAGCCCTTCCTGTCAGATCTGATAGAAGCTTAACTTAGCAATAAAGGCAGATACATTATAGAGTTTTTCCATATTCTTTAAAGCAAGTGCCTTTGTAACTAATGTAACTAATGAATTACAATCGTGCCATCAAATTAAAACACAAAAAACAAGGTCAAACAATTCACTTTGGATGATATACTGCTGAGGTTGAAGTCGCATTCTTGTTAGGATGAGAGGAAATAACTTGGAGCAGTCAAACAATATTAGAATACTTAAGATAGCAGGAGAGCTTTCAGATAACAGAATGATACAGTTTGTACACTGCCCCCCCAGACACAAGGCACCACAAACCACTGCAGGCAGCACATGAACACTCCAGGGGGTACGATGGTATTTCAAACACATGATATGGAAAACTGCACAGCTAGGCTGATACTGGAAGAGTTTCGCTGGCACAGCCAGCAGGCTGCCCCCTCTGACTGCAGGACACAGCCTACACTTCACCAAGCCATCTTCACCAACAGAGCTTGTACCAGTTCCACGGGCAAAATTCGCTGTCAAAGGCACTTCTGTCAGCTGCCTCTGTCTTTCTCAGAGCTGGAATAAAGCAGCTTTGAAGGCTCTTTAATACTGCAGCTCAGCTTCCGTTGTGCTTTTCACATTGTGTTTACATGCACTCCCACCTCGTCCTGTCTCTAAACGGTTCTGCAAGATACCACCTCAGACAAGCATCAGCAGTCACCGTAATATGTCTGAAGTATTTTGTTCTAAATCAACTTTCCAGGAAGAGCATGCATTATGAATGCATTATGAGCAGAGAGCTCAGTTTACACACTGATACAGAAAAGCAGCTGCTGAACTGGTGATCACTGCTCATCCTTCAACATCCAGTGACTTCTTCAGCCTCCCTGCCTCAGATCCCTCCACACCAACAGCAGCACTTCACGCAAATACAAAAAATCTTCTCAAGTGCCATTCTTAATTAATAGCTTCTGTTTTTCTGCTTGCTTCATGGAAGTGGCACAGGCAGTTAATATCATACATAAAAGCTCTGATATCAACCAGCATTAAGAAGATCAAGTCTGTCAAACATCATCCCACCTCTGGACCAGTACAGCCTTAAGAATAACAATCAGAAATGAGACTCAGCACTAATCTGTGTCGACAAGAATCAACCTTCAGATCCTCAAGATGTTACTCCTTCAAGTAAAGTAGGAATCTGTGTCTTTCAGCATCCACGTGGCTGCCCGCTTCCACAGTTGTTTTCACAATGCATAAATCACAACAATTTGGAAACAAGACAACTTATTTTCAGTGCAGATGTATAACAAGCTAGATAAATCAGTAATCTGAATACTGCAAGCTCCTCACTGTCATATCTACAAATAGAAATCCTTGTCTTATAATGCTTTCATCAAGAAACTACATATGAAGATATGTGCAACCCCTTCACATGACTTATAGTAGTCATAAGGATAAAAGAGCAAGGCTTTTGTTGGAAAGTCTGACATCGTCATGTAACGTGGAAAGTTCCCCTCTTATGATAAGAATTGTGCATTACAGCAAATGATGTACAGCTAAAGAGCAGCAGTGAACTGCAACTGAGCCTACAAAAAGAAGGCAACAAGAAAGAGACACTTGAGACAAAACAGACACACCGCAGTATCTGTAACCTAGATACAAGTAACACCTCACTGACTTCTCACTCTTTAAAAGGAGATGAATATAAAGCATAATTATCACTACAGGATGAGAAGTAATAGAAGTACACTACACACACTATGACTGCGTTGCTTCATTTTTACACCACCAATGCTTGTTTCAGCACAACGTCAAACCTAAGATGTAATGAGATGACACTTGGCTGAGATAAGGAATTTCCTACCGTGGAGATGTTTCTTTCTATATTGTGACTTACAAACAAATGCTCATTAGGAAACAAGCTCCCTCAAGCTTCTCACTCTACAGAGAGCGGCAAGTCGGGAGTTGCAGTGCCTCCAGCCCAACACATGGCTGCAGCAGCTTGTGGCACAGAAGATCCAGAGCCTTATTGTTCATAGAAAAGTACAACTTAAAATAAATAAATAAATAAATAAATCAGAAAAGCAAACATAGAAACTATGCCAGAATTGAACTTAAAGGAAAAAAAAAAGATGATTTGCAAAAGTGCATCAGTAGAGGGCCAGGGCACAAGAACACTGCTTATACCTTCACACACTGCTAACAAGCAATCCAAGCACAATGAGGAAAGCAGGCAGTGACCGTCCCTCGGGCGCGCTTCCCACCTGTGGTGCACTCAGCTCCGAAGGGACAGCTCACCCGGTGCCACCAAACAGCAAAGAACCACCAGCCTACCACAGCACAGCCTCACGTCCCTAACGCAGGCACGGTGCCGCTGTGCCCTTACTGAAGCTGCTGCAGATTCAGACGGTGCCGCACAAGTAAGGTTACAATAGACGTTCCTCCTCGCAGAACGCACCGCACAGCCGACGCGGTCCCGAAGGAGCGGAGCGCTGCGGCACCTCCCGCTTCCTGCGGCCGCACCTGGCGAAGGATCCCGGCGCAGACACACAGCTCTGCCCACGCAGCCGTGCCAGCGCTCCTTCCCCACAGCCACGACGGCACAAGGCGCAGCCCGACGAGAGTTAAAGCAAAAGCTCTTCCCCCACATTTCCACGGTTTTTCCCTCGCACGCCAAAAGGAAGGATGATTTTTTTTTTTGTCCCGCTTTTTCAGGCCGAGTGCTGCGCAGCCCCTCGCCCCCCCGCGAGCCCCAAAGGAATTACCCTTGAAGAATCGCAGCGCCAAGCCGTACAGCTCCTCCAGCGCGAAGCCCCAGCGCCGCTCCGGGCTCAGCGCCGCTGCCGCCTCCTCCCCGCCGGCCTCCGCCTGGCTCGGGCAACCGGGGCCCGCTCGGTTCCGCCCCGCAGCCGAATCCCCGTGGCCGGGCCGCGCTTCGCAGGGCGGCGCCTCGGCGTTGGGACTGAGCGTCAGCCCGTCCACCGACACCTCCAACCGCTCAGCGCTCAGAGCCGCCGCCATCCTCCGGCTCCGCTGCGGCGGCCACGTCCCGACTTCCCGTTCCCTCCGACCCGGAACTTCCGCTCCCGCCCCGCCAGGGCCCGCCTCAGGCCGCGCCCCCTCCCGGACGGCCGCTGTAAGCCCCGCCCACTGGCGCTCGGAGCGTCGAGGAGCGCGGGCTTGGGCATCTGCTGACGGGCGGCGGGAGGGTGGCTCTCGGCTTCTCCCTCTGTTCCCTCGGGAAACGCGGCTCAGAGCCGGCACAAGAAGTGTGCCGGGCCGTTATTTCTCCGGAGCTGTAGCTGCAGTGAGCTGGTGACCGCCAGGCAGTGTTCGCAATAACGCACTGAGGCGTCCGTCCCCAGCGCTGCCCAGGAGCTGCCCTTCCCTTCGGCGCGCCTCCACTCTGCTCGCTGATCTCGGCAGAGCTGGTTATTAAGTCACTGTTACAGCGTGCTTTGAAGCCTTCGGATGAAAGGCAGGAGATGTGAAAGCTGTATTTAAAGCATTTCCAGTCAGTATTTCTTGAAAGCGCCGATGTCACTCGCGGCCCTGTTCAGTACAAACGCGCCCGGATAGAGGCAGAGTCTCGCTCAGACGATGGTTAACCTAAGCTTCAAAAGACGTTTCACAGCCACTTATAAATCCTTTGTAGCTTCTTCACTCGCTTCTGTTTGTTTTGGTTTTGGCTGAGGATCACAAACATCACGCTACTCCTTCCTTTTCCCCAAGACTACAAAACAGGGGTGCATCGCCCCCTTTGGAGCGTTTTGCTTCCTAGGGCGTGCAGCTCTGTCTGTCTGGCACCATCTCATTCACGGAGCCGAGGGCAGCACAGATAACGCTATCTCCTCCTGCATGCACGCCTGCACCCTGCTTTGCAAGCACTATTTCAACATCAGATCTGGCTTTGCATCAAGATGTGTTAGTTCATCTACAAGATTACTTTCAATCTATTCTCAAAGTTTTCATCTGGCACGTTTCCTGCTTGGTTTGCAGAGGCCATCCTTCATAGATACATACATACATGCACATATATATTTTTGCATTAATTCTGTGGTTTAATACACAGTGAGCTTAATATTAAACTTTCCACTTTAAGAAATGTTGAAGTCTTTATCCTAAAATACATCCTTAAAGAAACCGACATTTTGATCCCCACAAGGTTTGCTATGTTTCTCTCAAATGGAAGGAAATATTTTCATTTTATATACCAGCAAACCCAGAGGCGTTTCTGCTTCGTGGCAGAAGCCGCCTGCAATCAGACAGCCCTTCGTTTCCCCATGTCTGGAGACCAAGCTAAATGCAAGATGCTCCGTGAGCATCCTGCTTGACAAGCTGATTTGGAGAATGAAGACAGAAAATTGATTTGTCTCATAACAGGATCTCTTTTGCAGCAAATGTTTGACACTTCTAGTAAACGTGTGACTATTCATCTCTTCTTGTGCCAGCCCTGCTATGCCAGCCCTGCTATGCCCTACAACAGGCGTGCCAGCAGAGCGGGTTTCTCCACAACACACAGTATGGTCTGCTGGAGAGGTTGCAGCTGGAGGGCAAGACACCTGTCAGTGTAGCATCCAGCTGAGGCATGGCTATGGCCAGCATGCTCTGCTGCAGCTCTGCAGCCTGGTGTGCGGCTGTTCAGAGCCAGCAGGCTCAGCAGATTTACCCTCAGCACCTCTCTGCACAGCTATCTGGTAAGCATGGAATTGGCTCACTACACCCACTCTCCTCTGCTCCATGCTGCTTTGGAGTCCTGTTTATAAAGACAGATATGGTGTCAGTACAAAATACTAGGGAAAAAAAAAAAAGGCAGGTTCAGATTTTGAGTCTGGAAATCCTAGTCTGGAATAATGTAATAAAAAATGAAGAAATATTTTTTCAGAAGAAAATTTTGAATTTGCAGTGATGCAGTGATGGCTGTTTGAGGTAGAGTAGAACATAAGATGTGCTTATCTGGCTAAAAACAAAACAAATCTACCTGGAGCTGCATGTTGTCCAGGCATCCCCAGGGCATGGAACACCCCTCCCTGCTCCCACAGGTCCTGCTGTTCCGTGGCACACAGCTGGTGTGTGACTGCCACATCAGACTTCTAACACCTTCAACAAATTGCTCGTGACTCCTGTAAATGAGGGAGATTTTACTGAATGACTATGACAGAGTTCCCAATAATTTATATCCTTGAGAAAACCATTCAAGGATAAGAGAAAGATGCTAAGTTGAGCCAGTAAATTACTTATTTCTTGTAACAGCTGGCTACATGTGGCAAAGAGAGGCTACATTCAAGCCTTGGAGAGGCAGTTTAGTCCATCAACAGTGGCCTCCACTAGGAAACACAATCCTAGAAACTTCATGTAGAATAAATCAATTATTTAATTCAAGCTGGTGAATGTTTAACAGTGAAAAATACCAGACATCTGCAGGTGCACTGTGAACCATTAAAAAGTTATGGAGCACCAGAATGTCTTAAAAAAACCCATTCTGCTCTTCCTGGTATCCTTCATCCCAGTGGGTGAAACACATGCGCTCCCAGCTGCAGGGGCTGTGCCTTCAGGTGCCCCCTGGTGCAGGGCAATGAGCACATGCTGTTTGCTAGAGCAAGGGCTGCTAAATATTTGGTTATCTCAAATGAGCATCTCAGAGCAGCTAGGTCTGCCACTGCGCTATGGGCTCATCTGCTGTGAAAATAGGGTTAGCAGCTTTGCAGGAATGGCTACGTTGAATAAAACAGGTATGAACACTGTTGCCAGGCATACTGTTGTCATACCAGCCCAGAGCTCCTGTAGCTCAGGACTGCACCTTTTGGCTTATACTGGCGAATGAGGAAAGTGGACTGCCTGGTTGGTAGGGAGAGCTATGTGCACCTTTCAGAAGGTGCTCAGATTAATGGAAGTGTTTCTGCCAGTGTTGCCCACTTCAGTGATCACTCAACCTCTTCCATCACCGAGCTGCTCTTCATAGGGGCTTCTAGCTTTTCCTGGAGAAGAGAAGCCCAGTGTAACCCTACTGCAAGTGCACGAACCAGTGAATCTTCTCAGGAGCCCTTAAGATGTTCCAAACACATTTAACTCAAAGATTACACTTCAGGCATTCATACATGCGCAGTAAATTGGCTTTGGACATACTGCGATCAGCAGGGCTGGCACAATAACGTGTAATGGCACCACAGGACTAATTGAGTGAAAATCCTAGTGAGTAATTTCAATCTGTCCTTTCTCATTAGTTATTGTTTGCCCAAATGTTGAATAAAGTCTATGGAGAAAAATAAGCCCACTCAAGGTTTTTATGCTTCTATTTTCCAGTTAAGCAAGAGAGCATTCTGTTTCTTCAAGACCTCCACCACAATCAACTTAATCAACACAGTCAACAAGACTTCAGTTTCAGTTTTTCTAAGAAATAATGAAATCAGCAGGAACGAAGAGAAAGAAAAAAATATATGGAAGTTTTTTACTAGAAAGCAGTGGATTGTTTTTGTTGATGCCTGAGAATAACCATAGCACTGTTCTATTTTTTCTTCCAGTAAAGCACAGTGTAATCTCGCCTTGCACGCAAGAACAAACACTGCTGTGTGTTTCACATCCTGTTGGACGACTGAATGACTGCAGTACAGCAGCAACCTTTACAACACATTGGATCCCTTCTGGGACCTCTACACGGCAGGGTGCACAATACCCGTCTTTACTTCAAAGGTAACACAGCTCACTGTGCTGCTTGCTGCCTTGTATTTATAGAGTAATTTATGGTGACGTTCACGCTGACTTCTTTAAATTATGACATGAGCTGTGGGATAACGGTTAATCAGATGTAGAGTCTGGCAATACCTTTTTCACAGTGTCAGCAAACACTGCTGAAAAGCAGCTTTATTGACAGAGTGCTGGAGAGACTCATAAGGAAAAATACACGTGTGGAAGGCTATCTTCCCATTATATTCTCATTCTGACAGAGAGCAAATGTTCCTTAGGATGGATGCAGTTATAACAGATACAGATGATCATAAAAGAACAATTCAGGCTAATAAAATAATTATACCAGTTTAATATATCTTAGCTGATGCAATTGCATCCGCAACTGTACAGCTCTGTAACCAATCATGCTCTTTACAGGCACATGAGCTGAGAGCAGTACAGCACTGTTATCAATAAGTTCTTGCTAAGCAAGATATGGTTAGGAATTTAAGCACTTCCTGAATTTAACCAACTCCTCTAATAAACTGATTTTACAGAAGAGAGGACATGGAAATCAGTGCAATTAGTGATTGCATTGTTGGCTATCTGCCCACAGAAAAACTGAATCAACCAGAACAATGACTTACATTCACGTAAGGTCAGAGCACTTTTTGGTGCTCTTTTGAAACACCTCCAGAAGGGCACTGCCCTCTGGTTCAGGGTCTAAACCCCACTAGCATGTGTTCCCAAGGGGCCCTGCAGGGCCAGCATGACCCTGCCCTGAGTTCTGCTGGTATTTCAGAAAACAGCAGCATCCTCCTCCACGCTTTGCTGTTACACAGCTTCTGCCCTCTTGTATTTTTTCCTTTTGCCTTGATTTTTAAAAGAGCTATATCTGCCTTTGGGTCTTCCAGGCACCCAATAGCACAGGGACTAATAGGCAGAAAGGTGCTTTCTTTTCAAAACCGTTTGCTGAGCCTCCTGCCTGTGATCTGGGGAGAGCAGAGCTATGCAGGCACTAAGTGGTGCTATTCACATCGCTCCCTGCCATCCAGCAACCAGACGGGTAACACACCTTTCAAAACTGTGCATTAAGCCTGTCCTTCTTCACCTAATGATGAGGTGAATGCTTTTCAACGGAGAGTTGTACAGTTGGTTCCCATTTGCTCAGCTGTGGCTCTCTTTTTTTCATGCTGTTTATTTTCCTTCTTTGGGTTGAATTGAAAATGAGCTGTTGTGAAAAGGCTGCTGTCAGAAGGAGCCACCCTGGCCTCCTCCCAGTCACAGACACCACACAAGCTCATCAGCATCCTTGCGCCAGGACTTACACTCATCCCACCTCCATCCTTCACCTAATTAAGCAGGCAGAATACTCTGTTTCTAGGGTGCTGGGTTAGTTTGCTGCTGACTTAGAGGCCTAGTTCCCTGAGGTCAAGCAAGCACTGGAAGTGGCAGGAGCGTGCTGCTCGGAGCAGGGAAGGGAGGATAGAGGCAGGTCATCCTTGAAGTTAGAGCTGCAAGCTAATGCCAAATAGTGGTGATCTCACTCCATTACTGCTTCCAGCTGTGTTCTCCATCCTTCTCCCTTGAGCTGAATCCAGTGATGGAGTGAATTCTGGGTGAGTTGATTCAGCTGGCCCATCTGGCTGAAAACTATTCATTTTCATGGTTAGTTTTCTGCTGCTCTGATGAGCAGATTTTGCCCTGTGGCCACACAGCACTAGATGCAATTTAAGGAAAGCAGTGTAAATGGGAAACAAGGACAGCAACTAGCTTGTAGACAAACTCAGCCGTAATACCAGACTGCACCTAAGAAGCAGCTAGATCAATCCAGCTCCCCTGCTGTCACTGAAATAACCAGATCTCTAGGCAGCTTGCTTTCCTACCTGTGTTCTTCTGCTCTAACAGACATATTCTCAGTGCAGAAAGAGTATTTTTATCTCCCTTAATCTGTGCTCAGAGAATTGCATTAGAGCAGGCAATTTCAATTTCTTCTGATACGTGGACTGCTAGTGGACAGGCAGATCCTGCACAGCAGAACTGAATCTATTCTCTTCCATCCCTTTATGGTTTTTGTGTTCACAGTGGCAACAAACACAGACTGAAGTCTAGCGCACAGCTCAGAACCCCTGAGAATCACGAAAGTCCCACCAAAATGGTGACAGTTATCAGGTATCATTTTCTTATTTTTTTGTTTTTCATCCAGGATAATAAGTAAGGGCAGATTATGGGGAGCAAAGTGCCTAAACAAAGATGGAAACAACCTGCTCACTCCTGTTTCTTATTGGGCATCAATGGACAAATTACTGAGACAGGACTTTCATTTTCTCTCAATTGTGTATGAGTAGGATATCCTCAAAGGAGATAAGCAATAATATAATTTCATAACATGAGAGCATTTGTTACAAAGAGTAACAAGTCTAGGTTTGTTTCCAGGCTGCACTTGAAACTGTGCCTTTCCTTGGCCTGCAGAAGTCCCTCTTTGAGAGTCTGTGACTCCTCTCCCCATCAATCACTCCAGAAGGCTGTTTTGGTGCAGTGGGGTTACAATGGCAGTGCTGGATCTCAGGGAAATAGAGCCTCTCTCCCTCCTTTTTTTTCCATCTCCACCATACTGTGTTGTTATTGTTGTTGTTGTTTTTAAGTGGCTTTATTCCCAGGTCTGGCACGTAGTCCAGTCACATAAAAAACTGAATCAGTACAACTGCCAGGGCAAAGGGCTGCAAAGAGATAAGTGTGAACGAGTTAAATGACAGACAGGATTTCCTTAACCTGCCAAATCCTCATTTTTCATCACATCTTGAGTTCAGGACTGGCACATCTGGCACATCTGGCACCTGAGCTAGCACCTTTGGCTTAAAGTGCCTGAAGTTTATTTACATACCTTCTCACCCCTATGTTGCTGATACTTGAGAGCTGCCGAACAGCTCGTGTATTTCTCCTCTTGAATACAGAGAGATATGAATCCTCTTCCTTTTGTATGCTTTCCTGCAAGATAATGAAATCTTTGGGTATGGAAGGAAAGGACATAATAACAAATAATTGGATGTGGTCATGGAGTCATCAGCTGGGGACCTCACGTATCTCATGCAAAACAGGGTCTGGTGTGGCTGGCATAACAGGCAGTTTTGGGAGGGAAACACAAAGCAAGAGGTAGAAAACAAGTTTATAAAGGAGAATCTTAACCGAGTTGATTACATCCCACTGGCTGGATTTCTGAGCCCAGGAGAGAAGAGTCTGAATGCATCATTCAGTGGTGCTGTGCCTCTGCACAGCAGTCCTAGAACAGCAGAGGTTAATGCTCAAAATGCCAGCATTAGGCCCCCGAGATAATATGCCATCATAATGAAAGGAGCAATTCTCTTACTTCTGTCTCCAGAAACTGCCTGACACTTGAAGAGCCTTACTAGAGTAAGTATGTGAGTTAAGAGCTGCATCCTTTGCTGACACAGTCACACTGATAAGAGCCTTCATTTAGATGCAGCTCTACAGACACAGGCAGGAAGACCAGATCTTTAACCTCACAGAGACACTCACAGCAACAAAGTCTTTCTAGTAGAGACAAGCTTTTAGGCTCAAAAGGATGTGAATGTGAATCTCCTGTGTGTTGCTTTTGTTACAGGACTCCATGGAGTGCTTATCATTGTAATCGTTGTGTAGTCTTTATATAACAGCAAAACACAGAGAACAAAACACACTCACATATATATAAGACATGTAATGAAATACTGTTACATTTTCCAGTTGAAGGACAGGCTCTGAAATTCCCAGCAGATACTGAAATGTCTTTCTAGATCAAACCTGGATGAGAAAATCCTTTGCCAGATGGATTGCTAAGCACCAGCAGCTCTGTGTCCAGCACCTCCCAGCACCCTGCTACCAAGGACAGGCAGCCAGTTCTTGCTAAGTTTCTCTATTCAAAAAGAGGGCAGTAGCAATCTTAGCTGGTTGAACCTGTGGTGTGAAATGTCCAATCCAGGTCCTCAGGCATTCATTATGACCCCTCATGTCATTTTTCATGTGAAATGTAATTATCTCACTGTTGATCACCTAAACAGAATAATCACAGAGTCACAGAATATCCTGAGTTGCAAGGAAACCATGAGGACCATCATTCCAGCCCCAGTCCCCAGACTGCTCTGATCATGAAAGTGAGGTTCTGGCCCTGATTAGGACTCCCAAGTTTCACAAAACCAAATAAGTGTTGAACATGACCGGTTTGACAAAAATAATACTCTCTATGTAAAGGCAAATAACTTAATGCACTACAAAAAATCCAATCATTTTGATCTTCTTAACAGTAACTTTATAGATGGGAGAAAAACATCCATCAGGGTGACTGGAATGTCCTAAAGGTCCAAAAGGAAAATCTCTCTAGCTGCAAGAAAACAGGTCAGTTTTAGCAACGCATTAATTGCAAAATTATCCAAGTTTTTAATTTTTATTTTAAATATGTATACTTTTTCTTTTTGAAGGAGCTTTTTTTTTCCTTGGAATTTGTAAAATGCACTATTAGGAGAACACCTGCTTTCAGAGAACACTTATTTTTCCCAGTGGCCCTCTGCAAGATCTTACCTTCTATCATGTTGGCAAGAGTTAGTTCAGCAATTGCCTTTGACATTGTGAAGCTCCAAGTCTCTGCAAAGAAGTAGTGAAAGGATTACATGAACTAGTCACTGTGGAAAACCATAGCCATAGGACCAGGATAGCAGGAGCCTGTGGCTACTGCATGAGACAGGCAGCTTCATCCTGTCACCAGTGTGGGACTGCACAGCATTTTTCCTTTCAACAGATGAGCTCACTGCCAGCGACTTACTGATTTCAATTCTGGAGATGCGGGAGCCACTTACCTATTGCACAGCCTCAGAAAAAGGTAGACAAGAGCTTTACAGAAGGTCTCAGGCATCCCTATTCCGACTGGAGACTGCTCAGTTTCTAACAAAACGAATTGTCAGCTATCAATGGATATATGAAAGCCTTAACCTGTGGAGTGTTACAGGATAAATGAAGGCTGTGATTGGGGAGTTACTGAATGCTTGAGGATTTCCAGTATCTTGATTTCCAGATGCCATTAAAAATCCACAACCTCAAATTTCACAGCAACTCAGCTCCCCCTGTGAGACCATTATGCATCCATGACTGGACACAAGGATGTGCCACTTCTTAACCTGACAGCATATTGCTACACACTGCAGCATGTAAATTCAGCTCTGCTGACATGTCAGCCTCCTTCAGTGTAAGTTTATTCAAGCAACCGTGCAGTATATGTTTGCATGGGTATTTTCACATACAAGAAGCAAATTCTCTCTGCTCCTTATTCTGCTAATTTTGCACTCACAGCTGTTTCTTGAAGGAACTCATCTTCTGAACTGTGAGGTTGGGTGCTGAGCCCCACTGGGCTCACTGCTGCGCTTCGTGCTTTCAGTTCAGACCTAGAGGTCTCTAGGAACTTACCTCTGTTCTGATTCTTGCATGAGCTTGTAACATGAACTGTTGATTAAAAATATACAACCTTCTACCATCTCTGCACTTGTATGAGAAGTACATCTGTTTTCAGTGAGCTGAGAAAGAACCAGAGATCCACGGGGATCATTTTGGTTGAGCAGTTTCCACAGCAAAGTAATCAAGTGATTGCAGTGCCTCGCTGCGCTGCCTGCTGCTTGTGCCTCTGGGATCACGAAGTAGAAGCAAACCCTAAATGACAAGACCCTGCTCCCAGCAACCTCTGCTGGGCTCATTAATCCACGGGGTCATGATGTGGCACTGCTGCCGGAAAACAGCTGGGGTGGGTCTGTTTTTCTCCAGCCTGCACGTAAGTGAGACCAGAGCTGCCAGACACTGCTCACACCTGCAAACAGTGGGAAGTGAGTGAAAGCAGGAGAGCCTCCCCAAGGATTTTCAACAGAGCCAGGAAGCTGACATTGAGGCTGCTCCTTGGCTTGCTCACAAGCTTTCTGTGTGTCTTCAGGCCACTTGCTCTCATTTCTGGGTACCTCTGCAATGTCCCTGTATGAGTGCTGGGTGCCAGGGCTCAGTGAGCTCAGGCAGGACTCAGACACAGGCAGGCCTGTGCCATGGTGGGCTCGATTCCAGCCCAGAGGCTTTGTCTGATGCAAAATCACTCCTCACATTGCCTAACTGTCTTGTCACCTTTGGTAACAGCCGTGTTGGAAGCCGACCATTTCCTCTCAGACAAGTGAGCTCACTGCCACTTCAGACCTGTGTCAAAGGACTTTGCGTGTCACTTACAAACAGGCCATTCTCCATCCCCACTACAAAGGCCCTATCTGCACTACAAAACAAACACAACTGACCCACATACAACAGAGCAGCCTTTTTGCATTGGTTTGTCCCACCAAGGAAGGGACCTGGAGCTGAGGAGGTTTGGAACTTTGCTTTCCATCAGCCTGAAGGCGACACTTTGCTGTCTGTGCTAATGCACACCCAGCTGCCACAGCTGACCAAGCCACTTGGCAATGCTCCACTTCTCATATTGCTTCAGCACACGTCTTGAACATCATTTATCAGAACATCATTTACAAGTTGTCTCCAGGAGTGAAGCTTACTCCAGGAGACAACTTTTTTTTCCTATTCTCCAAGAGTAGGAAAATATATCTTGGTAGAGTCCTTATTCAGAGACCCAGACAAGACCCCATTTCCAGTACTGCCACAGTGTATTTTGCTAGCACAATTCCACATTTATTACTTGCTGTCTGCTCACTCTGGATAAACAGAATTTATTTTCTGACTCTAGGGGAACCCTGAATGTGGTTTTGAACATGTGGTCACACCCAGCTAAGGACAAAGATGTGCTTCATATGCCAGGTAATATACTGCTGGACTCACTCCATGCAGTCCAGACGAGCTCAGTTTACAACTGTATGTGAGTAACATCCAGCAAAGCTGCCCAAAGCAAAGCTTTGCGGATCTGCTGTCATTGTGTTGGAATTGCTAATGGCATGCAGTCAAGCGCTAAGGAAAAAGCATGCTACATTGCAAGCCCAGATAAAATAACTTTTTTGATAACAAACTGTGTAAAATTGCCCAGATTGGCTCACCTCAAGTTCCTCCTTGCTTCTAGAGAGTTTATCCCGCATTCCTTGAGCTATATAATGAGATGATTGCTACAATAGTTTATGTTGGCTGTGTGGCACATGAAATAGGGCAGAGTGATAATACAGCAGAGAGGGTGTAGAGCAGCAGCTGTTACACTTTCAAAGAGCATTACTGATCTTTTTATAGTTTGCTGCAGTTGACATCACAGCTAAATAGAGTCTCACTCTAAAATATAATTCACCCAGCCTATGCAGCCTTAAAGCCATGCATCGCTGGGAGGAGAGAGGGTCACAGGAAGCGGTGCAATGCCAGAAAGGCAGTAAAAGCATGGGGATATGGCTGCTTCTTTTCCCTGCATGCATTACAAAAGGCTTCCCCAGGAAGGCCAACCACCTCTGGAAAACAGCAAGAGAGCATAACCTCTAAAATTACAGTTGCTGCTTTTATATTGGTGTCACTGTGATGCTGCTAGAAGTGGGTAAAAGCAACTGTGCAGTACAATTCATCGGTGAGAAGTATCCCACAGCAGACCTCCCTCATGAGCCTGAGTGCATGAGCTTTCAGAGCTTTCAGGAGCGTGCTTTCCACCAGCAGGCTACTCACTAGTAAGAAAATAATGAAGCTGGGCTTAGGGGAGACCCAGACAGAACTCAAGGGCAATGGAAATAATGTCACAGTGGTGGCTGAAACTCAGCCAAATAGTTTTAGCACAGCAGATTCACCAGTGCCCATTGTGTGAGGTTTGGCCGCCAGAAGTCCTAAATCCATGCCATGCGTGCACGTGTCTGAAGTTTAATATACAGTTGTGGTGATTCCTTGACAGTTGGCACTTGACAATTGGGCTTGATGATTTTATAATCAGTAAGGTTGGAAAAGATTTCTACCTTATTGTACATACTCCATATGAATGGGTTGGGTTTCTGAAGTAGCTTTCATGGTTTGACACATACTGCACCTCTCCTTGGGTTCTGTGACCAAAGAATGTTTGGTTTCCACCTGTTTTCTTCTGAGATTTCCCTCATGGGAAACATATCCCCCTGAACTGCCCTGTTTCATCCTGTAGGGATTTGCCATCGCAACAAGAAGTTACCTTCATCAACAAAGGCTGCAAAACTGAGGAGACAGAGCATCACCACAGTCTGAAAACCTTTCCTTGGCACTGGTTATATGGCATGCCAAAAACATCCTGTGTAAGTTATGAGTACAGCATCTTTCACAGTCCAGCACTGTTTACTGTCTGAGGGGTGTTACGGCACACTCTGGCCTTAAGAGAAAGCTGCATGCACACAAGCCTTCTCTGTGCTAGGAAACTCATTGTCACCTTCACCAAGTGAACTAGCACATATTCAGCACATATTCACTGGCCAAGAATGATCAGCACTGCCTTCTTCCTTCCAAAAAAGGTCAAGTGAATTTCTGCCTAAAGCATATGACACTGCAACAAAAAAGTCCACTGCAGCCTCACACCAATGTCGTTGCCGCCCTGCTTATGCTGTGCTCCCACCTAGTGCTACAGGAGGGGATCTGGCCCAGTGTGTCACACCACCTCCTTGCCAAGGCATGCACTGCCTGCTCTCCTGGCCTGGCTTTATGTTATGCAGGGTAGCTGAGAGTGCTGCCCTACAGTGACCCCACGATGCCAGCAGCACTGCCCTCCAGGCATGCCTTCACCGTGCTTCACAGGAGGCATTCTCTTCCTTTACAAAACAAGGAGAAAGGACAGTTCAACTGAGTGAAACTTCTCTCTTTATTTTCTCCCCTTTCAATTTCCCAGCTTTTTCCATCCTGGCAAGATTTGTAAGGATGACAGCACTTTCAAAGTGCCAGAAAACCATTAATACTGCCATACTGTCACTGGCCAAGACACATATGACATTTCAGATATCCAGGTGATGCTGTGACTAATGTGATACTGTGTTCAGTTTTGCAGTTTCCAGTCACTGTCATAAGGACTTGGTGTTCACATTTCAGGAATGGATGGCCAGGCCAAAGGGTGGTGATAGTCATGGAGGAACTCCAAACAGAATCACAGACAGTGATGCTGCTGCACCCTTTGTTGATCAGTCAGCCCTGCAGAAAATTCTTATTACTCCCTTATGTCTTCTATTACCTCAAAGACGTAAGGGCAACTTCCCAGGTGTGAAAAATATGACTGTAGAAGAAGACAAATGCTCTCTCCTAAGGATACAGGGCATGGATGCAGTTATCTCATTTTGAATAACAAATGCATTTGCTCTTTGGCCTGCTGACCGATGGCATAGAGAAACTTCCAGGCAGTGGGGAAGAAAAGCTGTCAAAGAGAAAAGTCTTAAATCCCCTAATACTGATAAGACAAGCTTGGTTAAATGCAAAAGAGAGGGGAAAGAGTCTACAAGACTAGAAGATAACGAGAAAGAGATAAAGCTACCAATAAAAAGAGGAAGACCTCTTGACAACAAAGGAGAGGGTCAGACTAAAGAAGTGACAACACCGTGCCTTTGACAAACAGGGCCAAAGTCAAATTTGCAAAAATGCCTGGGGCACTGGGCAGGACCAGGGCAGGAATAGGGCCTAGGAGGAGGCAATCTGTTTGCAGTGAGGAGCAAGGCAGTCCTTAGGGTTGTATTGGGCTGCTGACATGGGGCAGAAGAGCAGCTGGAGAGGATAAAAGAGATACTTTCCTATGCAAGCACATGGAGCTTCAGCATCAGATGCCAGAAAATCATGCCTATAATCATGCTTATAAAAATCAGGATAACCCACAGAAATAATGCCTACTGAATTTGTTACATAGAATTATCTTTCTTTTGCTTTTCTTCAGTGCAATTTTAAATAGCAAGGTAATATGAGTCAATTAATGCATGGAAGAGAATTACCTCATCAAATGACATAGTAACTGCTGCACACCCCAGCTCTGAACATCAGAAATTGCTGATTTAATTAATCATCAGCCACAAATCCTCAGCTCGGGTGGAACTTCCCTCACTCCACCTACATCTTAAAACCGAAAAACTTCCCAGCTGTACAGGGGCCTGAAATAAAACACCCCAGAAAGGAAAAAATGCCAAAGAAAAGCAAAACTACTTTTTTGCAAGTGCCAAAAAAAGAGACCAACAGTTACTTGTCTCTAAAACCAACCAGAAAAGAAGAACAGAAACATGTAGACTAAATGATAAGAACAAAACCTGAGCATCAACCTTGGCATGCAGCAAGTACACACACTCCAGCAGCAGAAGGGAAGAACAGGGCTGAAGAAATTTGCAGTTAATACCACTCAGAAAAGAAAGATTTGTGTGGTGTAACAGAACAGAGCAGCCAAGGGAAAGACGTTGGCTCTGTGTCAACCTTGTAATGGGCATCCAGCCTTACCAGGAGAGTGCTGGTGCTTCCCATTGCTTTCTGATGTGAACGATCAGAAGAGAGTTTGCTTCGTATTTGGGTTCTTCTCTTCATAACCACAAGACATTAGCTTTAAAACAACAACAACAACAAGATAAAAATCGAGATTCTCATAGAATCTATTGATTTCAGAAGCTGAAGGCACTAAGATACCAAACACTGCAAGACAAAACCAGAAAATCTCGTGATTGCCATTTGTCAAGCTGGGATAGATAGAAGAAAGACTTCATCACATGTGGAATGAGGAGGGCTTAGGAGCCTGCCAAACAGTGGTAGAAAACAATGCCTTAACACTGCTTGCTAAGACCAGGAAGTCTAAAAGCAGTAGATAGGGGACTCTTCAGAGCCTGTTAATTATTCAATGCTGTTAAAGAAGATGTAGCCCCTGTGCTACATATCACCCTGCCATTTCCTGCCAGCCTTGCTGGGTTTGCACATTCTGACTGCACCCTGCAGAGTGGCTCCAGGTAAAGAGCTGAGTTGCAGCACAAGGAGAAAAACAGGGCTCTGTTTTTTTAACTTAACACTCCCCTTCTCATCTTCCTTTCTTCTTGTTATTCATCTGCAGAGACAGAGATTCTCCTTTGTTTGTGCTGTGAATTAACTAAAGGTCACTGGAAGTTCAGGCAAGATAATAATTTTATATGTACAAATGCACACATCAACAAATATTAAAAAAAATTCCTTCTTTAAAGGAAAATACCTGTAAGAACAGAACATGACTGTTCTACAGACCTCATTCAGAGGATGTGAATGAGCAGGCAACAGGAAGAAGTCAGTTAAATACACGCTATAAGTTCTCCCACAGCATCACACTATAAAACTAGAGAGGGCACAGAGAAAACAAGCGTCAACAGGACTTGCTTCAGCCTAAGGTTTGCTGCTAAAATATCTTTGAGTCTGCTCTCTCACTTCTGAAGCACCGTGACTGATTGCCAGGTGTGTGCATCTGGCCGTTCTCAGGACATCTCCAAACTCAAGGACAGGCTCAGGTTTCACAGAGTTTTAATTCACCCCTAAATACCCAGGTGCCTTCCAACCAGGCTGCGTGCCTCCAGGTGGCATGCTCCCTTCTGCCTTCTCCTTTTCACATTCCTGACACTATCTCTGCCGTTTGCTTTTATCTCCTTCCCTCTCCCAAATCCTCTACCTTCCTCACTCGTAAGGTAGGGAGCCAGCTGCCAGCAGTCAGACATACTCTGCTTTTGCCCCTTTGCAGTGTATGAGTTCCCTCTGAAGCCGGACATCTCACCCCAAATCTGTTCCTGTTGGGATTTAACACACGCAGACCCTTGATCCTTTCATATGTATTTGCGAGGTCTTTGTGCCTTTCCTACCGCTTTCTTCCAAGCCTGCTGTATGTCTGCAGCTCTTATCGACTCCCCGGGACGGAATACACGAATGCACCATGAGGTCCTGAAGCCACGTCTCACACCTTATAGGAAATGGTTCACCCAACCAGGTCACACCTCCCTCCCAAACACAGGGAGTGAGTCACAGGGTGCTACCGGTGCCTGGATGTTGAAAGCAGAAAGGCAGCATTCCAATTCTCAAATAAAACCACATGTATACATAGATGTGATTAATAATAGAAAAGCATGATAGAATCATCCTTCAAAAAAGTCAGATCCCATTTATTTTAACCCCAAAAATGTGGTATGCAGCCACTGAGCAGGACTGGACCTTTACCTGGTGACCTGAAATCCTTACGGCACTGCACAGCTGTATGAACATGTCCTACACAGGTCTGGTATCAACGGGGTCTGACTGCTCTGGAACACATTTAGAGCAGAGGATGATGTGTGAGGATGATGTGTGGAGTCCCACAGTGACCAGAAGACCTCAGCTTTCAGAGCCACAGCTGAAGACCCATGACTGAGGTCTCAGTGGTCTCAGGAATACAGTTCTACACATCTGCAAACAGTCTCAGAGTGAGGACAAGGTGCAGCTCAATCCGTCGAGCTCTTCCTCTTTGCAGCCTGAGAGCTGGCAACACCAACACTGCCAAAGGACAGCTGTAAATGATCAACATGAGATCATGGTGAGATCAACTTAATGGCACAGATGTGTCTAAAAATACATAGATGTCGGTACATATGCATTAGGAAAACCTGAAAAACCTCTAAAAGCTTTTGGAGGTTGTAAGGAGCTTTGTCAGAGGAGTTACATGTTAGCTAGGAGCAATTAGAGAGAAATCAAGCATTCATTCTAAAGATTTCCTCTTAGGCAGAAAGGAAAAGCCATCAAAACCTGAGCCTGGTTTACATTAATGGCTGTTGGTATCGGGGTCTGATGGGGAAGCTGGAAATTACATGACACTGTCATGCCAGAAGAAACTCTGGAGCAAACACACTTACACACCCATAAAAATGTCTCTGGTCTACAACTAATTTCCTTTTTCTTCCCTCCCCCCCCCCCCCCCCCAAACTAGTATCAGTTATACAGGCACTGCTGCTGCTGCTTCTTCAGAAGAAGAATTTTTATTAAATTTTAGCTTTTACAGCAAAAATGTGTTTTCACTTTTTTTCTTAACATTTCTCTAAGGAGATGAAACTGGGTGCACGACCATTGCTACTTCTTATGTCAGGCTTCTCTCACCATCTTCTGAACCTGCTGGCTACCTTCCATTAAAGATAACACATACATTGGGATCTCCAAGACATCAAGATTTGCGAAAACACTCAAGTAGATGAGAGACCTAAATTTGTGCTCTTAAAAAGTTCAACATGGTTTTTAGAAATGAGAACATTCCCATTAAGAACATCCCCCTCCCGTATCGTACACTTGGTAGAACAAAAAATGATCATACCAGAGTGCCCTGCCTGCAGAATCCCAGCACAAAGCAAATGAAGGAGTAAAAAGCAAGAGAGGTTCACACACAGGACATGTATCCTAGTGACTGACAAACCACTGCATGGCAATGCTTCATCCCCTCCAGGCAGAGCAGCAACACGGCTACAGGCACTAGGTATCCCAAGGAAAGCATTTAAGATATGACCAAATGCCATGCTGCTGCTTATATCTGCAGGCATTCCAGGAGTCTACCCAAAACTCAGCTCCAACAATCAGTAAGGAGACATGTCAGTGCACATGGTTAAAGTTGACTCTATGACCCACAGCAATTGGAGAGAGTCCAAGCAGCCTGGAAGTGGAGCAGGCCAGCAAATGCCTCTTTAAAGCTGCAGCGTTTCAGAGCCCTCCTTACAGTGCTAGGTGCCTGCTGATGGCAGCAGTGACATGGCAGCATGCTCTCCACCTGCTTTTGTTGCTGCGTTCCATATTTAGAAATGGCTATCTCAATTTCAGATGTATTAATTCAAAAAAGCCATTCACTTCTGGACTGATGGTAGATTCTGCTTTTCAAGGCGAGAGGTAGGATCCTTCTTTGTGCCCAGCCAGAACAGAAGTAATGACAGGGTGCAGAACTAGAGAGGGAAAGAGTCTCAATATCCTCCTCAGGACTTTGAATTCCTAGCCAGCACAGCACGGGGCAGATGCAAGCACCACGTGATGCTCACCGGTACTGGGGTGAAGCTCTGTGGGAGCTGGTGGGAGGTTGCTGGCATTATGGGGAGAGATGGTGGGAGAAAGCCTACATTACTGAAAGTACCTGATCATCATGTGTGCGTGCGAAAGCACGAAGGTACAAACGCCTTATGCATAAAAGCTCTTTCAGAGCTGATGCTCAGCACGCCGTCCCTTCAGAGGGAGCAGCATCTAACACAGTTCGCTGAGGACAACCTGTACATCTCACGTTCCGATGGTGGCCGTGCTGCAGCCGGACATGGCTCCTCGCAGGCACAGGGGTGGGAAGGGTGGTGGCAAGACTCGGCTCTGCCCGCTGCAAGCTGAACTCTGGGGCTCTCCAGGTGCGTTCACCTGCAGCTCGCACAGCTGACAGCACGCACCTCGCTTGCAGGATGCAAACCCCACAGCAGCGCCGCCCAGACTCGGTACCACACACGACCCAGCGGTGCGACACCAACCCCGTGGCACCGAGGGAGCTGCGGTCCCGGCTCCGCGCCGGACCCCCCGGGCCGGGGCCGCCTCCCTTCGGCACCCCCGCCCCCGCCGGTCCCCTCCCGGCTATAAAGCCCTGCGGGCGCCCGGACCCCTCCTGGCCCGCCGCCATGGCCGCGCTGCGCTTCGGGCCGCCCCCGGCGGAGCTGCCCGCGGTGCCGCCCTCCTGCCCGCCGGGCCGGTGGCTGTGCGGGACGGTCGGGGGCAGCGGGGGAGGGCCCGGGGCTGCCCCGGCGCCCCTCGCGGCGCCGCCCCCGGCGGCGGAGGGAGCTCCATCGGCGCAACGTCGGAAACGGACGAGCTTCACGGCGGCGCAGCTGGAGACGCTGGAGCTGGTGTTCCAGGACACCATGTACCCCGACATCTACCTGCGGGAGCGGCTGGCCGACGCCACGCAGATCCCTGAGTCTCGCATCCAGGTGAGGGGCGGCGGGTGCCCGCCCTCCTCGCCGCCCGCCCTCGCCGCGCCCTCACGGCCGCCCTCTCTCCCCAGGTCTGGTTCCAGAACCGCCGCGCCAAGTCTCGCCGGCAGCGGGGGCCGCCCCGGCCGGGTCCCCCCGCCCCGCCGCCCCAGCGCCCGCCGTGCGGCGCGGCCCCAATGCTCCGGGCCCAGGAGGAGCGCCGAGAGTGGCCGCCCCGCGCCGCCGGCCCGCCCGGCCCAGTGCCGCGTCCGCACGCGGGGAGCGGAGGCGCCCCGGCAGGGTCCTACCCGCCCCGCCCCGCGTTCCCCCTCCCGGCCGGCGGTGGCTTCTCGGAGCCGGGAATGGAGTGGGAGGAGAACGCCCTCGGCGCCTTCCGAGCCCTCTGACGGCCGCCCGGCCCTGCCCTGCCCGCGCCTCTTGCACTTTATCCCGGAGGGACTGCGCCTATTTATGACCGGGAGATGGGGGCGGCTGCGCCGGTTGCCGGCACCGTGTTACATTGTTTACAGCTTCTATTTAACCTTTTTAAGCCATCAAGCCGACCGAATGCACTGTTCTAGGGAGGATGGGGGTGGGGAGGGGACTGCTGTTACTTTTTGAGAGAGAAAAATAAATAAAAGTTCCCATTTCTGCTCTGCGCTGCTATGGAGCCGAGAGTTGTTTTCGTGATGCAGACAGGGATGGGCTGCTGACCTCGGAGTGGCCATAGCCCCTGAGAGCCACGGGTGCAGCGAAGGGAACTAGAGAGCACTAAACCAGCAGCCTTTTCCCACATGGGACAGTGTGAAGTTAGCACATAAGAAATATATAAAGAAAAAGCCCCTCAAAGGGGGGCATTTTTTAACGACCATATTAGTGTATGCGTATCTTAAGGCAGCTCTTCCTGCTTATGAGCAGAGCAAGCTGTCAGACTCCAGATAATAGAATCAGAAGACCAGTAATATCATCCAGTCCAACTGTCAGCCTATCCTCACCGTGCCTGCTAAGCCATGTTCCTTAGTACCACATCAGCCCAGCTCTTGAACACTTCCAGGGACAGTGCCTCCACTCAGACAACTTGTGCCAATGCATCACCACTCTTTCTGAGAACAAATGTTTCCTAATATCCAACTTCAACCTCCCCATGTGCAACTTAAGGCCGTGACCTCTTGTCCTATCACTGTTACCTGGGACAAGAGGCCACTGGCCTTCTTGGCCACCTGGGCACACTCCTAGCTCATTTTCAGCCAGCTGCCAGCTAACAGCCCCAGATCCTTTTCCTCCATGTCTTTCCTGCCACTCTGCCCCAAGCCTGTACCAATACATGGGGTTTTTGTAACTGAAGTGCAGGACCCAACCCTCGGTCTTGTTGTAGCTCACACAATTGCTCTCAGCTCATTGATCCAACCTGCCCAGATCCCCCTGCAGGACCTTCCTACCCTCAGGCAGATTGGCACTTCCTCGCAACTTGGTGTCATCTGCAAACTTAGCAAGGGTGCACTCAATCCCCTCATCCAGATCAGTAAATATATTACGTAGGGCTGCCCCAGTACTGACCTGATGAACACCAGTCAGGAGACAACTCCTGAACGTCACAAGGCTCTTTTGGAGACAAAAACAGAAGCAAGGGGTGTGTGTACTGTCGGGGAAAATAACCTGTGTCAGGAATCACACCCTATAGGACAAGGTAACCAATACCCCAAATCTTTTGGTGTAACCCATCACATACCTGTGCTTGCTGGATCTGAGACAGCCAAATTCCTGTAGAGCTGCAAGCTTGCAATGCTGAGTGGTGCAGCAGGAACGCTGACTGAGGAACTCTCTCCACAAACAAAATAACAGAGCTGTCCTTGGCCAAACTGTAGAGCAAACAAATAAAAATGAAAATCTGACACCATCCATCCCAAGTGGACGTGGGTGCCCAAGGAGCTGTTGGGGATGGAGTACTCATAGTATTCACACGCGTGCTCAGCTTCCAAGTATACAACAGTGGCTTGCACACTGAGCCTGCAAGCTGCTGCTGGGAATGGCAGCCCCTGCTGCTCCTTTTCCATTGCACTCTGCAGTGACTGAATTCATTGAGCTACGTGAGGAGCAAACAAGGAGACAAAGATGAGCTGCTTCTCATCAGCACAGCTCCCTGCACTGTGCACCAGGTGTTCAGTGAGCACCCAGAAAGAAGGGGAGGGGTGGAAGTAAACTGCAAGAGGATTTTTTCCCTTCATGCCAGCAGTGGATCACATTAGTTATTGTCAGATTGAACCTTTGTGCCCTAAGTGAGGCTCTGGCATTTCTCTCTGTTTAAATGAAAACTGCAAGTGTGGGGAACCTTTCCATCTACTTTACCAAACAACATAAAATGAAGGCACTGGAAGGGCCACAGCCATGTTCTACTACATGATGAGAGGAGCAGCTCTAACTGGAGCAAAAGCAGTGTCTGGTGTTTTGTAACACTCCTTGTACATTTTCTAGATACTTCAAAACAGCCACTCACCTTGTTACCCAGCCATCACGTTTCGTTCTCAGCAATTAACTTCTTTTAAAAAATGACTTGAAACCACGTGCCAGAAGTTTGCATTTTTGTGAAATATATCAACTCTTACAGTTCAATTTATTCAGTTACAAATTTCACCGAGAATAAAAGATTTATGCATTTCTCTTAATTAACAGAACAAGTTTAGCTAAATATAAACTCTGCACTAAAGTTTTGCAGTGGCACAATACCAACACAGAATACAGAAGCATCTTTAAACTATACAAAATTTTAAAATTGAAAATAATCCTGTTTACATATTCTTTATACATTAACATATAAAAGACCTCATTTAATGAGGCATCTAAAGGAATCCAAAACAACTCTACAGCTATCTCTGAAAATCCATATCTGGAAATGATTCATTACACAGAAGCTTTACAAGACTATTTAAACAAACCAATACACACTTTTTACAAGGTTAACATTCCAAAAATGTACTCATAGGCAGGTTGTCACTTTTAATTTTTGCAGTTTACCTCACTGGTTATATTTTATTATAAAAACCTTTGTATTTATATATGTAGGGTATGTCAGATAACCAGGAATTTAATTTAAAAGTTGTGCAAAACAAACCAAAAGTTGGAAAAACAGTATGTTTTATCACTCATTTATATAAAATACCAACTAAAACACTTCTTTTTGCCCCACATAGAGGGAAAAAGCCGTAACGACTCTGTTTCTGGAAAGGTATCACTTCCATTTTTTATATTCCTTCATTAGACTTCTTATATAAGTTATGATAAATTAAATGTTCCAACGAAACACTGGCTGATCTACAGACCTGCCCAACATCTTCTGCAACTTTAGTTCTCTGTCCACATCCCACCGCTGCTTCTTTAGACCTGGAACCCTCAGCCCATGCTGTTACCATGCTAGCTGGTGGCATCTCAGGTACCTACAGAAGTGCAGCTTGAAGGAACAAAGACTGCCACATAGTTACTGATGTGAGCCATTTCCTCTTCATCACTTCATCTAACGTACCAGGAGAGCCAACAACAAGAGGTGGGCAGAATTAATCTGAACTTTTAAAAACTAAGTTCAAATTATATGAAAGTATGTTTTCAGGTGTATTATAATAAATGCAATTACTAAGAGATTACCAGTTAGCAAAACTACTGCATGTGAATAACAAATGGAGAAATTTAATGTAATGCTTGCCAGTAATGCTGGTTTCCTTAAGAAGCAAATACAATATATTTTAAAGGGTCCGAGAGGTTTTCTTTTCCCTTATCTTCTGGCAGTTAGGGCATTTGTTGAAGCATATATAAATGAAGAGGATTTTCCAGAACTACTTGCTATACACTTGAAAGAAAGTTTTCAGTCTCTGTTGGTGTTATTAGCTGCAAAGGCATGTAAATTTCCCATCTGGCTCAGACCACTCTGAATATGTGCAACATGGATCTCAACATTATTCTGAAAACAACTACAAGGGAGAGAGGAAAGAAAGAAAAGGATTAAACCTCTTACTTAAGGGTTGCATATGAGTACTTCTACAAGGTCAAATAAATCATAGTAGTGCATTCATATCAGTTATCAGGTTGCATCAGCAAATAGCATTTACAAAAGCAGTTGCATGAAGTCAAAATTACTGACTTGGGTTCTTTAAAGACCAACTGTAAAGAACCACTGTAAAGTGGTTGGAGCTAATGAAAGAAAAACATTGTGAAGAGATGCTAAAGTACCCAGACTGAGTACAGTGAAATGCAAAGATCATCACCTTCTTAGCAGTGTTTATCAGCCCTTAGTTGAATCCATTCCCACATTTACTTGCAACATTGATGACAGGAAGTTTCTTTTTTCTTTTTTTTTTTTAAATCAAAATGGAAAAGTGCTACAAAAAAACCATTTCTCAATCCTTCAAAAAATCAGTAAAATCAAAAAGCTGCCTTACTATCTTGGCGAAAAACAAACAAACAAACAAACAAAAACCAAACATGGACGTAGCAATACCAGTGTGGAGGGCATAAGAAAATGCTTAGCATTTCAGTATTTTTTTTTAAATTATGTAATTTAGTGACTATGCAAATCTTTAAAAAAGTCATGGTCACAAACTGTTAGAGTTCACAGTATACTCAGGAAGAATATCATCATGTTCTTGCTATTTTTATAATGCCTCCTCAGGCACCTGCTTGTGACAACTGCTGAAAAATGGACACTGGACTAGAGGAGCCTTTGATCTGGCACAATGTGGCTGTTCTTTTGTGGTTGGTTTGTTTGTGGGGTTGTTTTGTTGGTTTGTTTTTTTCCATTTAAAGTATTGTTAATAGAAGCCAGGCAGAAACTCTGATTGTCTCAGATACCAATGTCTGATATTTACAGACAAAAGATTGAGTAACACTAAAAAAAAGAATACGGAAATTGTACAGAAAATACTCTAAAGTAACAGTTGTCAATGAATTTCTTGCTCCTCAGTCATTTTAGTTGTTGCTGTATCAATTTATCACTTTTTAATTTTTTTTTTTTTTAAATCAGGTTACTGCACTGGTAGGTTCAAACAGAAAACTGCTAATTCTGTACTACTTTAAGAAGATCCCTTTAAATGGAACCATTTCCATAAACAGTTACCAGATTAAAATCCTTACTTATACTTACTTACATTCACTTCTAAAAGACATTAACAATTGCTTGCTGACACAAAACGTGTAATTAGGAATTAAATACTCAAAGTAGTGGTACCTGATATTTGAGGAGTCTATTGAATTCTTAATGTCATTTAATGAATCTGTTAGTGATTTAAATTCAAAGGAATTCAGGTCACCTCCTTCTGCTAGACACTGCAGGAGAAGAAAACAAAAAATGTTCTAACAGTTCAGCACAAAGAACCTGTCAGAGGCTTAATATTATGTACTTAATTGGGAGATACCATTTTTGCAATTATTTTACCTTAATCTGCAGTAATATTGCTGTAAGTCTAGAGATAAGGTCAGTTAAATTTTCACTTTCGACACAAAGCTGTCCTGTTGTGGAGGAATTTGCTTGCCTAACAATTTCCTGAGCCTCCTCTTCACACCTCCGCCTCAGATCTGTTGGCTGGTCTGCGGGCTGGAGGCCTTGGTCTGGAGCAAGCTGCACAGACAGAAAGAAAGATCAATGAAGATTAAATAGCTCCTTTGCATTTGGTGCATGTATGAACTGAGAAACGATTGCAATAAAGTCCCCAGGTATATAGCCTGCTTTGTTTTTTTCTTCATTTATATACATGCATGCCTATTCCAAAACTGGACACTGGCATCATCAGAAGTGTCTGCATTCAGGTAAGAGAGAAACAGAGAGAAATAGAGACAACAAAACAGACACAGCTGCTAGCAATTTCAGTTCCACATGAGCCCTGCTTACGCACTATTCCCAGAAAATTCTGATTTGTTTTTTAACTCAGGTTAAGCAGAAACAAATGCAGGTTCCAGCAAAATCTTACCTCATAACAATACTGCTGAACTTTATGCAACACTTTATTTAAGTCTTTGTTTAGTTGTTCTAGATCTAGAACAATAGTTGCATATCTCCTCTGAAACTCAATGCTTATTGGCATAGAATAGGATTTCTGTGGAAAAGACAAAGCATGTTAAAGTTAATGAAATATAAGTGGAACTCATCCAAAGGAATTTTCACTTTCAAATAATATTGGGGTATTTGAAATCCCAGTGCCCAATAGAAATGTTAACACGAAAAAACTTAAAGCTTAGTATCACTGCTTAGAACTCCAAGTGACAATTGGTGCAGTAACTACCATGCTTTTATTCTCTTCAGAAAGCACTATGATGATCTGTGGCACTAAACACTACAGATGACAACTACAGTCTGACCTGCTTTTTTCACTCATAGTGGGGCACGACTTCTTTGTACAGTATGAACAGAAGATTATTCTGTCAGTAGAAGAACAGTACAGGACAACATGTCCAGCAGCTCCAGAACATAAGACTCCAGACACTGACAAACAGTTCAGCTCGCAGACAAAAGATGGTTGGCTTTTAGTAGATGGAAACAGATAGCATCTCTGTCACAGGGCATCTATGCTTATCTTGAATGACCAGCATCACCTTTACCTCATCTCTGTTGCAGGACAAGTGGAAAAAAAATGAACCAGCTATCCTTCTTATTTGCATTTGTTTATGCAATAATGTTTAGTCATCAGAAAAGTGGATACTGTTCTGTGTACATGGCAACTAAAAAGAGTACGGTGATGTTAAGATGCTTCATTGTTAGGAAGCAGTCCTTTCCCTGCTTCGTGTGTATTTGAATTTATTACTATTGCCAGATAAAAATGGGCTATAACCAATATCTCTTCTGATTTTGGTCAGTTCTTTTTACTTCTATGCTGGATCATTTAAAAAAATAATAAAAAAAGCAAATAACTTTATTTCAGCAATTTTATCAATGATTATTAAAGTCTGACAAACTCTACCTGAATGAATGAAGTCAAAGGATTCTATTTTACTCATGTTTAAGTTTGATACTGGTATTTAAGTGGGCAATTGTTATGTTCAAAGAAAGAGTCATGTTCAAAGAAAATGCATTCTAAAGGAGAAGCAACACATACATAAGAGGCACAAATGTAGATGGGATTACCAAGGGGACAAAAGAGCATTACAGACAGGCTAAGAACATGACCCAATATATGTCTTCTATTTTTATCAGGACATAAATAGTGACAAGAGTTGCTTTATGATTGCTGACTGAAAAAGCAAATAGCAGAAGAAGTGTTTAACAGCTATCTCCAAGTCCTTGTCTAGGCTACAACTGAGTTAAGATTTATTTTTCCTGGACCATCATTTTCTCTATTGTTTCTTTGCTCTCTCAGTGTTGTTCTGTTCCTTGGTATTCTACAAAAAAGTTAAATCTATGACACAGCAGACAACTGACATGCTAATATCTGGATTTTTGTCAAGAGGAAAACTAGTGAAAACTCAGCCCTTCCTATGGATTTCTTTACCCCTACAAAGGTAAAGACAACTCAGTTGGAACAGATAGCTTTATCGTTTCTAATAAGGAGAGCTGGTAATTTTTCTGCATCAGAATTACAGTCTGCAGTAGCATGTCTTAATCTTGACTCTTTTTGCATCTACTTTATTAGTTTTATTAAGCACAATTAAAAGACAAAGCATTTGACATACAGGAGAAATAATATAACAACTAAACTGATAACAAGGTTTTGAAGAGCAGCCTTGGGGCAATAGGTAGCACGATAACAACGTGCACATTGCCACCAAAGGGATAAAGAAGAAAACCACACCACAATAAAGTCTTCAACATTCAAATATTTTACATTAAAAAAAAAATAAAAATCAGCATTTTTGGTTTAAAGAAATAAAGGGGATTCTTCTTCCTCTCCAGACTTCAACATTCTGTCTGTACATGGTAGGTAGAGACCACTGTCTGAATGGACATTAGCAGAAGGTTGAGACTGATAGCTTTCCACTTTCAAGATGATTGATAGCCATGGGTGGTAGAAGAGGCATTCTTGTAATTTTGATTCACAGACTGATGACTAGATAAAGCCTAGCAAGAAAACTGTCCTGCTCCTGATAATTATGCTGTAGCTGGTCATATATTGTAATTTTAAATGCAGGTCAAAGGCACTCAGAGATTCATGTAGAAAAAATCTGAACTGAGTTATCACTTTGTCCAAAAGCCTAAATGCACACCTACCATCTACAAAATAAGACAAATGCTTTACTGACTCCCCAAATCCTTAAAGTGCATAGCATATATCAACTGACAAAACAAGGAAACATCATCATCAATTGACACATAAAACAAGGAAATATTATACCAACGCTAACATTAACCTGTTCCCAAAGCACAATGCTTTTAAAGCAACTGACCTCTCTGACTTACCTTAAAAAACTAATTTAAAAACTCAAACATTATACAAAGCAATAAGGAGCTTTTTATCTAGACATTGTTTTAATTGTATCAATTTGCACTAGCTATTAAAGTATAACCTTAAGATTTGAGAACAATCTTACCAGCTTTTCTGCTTCCGTATTCATCTCTCTTAATTGTTTGATGTGTTCCTTCTTGATCATAAGGATTTTCGATAACCTGGTCTAAAACAAAGGAGCTCTTTTTAGAATGAGCAGGTCCTTATGTAGTTCTGAAATTGCATACAGATTCAAGATAATAAAGTGGATGTATTTTTTACCATTTTAAAATACATTTCTCAGTTGTTTATAGCATCAAAATGTAGAAATAAAAATTAATTGAGACTAAACGATGGATATTTCAGAGGCTTTTAAAAGCATTTTCAAATACCTTAGATTGGAGAAAGCTGAAATCCATCAGCTGGAATTCCCTCCAGGAAGACTAACACAGTTTATATTGTTAGAGGCAGAAGAATCAAGAACCTAATTTTTCTTCTAGCCTGAAGGAAAGCTGTATCATCATGGTGATAACATGTACTGCAATTAAGAGCACTTGTCCTTCCATAGCTTTTGCTCAGAATTCTAGTCAGTTCTCAGCTGTGCCCTGGACTGATCACTAGCTCTTTGGGTACATTCTTGCAGTAAAGCCTGGTATACAGATTGGATCTACTTCCTACAGTCCTGCTCTGGGCATTCCATTTTTCCTGTTTCTTTCAGAACACGTATATCCTGTTCTTCTGCCCTGGGGACCTAACAGGCTGAAGAGGAAATCACTGGGACTGCTCTCAGCACATACATCGCTTCTAAAACTGTTCATACTCTCTCAAGCCCACAGAGAGAAATTTTAGCTTCACTTCAATCAACAACGGTTTTGTTACTGTTATTAATAGAGCCAAGATGTCAGGTTTTAAACAATTTCAAAGGGTTTAACTGCATCCTAGAAGGGGAACAGAAGACTGGCAGAGATAGGAACTCCTGGTTCAACATACGCCATGTGATGCAACACTGCATAGGTACTTTTCCCATTCCTTCTGCTTGCTTCTAGCCTTGTACCATCCCTCAACACTCATGGTGAGCCAGCACAAGCAGTTTTGCAGCTACATGGAAAACCACATAAGGAAAATGAAAATGATAAACAATACATTCAGGAAAGACAGGAAAAATGTTTTTAAATCGTTACTTTTGAGATGGATTATTTCCCTGATCTAGTTCACTGCCACACAAATGCACATGATGGCATTACATTTTCTCATGGGAAAAAAAGCAGCTTTTAAAATTAATAGCACCTGAATATAGAGCAAGGAAATGAAAGCTGCGGAATTAAACCCTAAGGGCATCCCAGCAATAATACAGCTGATCCAGATGTACCTCTCTACCTGGATAGGAGGCATTGCCTGGATAATGATAATTTGATTGTTACTGACACGAGTACAGCAAAGTCCATCCTTGGCATGCTATGCAAATAAGGAAAAAGGATTCTTTCAGTTTAAGACTTCCATGGAAGCACAACTTAATATGCTCTGTTCGAAACAGAGAGAAAGTAGCTATATTCAAGTAGTTCTAGGAATATTTGGTATATATTCTTTTTACAGAGAAGGTAAGGAAAGGAAAGCATTGGGAAACAACAGTACTGTATTTTACAGCCCACAGAGGCCAATACAGCTGGACATTCAAGTTTTTGTGCTGATTAGGTATCTAACAAACATCAGCATTATCTTTAAATTAAATGGAACTGGCTTTTAGTTCTCAAAATTAATCTTATCATAACAGGGGCGCGATACTGTGAGTCAACAGGAAGATTAACATACAGTTTTTCTGCACTGCTTTCCAAGCAAATCTCTCAAAGCCTGCACATAAACATTTAATAAGCCTCACGGTGCCCACGTGAAGTAAATAGATGTAATTAAACCAATGCAAACACCTCTACTTAAACTCAGAGGTGTTGGCAAATGGCATCTGGGAGGAGGGAAAGTACTGAATACTCTCTGACAGTGCTGCCAAAAAGTTCTTTGCCAAGCTATGCTGTCATCACCACCCGGCAACTAATATATTTAAGCCCCTCTGATGAAGCTGGTGTGTTCCCAGCTTAGCGCAGGCTATTTTATCTTGCAAGTTTTGGGAACGATTACTTGGTGATAAGCTTCTATGCTGATGTTCATATATATATTCAAGGATGTGATCCAGTCCATGACCTTCGTTGTTACATTATATTCACCCTACTTCTAGAAGTACTCCAGTGGTCAAGGTAATTTCATTTTCCCTACAAGAAACTCTGATCTTCTGCTGTCTTAAGATGTTGACCAACTTCCTTCCAGTGCTACATTTTATTAAACAGAACGCACTTTTCATTTGCCAGTATCAGCAGTGAATACCTTAGTTCAGGTCAGTCTTCTCCTCCTTGAGGAACTCTAGCCTAGCAGCTTCATTTTCAGCATAACTCTTCCTGCTTACTGTTAAATAGTTCTCACTAAACTGGAAAAGATGTTTTAGTAGAATACTCCTCCCGATGTGAAAATTAAAAGACATGAAGGCACAATCCTTACAGCATGCTTAGTATTTTGTATATTTTTTGAGTTAAAAAATAAACAACATGAATACAAGCATTTCAGTGTATGCAATAACTTGATGGGGAACATATTTCAAAAACTCTCTCACACACAAAACCAGACAAAAATCTAGCATTCATAGCTCTTTCTTCCTGTCTTCAAGATGAGAAGATACTTCTTTTTCCACAGTCATCGGACTGATACACTTCTCTGACTGTACTGCATTAACATTCGCCCTCTACTGGACACGCAG
Source organism: Lagopus muta (assembly GCF_023343835.1). NCBI lineage: Eukaryota > Metazoa > Chordata > Aves > Galliformes > Phasianidae > Lagopus > Lagopus muta. The sequence continues at coordinate 93,222,683 of NC_064434.1, forward strand.
TTACACTGCAAACACTTTTTTGGTCTTGGATTGCTTCCCTCCCAGTCTAAATTTAATCTTTTCCCAAACCAAAACCCAAAGAAACAAACAAAGAGAAAAGTATATCTTTGTCCACAGTCAGGATCAGAAAGAAGCCCGAAGGCAAAGTATAAATATGTAGAAATTAAAATAATATTCATTAAAAAAAAAAAAAAAAAATCAACAGTGCTGTTGAAAAGTGGTTGCTACAAGACTGAGTGTTTGCATACAACTCCAAGCTGTACTTAAGGACAATGTTCTCATTACTTAATCACTGCACATATTTCTGGCCACATTTCCTTTTGCTGTGAATTAGTTTTGGAACCCATAAAAGAGAACTAAAAGGCTTGGCTGAAACCTTTTTAAAGGTACACAATTATTTTTTTCTTTAAATCTTTTGTCCCCAATACAGCTTTTCCATGAAATTGTTAATTTTATGATATCATAAGCTATGTCCTAATAATAATTGTTCTGAAGTTTTCCTTCACAGAAAGATTTTCTGACCATTTAACTGCTGAGTCGTCATTAAATCAAATGAGGGCTTTGACATTTTTACTGCAGCAGAGCACAAAAAAAGACAGAACTGTTTAACAGTGGTCTTTAACATAAAACTACTTCTGCATTAGTGAATAAAGAGTGATCAATATTCATTGATCACTGTGTATTTTGCAACACTGGTTTCAGAATCATTCTTCACTTTTAACAAGTATGTCAATGCTCTAGGCTTAACAATAATGTAAACTCCCACAATAAAATTTGTTTTAAGCCTCTTGACACCTGTATCAGAAACCTCAATCAAGTATAATCACAAACCAATGCAAAAAATCTACAGCTTCACTTCTTTCAAAAAACTTGACAATCTTCGTGCAAAAAATGTCTTAATACAGTACCTCTCGAGTGCCTTCACTTCAAAATCTCAGATTAAAAATTTCAGGTTTCCTGATAATGAGTAATGGTGTACCACTAAACATGACAGAAATTATACAGTTTTCAGATTTGAAATACAGAAACACTTTCACAAATGGAGCAGTTTAGTACCAAAGTCAGGAAGCTTCACTGATGATACTCAGTGACTCAAGGAGGATGATAGCTGCAGATCCAGCTTAGTAGCATAAGCAAAGACTGTATCTTTTATTTCATTTCTTAACGTAACCAATCTTAGGATGACTGTGTCTAATTCAAGTTTTTTTGGCTAAGCCAGATGCCAGAGCACTTTTTCCAAGACTGGCTTCACACAGTATTACTGCAAAAAACTGAATAAATCATTCTGTTAAGTAAAATTAATTATGCTGAAAGGTCAACATGTACTGTATCAGTGGGAACCACAGACAACTGGATTCTTTGAGCCAATTGTAAACTTTTATCAGATTTTCAATGTATACAAGAACACAACTCAATTCTAAATAATTTTAACACTGAGTATTCTGATTTCTTGTAGCACATTTCAAACTACTTTTCATCATTAAATAATTCAACCATAGATTATAAACCAAGCTCACACGATCAATTACGTTATCTCATCATCCTGAAGAATAAATTGCTTAGATTATATTTGATATTCAATAAATCTCATCTTCTTAACATCATTTGCCTATAATTTTCTGAACTGCTGTACAAAAATCACTGAAGAATTAATTCATGAAGATGAATCATAAAACAATTTGGATTTGGAGGTAAAAATTATATCTTTTTAGACCACTGGTAGAACTAGGAAAGATAAGAGAGACTTCTGGAGACATAAGGCCTTTCTGAGGTCTGAGAAAAGAGCAACGTATTTTAAAGTTTATTAATAAATGAGGAAAAAACTTAAAAATGTACTACTAATTTCTTCTGATAATTTAATCATTTTGATTTTACTGTCTTTCATGTATCACCGGAATTTCATTTAACTGCAGAAGAATAGGCAGAATAAGCACAGAAAGGGCGATACACAACAAAATTAAGAGCAGAAGTTAACACTTACCACTTGAATGAGGAACTCTACTGGAAAGCCACCTAGCGTTTCACTGTCTGTGCCTGAAATTTTGTTTTTCCACGATGACTGTCCTAATAAAGGATCGCTGTCCTATACAAGAAAGAGTATTTCATTTATTAGCTTCTTTTTTTTAGAGGGATTTGCTAAAATTACCTTATTGAGGAATCTGAGAAAACTTATGTCAAAGGCCTTGAAGCTAACAGCTTCAACATTTGTCATAAAATATTTCTCTGAACAATATTATAAATGACAGGAAATAAACAACTTACTGTAATTGGAGACTGGAGTGAAGGTGTATAATGCAGCCGGGGAGGGGTCATAAAGAACCTAGAAGGCCGTTGTTTCTGCCCAAAGGCGGCAATTGGCATGGTTTCATGAGGTTCATTACTCTGCAATGACAAGAAAAATAAGGATATTCTTCAGGTGCCCGGCTAATTTAAAAGCTTAACATACCTTCTCAAACACATATTTTATTTCTGGAATCTGGATTAGCCATGCCCACCCATGCTCCAGGCCCAAGCAACAAAAAGGAAAAGCATTTTGCTTTTGGGCTAGTGGCAGCTTCAAAACTATATTCCACTGTTGGAGTTTGAAAAGTGTTATAGCACTGCATTAAAACAAACAAAAAACCCCACCAACCCAAATCCTGGAAGAGAGAGTAGACCTCAGACAATTTTATCTTCCTTTAGTAGACCGAATGATATACAAGATACAAAAGAACATGCTGCCCTCTAAAAATCGTGCGGTCTAGGCCAGACTATTTAACAGAAACAATTCCCTGAAGTTCATAAATCAATACAAAAGCATGAGAGCTGGGAAATAATTCAATTTTTTCTGGCTGAAGTAGCATTTTCACAATTAGTTTCATTACCATAAATGTTTCAAAATTATTCAATCAACATATAATACTTGCTTCCAACTATCTCAAGCCTTTCCTGACTTTGGCAAATTACAAAGAGTCAGGTTTCCTTGAACAACTCTAGAAATTCTGCCTAGATCCCACAGCAGAATTTTCTTTGAAAACTTACATTACTCATTATACTTCTTCATACTCAGTCTAAAACAGTAACTCTATTTTGTTATTTCAGCTTAAGTCATTACATTTGTATTGGAAAAAGTGATTCTATATAACAATCATCAGCAGAAACTCATTCTCCCAGAAATTCCCATACATCTGTTAAGCTTGTTTCTGGTTTATGACAACACTACCCTGGATGTAATCAGTCCTTTGAATTTTCTTCTTCTAGATTAAAGGATACAACTGTAGATTTAAAAAAAAAAAAAAAAGGATTTGCATTACAGCTGTTTTGAGAATGTATCATTACTACTTACAAGAACTTCATAATCTGGGATTGTCTGTGTTCCAAGACCTGCCCTGTCAAAAGTGACTCTGTACGTAGCGTTAAGGGTGTCTACTGCTTCTATCTGTCCTGTGAATAGCCCATCATGGACACCTCGTAATCGTGCTAAAAACAAACAAAAAAAACACAAATGAAAGAAAAAATATATCAATAACAAAAACCTCCACAAAATCGCAAATATTATAATGCTCTGATGTCACAGAGAAGAACAGACGTAGCAAATCTTCTGCATGTAACCTCGGCACCATCCAGTACATATATAAAAACAAACAAAACTGACTAGATTAGATGAAAAAATTGTAAGCCCAGGAAAAAAAAACTGCATCCGCTAGCAACACTACCCAATTTTTGTCAAATTTAGTCTTGCAAGTCAAACATTTCCCACATCCAATCTTCAGCATTACATTTACGTCTAGACAAAATACTATTTAACACCCAATACCTTCTGATAATTAGGTTTTGCAGGCAAAAATCAATTTTGGAATGATTTTGCACACTATTTCTCTATGACCACTTGCACTGATGATGGCATACTCAGAAGATTTAGAGCAAAATTCAAGGATGTAGCTCTAGGAGAGTGAGAAGATACAGGGTGCTTTGCATGCCTGCTTTTCAGCAAGAATTAAGGACAGTGATGCTGAAGAACTCAGAAAGCAATGAACAGAAGAGGCTAGAGTGGGAGATATTTTGCTCAAGTGAAAAGTATCCTGCTTCACAGACAGGAAGGAGGAATTTAAGAGTTTTTACAAAATTAAGCAAAGCTGAATTTCCTTTAAAAAGGAGCTTTTTTAACAAGATTCCTTCCTCGGGTATTAGTATTTTTTTCTATAAGACAATGTCCTGTTTAGCATATGTATTCAACTACTCTGCAGTATGAATTGTATGTTTGTTTTGAGATGTCATTTTATATTTATGGAAAATAAAGCTTAAGTTTTATATTAGCTTATATTTTAAACTTTCAGGCAGCACTATGCTCTTGGCATTGAAGCCTCTCTAGGATTTGTTGGATATGCTTTACTTCAAACAAAACAAACCCAAACAATACCAACAATAAAAATAAACAACTACAGTTTCAACACCAGACATAATAAACCACAAGATCATATCTCAAAACCACGTCACTGTTTTACAAATACTAGGTAATCATTATAAGCACTTTCTCAATGAGCCAGCAACAAAAGCAATGAATTCTTAATGTTTTAAGTTTATTTTATCTATGCACACTATATGCACTACGGTTTACCAAAATCTTTGCAAAAATCTTGGGTATTGTTTATTAGTTTTTTTAAAGAAATTACCTGTAACTTTTGTTCCTATTACAAGGGGCAATGGAATTTCATCTGGAAGATCTTTGAACTGTGAAATATCTGCAACTTTACGCTGCTGCAAAAGTCTTATTTTCTGCCGCTTCTGTTTTAATGCTGATCTTTCTTCCTCAAAGAACGCAGAGGAGCACCTACAATACCATAAGGTAAAAAAACTATACTTAGATTTGACACTGAAGACATACATATACAAAGACATAGCAAACAAATAAGCACAGTTTACAACTCAGTGAGAGTAATTGAAAAAGCCTGGAGAGAAGTGCTCAAGAGAGAAGGATTCTGGTGAACAGATTTAGATGGTCTGAGTCTCTGGAATTATTGCTCCTACAGTAACAGTTTACTTAAAACAAAATTACAACAACAGAAAAAACAGCAACAAACCTAAACAAACATTGGACCATCCACAGAACAACCAGAAGGACTCAGATATGCCGTTTGCATTAATATTTCAAAAGAGTACAACTTTTAAGGGCTTTTTCTGCTTACAGTGGTCCATCTGGCTTCACAACAAAGCTGAAGCAAGCCTCACATCCAGCCTATCCTGAACACCACCTCAATGCTTGTACTTGGGATTTACCGTGAGGTACCTGCCTGCCATCACCTACTGTACACAGTACAACTGTTTGAAGGTTAAACTTAGCATGAAAGGGCAGCAGACTCAACACAAAAGGGCATTTCCCTGTCTCTTCTACTTGCATTCATGCTGAGTACCTCTTAGACGCAAATCTCTATTACGTAGATTAATTGTTCTGACACTGATCACAGTACCAGTATAAATTTGTTTGAACAGGGGTTCTTGTGTAAAATCAGATCATCTCTAACATTCATCTCTCCCTTTGCTTTGGTCTTAGACTGTAATTTAAGAGACTGCAGACTCACAAGGTCCTTCTTTGGTTTTATTCATTTTCACTTTTAATCTCCTGAATAGGAATAATACATGAGAATAATACTGAAAGAATAAAGATATTGCTCCTATCTCTATTCCTTATTAATTAAGGAATCATTCCTGTGTGGACAACAGAAACCATTTAAAGGAGTACGGATGCTATCACAGGTCTCCATAATTGCAGAAGCAGTTATTTATGAAATAATTTACTACAACTTCCTTAATTTTACTGTAGTCAAATGCAATTTAAACATCCTCTGTAGAACTTATTAGTTAAATGTTGATCAGTGATCAATAAAAAGTGCTATTTTACGAGGTTATTTTAGACAACAATGAAAGTTTCTCCACTGGTTCCCCATTCCATACCACCAACTATTTTCCTTTTAAAAACTCATAAAGATCTTGCTTAGTTATTTTTCTCTCATGTAGTATTGAGCAGCCAGCTCCTCTATTTCCAAGTCTCCTGATTGCTCTTATTATATGCTGAAATAAACATTCATGTTTTCTTCTGTATATCCCTCAAACTGTTTCACAAAGCCACTTTGCTAATCTCCAAAATTTCTCTTTCTTGCAATATGTATGATCACAGGAATTGAGCTGTCAGTGTGCTGAGTCCTCTTGCACTGACTTGTGGTTTTACACTTGCTTGTCCACGTGCATGCATCATGGCCTTTTGTCTTAGACATGGTTTCAAAGTTACATGGGGAATGGAGTGTTTGTGTTGCTCAGCATGCCCACTGAGATCTTAGTCCTACAAAAGACATATAAAAATGCAGGAAGAGGAACAAATTGAATCAATGAAGTACTTCCCTCAGACCTGCACAGCAATGCACTGCAGAGAAAGTTCCTTTTCTAGGTTTTCAAATCACTATCACCACAGAAGTCATCACTCAGGGAAGTGGCAGAATCATGGTGCCTGGAGGTGTTTAAGGAAAAGGCAGACAAAGTACTTAGGGACATGGTTTAGTAGGCAATACAAGTGGTAAGTGGACAGTTAGACTAGATGATTTTGAAATCTTTTCTTACCTTAATGATTCTGTGATTCTATTCTTTGTGTAGTCTAGAAACTGTACTCTGTGTAGACTGAGCAACAGTGGGCATGTGTCCATTCACCAGTTTACTACTGAAGAGCAAAACGTATTTACCTGGAGTTGAGTATTACCTAATGATCCCCATAAGAAATTCAAAATATCTGGAAAGGGATGTGGTAAAGATAGATGGTGGCTGAGGATTTATGCAAAGCTTACTTCAATATTCTTAAAGATATTATTTTCTTCATACTTATTTTTGGAGAGGAAAAAGTGTGAAATAATCCTTGCCATAGGCTATGAATATGAACTAGCAAAATATAGGTCAGAGCTTTCAACTCCATTGAGGAGAACAAAATAACTTGTCACAGCAAGACAAAAAATGAGAGAAACAAAAAGGCAAGAATGGAATTTAGTATTAGACCTTGTAATTATGCACAAGATCTTACTTCAGGAACAGCAGATACTGTCTGATGTTCTTTGACTCATGCCCTTAGAAATTCAAAGCCTGAAATACTAACCACCAATTCTTAAGGCCCTACAACAGAAGCATCAGGAATTTTTCACTGCTAGCTCAGATGCCTTTAAAAAGACTGTCCCAGATACTGTGGGTCATGGGAAGGGAAAAGTATTTCTACCTTCTGTTACGGGAAATCTCCTAAATGTTCTCTTCAAAATGTTCTTTCATTTTTGTACCATTACTATGAAGAAAAGTTAAGGCAAAAACTATGTAGTGATCACACTGCAACTTCCTTATTTTTCTATCTAAGTGTTCAATCTCTTAAGAAGCCTCTCAGTTTCTACCTTGGACACCACCATTTGAATAAACACGGGGGGGATCATCATCATCATATAATGTCAGGACAAGCATACCTATACTTAATTTATGTTCATTCCTATTTCACAACCTCAGTGAAATTTATATAGAGTAGACAAGACTAACAACTTCCTCTTCTTTTTCTTGTAGCACATATTCTCACAGCCTTCTGGAATCTTACAAGCTTTGTGGGTTCCCAGGAACAATACTGCTGTGCTATCCAACCACATTGTTGCTGGTGTGATGGGATGTTTAACATAGCAGCAGACATAAGAAAATACTACAATATATTTAATTTGTATTTAATAACATAAAATGGAAGAAGAAAGAAAAAAAAGACAATAACCTTGTGCACAGCTATCACACAGAGACACTGTTATTTTCTGCCATCAACACTATGAATGTGAAATATCATTATTTCTTCTCCCTCCTGAGGAAATATCAGTATTACCATGGTATTTATCTTACTTGCACCTGACTGTGGACAGATATCAGAAATTTCCAACAGAGAAATAATAAAAAACTATACTCCAGAAGTAGATTAAAATTATTTGATAAAGCACTTGAATGATTTAAAATCATTCAAAATCTTTTAAAACTGAGACAAAATAACTCTATTGAGATCTTGAAAAATATTGACAATATTTTCTTGTTTTAAATTATTAAAAAAAAAACCAAAAACCAGGCAGAAATGCCTAATTGACATAAGGCAGGATCACATAATCTTCTGGTTAACAAACAAAATCAGATTATATCCAGTCACATGGTTCTAACTTCAGAATTTATGTGAAAGAACTTTTTGCCCACTTAGAACTGTGGGTCCTCCTCCTCTTCAAAACAACCCTTTATGTGACAGCTTAAAAAAAAAAAAGAAAAAAGATGTAACAATTAAATGGTCCAATGCATCGTAGAATGAAGCAAGTTGACCTTATATAGCGATGCGTACCTTTGGCAGAAGTCGAATGAATGAAAGATTATAACCTTCAACTATACTAATTTCCTTTTCGAGAGAAGCATAGCGAAGAGAAACTAAAAGCTATATCACAGTTAAGCTTAAACTAGTTTAATTATTTTAATAATTAATTTTTATATTCTTTAGACTCCATTAATAAACCAGTCTTTTCTTACGTCAACATCATTTACCATTTTTCTCCTGATCTTATAGAATTTACGGAATCACAAAATGGCTGAGGCTGGAAGGGACCTCTGAAGACATCTGGTCCAACTGCCCTGCTCAAGCAGGGACACTGAGAGCAGGTTGCCCATGACCATGTCCAGATGGCCTTTGAGCATCTCCAAGGCAGGAACTTCTCCTGGCAACCTGCTCCAATCCTCAGTCACTCTCACAGTGAAAAAAAAATAAAACAATTCCTTATGTTCAGAAGGCACCCTCCTGTGTTTGAGTTTGTGCCCACCACATTTTACCCTTTCTCTAGACACCACTGAAAAAAGTCTGTCTCTCTCTTTCTTATATCCTCCCTTCGCGTATTTGTACATATAGATCAGATCACCCCCTGAACCTTTTCTTCTCCAAGCTGTAATGGTTCTGACAGTGGGTTTAAAAGTTAAGAATTCTTAAATAGAGAAAAAACTATGCTCTTCATTCAATACTGGATTCTTGTCCACAATGTCTGATATTGTATGACTGAGTTTTCCCCTCTTTGTTTTGGCAGCCAAGCCAGGAGAAGCTGAAAATCTAGAAAATAGTTTAAAGAAATAATACAATAAATGAGATGAAAATGTGCACTTGTTTTCCCCATGAAGAGCTACTTATTTCTAGAAAATATATAGTGGAAAACTGCCCTGCTTTCCATTCCAGGAAGTACTGCAACATAGAAGATGCAGTAATAATTTCAACATACTTTAGCTTATCACATATCTAGAGAGGGTAGAGAACATTTCAAGTACAAGCTTTTTAGAACGGAGGGGTGAGAACTGATGAATATGCTCAGAGAACATTACTTTAAAAAAAAGTTATTCCACACACATTTGTTACTTACTATCCACATGCAAAATGATTCCAGAAAAAAAAAACAATTCAGGAGACAAGAAACCACGTGCAGTTATTAAATGAAAAGAAAGAAAAAATTACCTCCGTGGTTTTCCCATTAATCGTCTGATTTTTCCCCATTCAACTCTTGTCAATTTTCTGGTTTTCAAATTTGGAAAAGATTCCTTCAGGCATACACAGAAATCATTATCTCCTTCAAATAGGGGTCTGTTAAAACATAATTGGTTCTCTATTAACTACACTCAATAAACTTTTGTCAGAAGATTCTGAAAAAAGCCCATTCATAATAAGAAATACATTGAAAATGAGAAGTACAAATACATATAAATAAAAAATCCCTAATTCTATTTCAAGGATAAATTTAATCTGAAATCAAGTCAGTTGAAAACAAAAGACAGAAAGTTTCCAGGACTATTGTTCTGCTTGAGCCTTACTATGAATGATGTTTAAAAGTGTTCATCTATCTTGCTACTATGGGGAAACATAGACAGTCATTCTGCTTTGTAATGTGTATGAGAGCATCAAAAGAAACTTCAGCAAAGCCAACAAAGTGTCACGGAGTCACTGCAGCCCACTGAAGGAAACCATTAAGATACAGCACGGTATTAAGAATAAAGGAAGGGACAGTAGTAATGTGCAAGAAGATACTGAGGAATAGAAAAATGGTTCCTTTTTCATAAATTCATTCAATAATAAATCAGATTCTCAGAAGGTTCCCAAAATACAAGAAATTGAGCCAACCTGTCTCTGTAGCTCTCCAGATATACATCCTACCATGACTCCACGACAAAGCAGAGGATTACTACAATAGAAGCGAAAGTTCAGAGAACCTACCAACTTACAAACTTCTCTGAGGTGTTATGATCTGTCATAACACAAAGATACACCTTATGTTTTATGACTGTGTTTTACTTTGTACTACATTCTTCTTGGGCTGAGAAAACATGGGAGTTGCAATGGATATGCCTAGCTAATAGCAGGTTAATCATTACAGACCATGTGCAACCAGAATAGATCTCACCTGGTGAAAACAAAAGTAGTGCATCCTAGATAAAGCCACTTTCCTCCATTCTCTGCAGGGCATTGGGATTTAAGAGGGGAAAGAAAAACTGCTAAGGGTCATCAATCATGTTCAAAAAACAGATCAGGGAGTGCAGAAAAGGTTTTATTTTAATCAGATTTACTTTCAGTAACATAAGACGTCCATGTAAAGGAAAGCTTTTTAAAAGAAAGAGAAAGAAAGAGAAAGAATCTGTATTTGATTTTTACTGTCACTTAATTTTAAGCAGGCAAACTGTAAGCCCACAGCATTTACAAGTCTGGAAGCTCTGGGAAACGGTGTAAGCAAACTGGGGCCCTCTGATCCTTGTAAGATGCTCTCTAGAAGTTTCCAACCATAACAAAGTCAATGGGATTTTACAGAAAAATGGTCCTACGTACAGCACCGTAGATAGAGCTCAACTAAAACAGTTTAAATCACCCAATAATCTCATAGATGACATTTGCCAAGATTAAAGTATTTTACAAACTTTCAGCAAGTAATTGGCACTTAAATTGATGATGTCAATTTAGGATAAGATTTGGTTAAAATATTGTAAGATGTGTAGAGAGCGCCATATTTCATCAGTTGACAGCTCTATGCTTTAAACTTTACTGTGGTTCACCTTGTCTAGATCTTATCACCCACAACATAAAGTTCTTCTTCCATAGAAATGTAGTTTCTTAATAAATTAAACTATGATAATATCTTCACAGGATTGTAACTTAGTAGCATTACAAGCATACACTGATAATTATGAAAGAGATTTTTGGATTTATCTGCTAAAACAAATTTTTATTTATTGATAGACCTAAAGCTTCACAAACATTTGGGAATAGAAATTCTTGGACTGTTGTATAATTAAAAAAAAGAAAAAGAACAAAAAAGATTGTATATGTCATATACTAAAATTACTACTAAGAATAAGTAGACTTTCCACTCCCTCCCTCCTGGGGAAAAGAAAAAAAAGAAGGAAAAAAAAAACCATGTAAAAACTACTTCTTTCAAAAGATCTAACTCCCACAGAAGATGAATTTAGAACAAACTGAAATGAACATGTAATTTTTCTGGTTGTGGTGAACAGATTCGAAAATGTTTCTCTGCTGCTATGATTGCATGCTAAAGTTAACAAAAAGAGCTGCAGCAATTCTTATTAAATTTGGAAACAAAAACAGTAATTATGAATAAATTCTGGAAAAGAATGCTTGTTAACTCTGAAGCCACCCTTTAATTTATTAAACATTAGTGATTCACACAACAGTTAATCCGTAACAATTTTTGCATTTTATTCCTTGATTAGGACTAAGTTAAAATGGTTCTTGTAAACAATTTATACCACCTTACTAGGTGGTGTTAAGCAATAAAGTACCAAAGGCTGAAGCATAGACTTTGGAAACAACTTGGGAGATTAGGAGATCTAAGAAGATGCTGACATCTAGGGAAGAGCTGAACAGTCACAACCCAGTAGTCTGTTTGCAATCACAATAAAAATAACAGGGACAATAGGGAAGAAATATAAGTAATAAAAGTTTACAACTTGTAGGGAATGGGTATCTTCTGAAGAGGCAGTCTCCTTTCCATCTTCATTGTACACCACTGACCCAAGGGTTCAAAAAACATAAGTGTTCTGCTAACCTCATGCTTAAGAAGCTAAAAGCAAATGAACAAAATCTTGCAACTGCTAGAGGCAGAGGCCATGAAAAATTAATTATTTCCATGAGGAGACATTCCAAGAACTAAAAGAACTACCCAAGTAGGTTGCTCATTATAAAAAAGAAAGAGAAAATCATTTTCAAGAATAAACTCTGGAGTGTCTAAACAGTGTATAGAAATGTACGGTTCAATTTCAGAAAACAACTTGTTTCTATACTAATAGAATATTTATATGCTTATACGAAGGACACATACTTATCTATATTAGAATAGAACCATTCATATATGCACCACTTGTGAGCTTTGGGAAGTTTGAGCAGGTTACGAAGCCGTAAACCAATCTTCTGTGAAGCTTTCTTGTCTGGTGTTGACATCGTTGTATTAAACTTCTATATAGTAAAACAAAGGAAACGGTTAAACAGTCTGCTGTCCTTCAATACTCAAATCATTAAACTAGATTTTCTTGATACAAATTCATATATTAACTATTGCTACATTTTAATTCCACATATTGTTACATGAAAATTTGTTGTTGCTGCTGCAAATCTGTAATAAACCTCAATGCACTTTATCAGCAATGCAATCAAACAAAACAGATGGCAAACTTCAGCAGGATCAGCACAACAAATTATCTTCGCACAAAGCTCTTCTAAGGAAAGCTTTTTCCAACACTGAAACTACATTGCTGATAACAGTACACAAGTACTGAAACACACACAGGCCTCAAATGTTTGAGGCACTGCAGAATAGTTTCAAGTTGGCATACGTCATGTGGTAGCTGAAATGCCAGCAGCATCAGTCACCTCATCTGCCCTACTGCTTCTACTCTTGATAACTCTTAAACTTCAGATGAAACTAGCACAATAACGTCAAAGCCCCGAGCAGAGCATCTACTTTTTGAAAAACTGGAAGAGTACCTAGCATGGACATAAGCAATCAAGTTTAAACTAAGTTTGATGGCTATTTTATAAATTGCAGAAAGGCACTGTCTTAGATCACATGCATAATCTAAGAACTGTTTAAAGAAGACTAGAAAACTAGCTCTGTAATCTCCTTACAGGGATGGCAATCCTGACTAACAGAAAGAAAAGCTTACTGAAAACATAACAGTTTTCAAGAACGTTAGTTTAACTGGGTCCCTATGCCATAATTAGTTGTTATCCATTCCCAAACACTCACAAATGACCTTCATCAGCAATAACAGAATAAAGCACAAGGTAGGCACCTTGCAGGAAAGAAATGGGAGGAAACAACCTGTTATGCTTAACCACTACTTGGTATATACAGCCCCCCTTTTTTCCACCGGAACTCCAGGAAACAAAGGCTAGCACAATGTTAAGATCCACGTGTTAAAGCAGCTGTAGGCTCTCATAAAGGTTTTTCTAGCAATTGTGGGACCTCCTAAGCCAACATTTAAGCACAGATGAACTAGGCATAGGACATTATCCAGGCCTTTCGACTGTTAAGAAATCATAGTAACAAAAGAGAGAAACATCTTTGACAAAACAAATCCAGCAAAACAGCAGTTACTAAGTCTTCCCCATTCTACACAGCACAGTATGGTTCATAAGGTGCATATTCAAGTACTACTTGTTCAGCGTGGCAAATCTAGACTCACAAGGTGATGGTACACAGAGAAGTGATTTGGATGACAGGAGTGTCAGAGAGCCAATTCTTTGAAACAGATGATGCCCGGTTTAACACAGCAAATAAAGGGCAAGAAAAATAACTGCTACTCTTCTGTGCTATACCAAGAAGCAGACAGTCAAGCAATGGAGCTATCTGAACTGGAGGATGGCATCATTTCAGGACAACGGTAGAGATGGCTGTGAACATATTGAAGGCTATAACTCTACAGCAAGTTTCTAACTACTGAAATATATCAATTTATATAGAAGTCTTATAAATGATGTAGTCTGGGGAAGAACCCTCGCCAATTTTTAACTGAAGTGGAATAAATTTGTGCAGGAGTAAGATATGCTGTAACTCTGGACTGCTTTCTAGCTCTGTATTCTTATGTCCAGCATCAAAAAGAACAAGCGCTCTCATAAACAATCGTAGGAACGCGGTTATGATGAAGAAAATACAAATCTGGTTTGAATTGAGGCTTACTCCTAGCAACATCTTTCCTCACAGGCATATTCATAGACAGATACTGCAACTTGAAAAGCAAATATATTCTATTCTTCAACTAAAACATATGGGCTTGTTCTCGTTTTTGGTAAAAATATCTGCATACATGTAGGTACCTGTGGAACCATCACAACCTTCTGATTTCTTTTGGGTGACCTTGTGTTTATTTGTCTGTCATCTTCTTCACAGAAGAGTCGACTCCGTTTTGAATTTCTGAAGGGCTGCACATATCAAAATTGAGAATGAATTACAAGAAAAAAATAAAAACAGATTTCTCTGTTCATGCACGGTATTCACAGTGAGAGAAATGGAATGCCTTTCTCTTGCCACCTACTAGTTTTAAGGCACAAGGAATTTAAGGATCAAGGCTTTCCAGTGCTAACCATTATCCATTACCCTGCTGCTGGCCCAGTCCCAGGCAAGAATTTAGAACCTAACTCCCACTTGTATCCAGATGAGTTAGATGTCTGAACACTTGTATATCTAAGCTTAATACATTACTTATGTTGGCTATAAACACCTCTCTTAAATAGTTTGTTCTAAATTTTTGGTAAAACAAATTGTCTAAACTGTGTTTTGGTATGCTCTCATCAAAAATGTTAGCTGTATATATATTTTTTGCACGGATTATATGAGTATATTGTTTTACTATTATTATTTTTAATTTACTGGAAGTAACTACACTAGAGAATTCTAAGTTCACATCTGAAGAATGTAAAGCTTGTATAAGTTATCAAGTTATCAGATAAGAGAAGAAATTAGAATTTATGCTGACAAAAATTTACTCATGCTAAGAGGTTATAATCCAAAAAGAATGAGAAGGCTGACTAAAAAATGAGAAATTATATTGTAAATGTGTGCCAAGAAGCTTGTCCCTCCTTTCTAACATTTCTGTTTAGTTATTCCTCAACATTTTACTCTATAACAAAAATTTTGAGTTTTCAATGAGGTCAAAACAGTAATCTCTGACTGGCTGTCAACACTAAAAGCAAGAAGCTTTCCCTTCCATGAAAACTGCAGCAGGAGCCAATCATAATTGAAGTGTCTCTCCTTTGCAGAATTTCAGGGCTGCACCATTGTAATTCAAACTATTAACAAAGGTGATGAGTGAAGGTCAAACAAATGCAGAAATCATTTCTGCCAGTAGAAGTGGTGGAATGCTGCAAATTGGTATTGATATGAAATCTGTAGCTTCCACAACATGAAGAATATTAACAGCAACAATAAGTCCCCAGTAGCAATCATAAAATAAATCAAGAAAGAAAAATAAAACTTCACTAACAAGCATTTATATATGAGAAATTTATTTAATAAGCTTGTAACTGATTAAAATATCTGAAAAGACACGTTTCTAATTGAATACATTAGTAGTAGCAAAAAATTGGCTTGTCCCATGCCATGAGAATAGCTGGTGCTTTCCCAGGGAAGTATGTTTTCCCCCTTGCAGTTGGATAATAGTTCTGTATATGTGCTGGACTAAGCACGTGGAAGAAGGAAACTCCCATTTCTTACACACTTTATGAACCAGGAGAGAGACACATTGAACAGAGAAGCTATATATTAGCATGGTAACTGAACAGTGCCCACATCATATTATCAGTGATTAGTTTACCATGTTAATTGTTCTGGATGTTGTACATGAAGACAGAGAAACATGTGTTGATTTCATTTCTTCAAATCTGACAACTTACTAAATCTTAAAAACAATATTAGATTTAAATTATAATGTCTTTATATTCTTTTATGCCATTTCTGTTGAACTTGACAAGCTATCAGCCTAAAAAAGGAAGGTCAGAACTACTCTAACATTTGAGCATGGAAAGAAATCACAATCCTGCTTCAATAAAGACTCTTACTATGTTACTAAACTCTTTTTTTTTTCTTTTTCTTTCCTTTTCCCCCCTTAATCACATCATTCTGGCTACCAGACTTGGGGTCAAGTTCTCTTGGATATTTTCTATTACATTTCAGTATTGAAGTTTGAGATGCTGGTTGCAGAACACCTGTTTTTCACTCGCAAATGCCTGTACAGCAGTACTTGATGATGCGATACCAGATTAAAATCATGTGTGATATAGGAATAAAAATACTCCACCTAGAAAAACTTAAAAGTTCCTTCAACTTTCCACTAAGGCTGTGTTACTGCAATAGAACTGCTTTCCAATCCTCAATAAAAGCTATCAAATTCTATTCCAAGGAACCACCCAAAACAACAAAGTTTTACAATCTGGATTATTGACGTCAAACACCAGAATAAAATAACAGCTGTCAAAAAGAAACAACATCCACCTCAGCTAAATAGGTCAGGCATCTTGGGAAAGACTTTTCAATCAATAGCACAACCTAAAGCTCCTAGTGTACAGGGATCTCAAAATAGTATATAAGACTACATAGCATCTATGCAGCATGGGCCATTACTAACATATTAATCTATCCTCTGACCCACGTCCCAGCTTTATATAAAATACTGAGTTAAATTCAAAGTTTCACTCCTTATTTTTGATATCTAGAGTACCTAGAGACAGACAAAATTTTGATATTATAGTTTTTTGATGTTAATGTTACAGCTACTGACTTCTGTTGTATAGAGCATATAATCTTCTATATTGCCAGTAAAGCTTGTTTCTGTGAGAAGTTAACCATTCCTGGGACACAGCTGGAAACTGTCATGAACTCTGTCAGGAAGTCAGGGCCATAGCAAAGTTGCAGTCACTGCCTGGAGCTGCATTTTGTAGACTTTCGTAGTTCCCCAGCATAAGCACTCAGCAATGTGTGCACATACATCTCCATGAATCCTCCCAAAATAAACACTTTCTCTGAGTAAGATTTTCTCCACAGGGAGAAAAAAAAGTCACTGAACAAACTAGGTGACAGATGTTAGTCACACTGCTTTAATGCACTACTAGATACTGCTCAGGTATTTTGGTTGCATGCAGAGCTGGCAAATGCAATAGTTTCCAAACATAATTCTCCACTTCTAATAAACAAGCACTTCACAATAAATAAATTAATGATTTGAATTAAAATTAAAAAAAAAAAAAAAAGGTGAGAGCTGGAAAGTCGATTGTAATTAGTCTAGTACTCTGGAAAAAGGTGGCATCAAAAAAGTGTAGGAGAAAGATCTGCATAGCAATTGAGAGAGTATTTCATACATTCTTCAGTCTGTAGTAAGAAGAGTACACTAACACACATGCAGACAAACTAGCTATCAGAGCTGCTGGCAAAACCAAACAAACATTAAAAAGCTAGGTAAGGTTGAGAACATCTGGACTAATCAAAAAAAGGTTGAACTTGATACAACGGGGAAAGAAGTGACAATGGAATACTTCAAACAGAGAGGGGGAAATGGTCAGCCTAACAGTGGCTACATGATCTTGGAAGATTCAGGCTCTTTGACTTTTACTTCCCTATACCAAGGACATTCTTTAACTCAAGGTCCTCTTATGAGTCCTCTCAGAATACTGCAGAACATTTCACTGACATCCCTTCATCTTTATTAAAATATCCCCCTCAGAAGGCACAAGGATGGAAGTGACATTCCCCCTTCCTTTTCCTTACGCGTCAGTTCCGAGCCTAAATTAGAAATAAGATATTTCATGAGATAAAATAAATGGTCAATGAGAGAAAATGATTAGCAGCTATCTTGAACAAGGTCAGCAATTTAATTTGTTTGCTTATTCGTTTATAAAAAATGCTTTCAATTCATATTGGAACTTCATAGACTGCTTGTGAAGCAGACAGTTTAACATTCTGAGATTAAGAAACTATGAATTCTCAGCCAAATTTTTTTATCAACTTCATCGTATTTTGCCAATCCAAAAGTTGTCTTTTTATTGCTTCTTACCATTTCCACAGTAGAGCCAACATTCTTGCTTTTCCAAATGGGAGTTTTCTGCAGTGAATTATATTTTTCATTCCACGTATTGGACAAACTTCCCTCTGTTGTGAGAAATTCATGTCATTAATACATATACACTATATAAATGTATATATGCATATATACTTAAAAGTATCAACTACTATCTGAAACCTAGTGTAACATCATCCACTACTACTATGTATTTATTTTACTTGCATTCCTTCTTTAGATTCAAATATGAGTGGATTTTAGATTTCAGCATTTTTATTGAATTATTCTGAACATCAATTAAAAAGGGAGAAACATGAAAATAACTTCACTATTTCTGAAACAAAGTTTAGATTTCATAAAACCTCCTTTGGTGAAATCAGTTACTTCCATTACTTCCCCTGTCAGGGTGACAAGCTAAAACTGAATCTTGGGGAAAATAATGTGATTAAGCAGGTGCAAACCAACAAGTAAAACAAATTTAAGTGAAACAAGCTATGTTAATTAAAAGAGATTCAGCAAACCATGTCATCTTCCTCGTGTAGTACAAGCCTCGTAATATGTAATGAAACTTCTCTATTGTTAGGCAGATTTTAAGTATTCAAAAGTTGTATGTAACGCTCATTTCAAAGAAAAGAAATAGATTTTTGAGTTAGCCTACAACTTGCTGACAGAAAACACAAAGAGATTATGAATTTCCTTCCTAACGTAAAATTTGTCACATGTATAGATCTCACCAAGAATCCTTCTCCTGTCTCATCCTCCAGAGAGGAAAAATTACCTCAATTTTCTCATCAAACCTGCCGCCTAAGCAGTACTTAAGAAGTAACACTTTTCAGGTTCTGGATGGAATGCCATCCAGAAGAACAGTGTCTGAACACACCACAACGTACGCAGTTTCAACCACCAAGCATTATCAGCCTACAGAGCTAACTAATAAGAACAACAAAACTAATGATATTTTAAGAAAACACAACAAAACATCAAAACCAAATATTTTTCAGTGTTATATTCTTCATGTTTTAGAGCCAGAAACTAAGCATACATGAAAGTCAGCGTGGGTGTTTCATTTGCCCATGTAAATAACATGTTATCTTCTTACCTTTCAAGCTCACCAGTGCTTTCGCTGAAGAACCTGAAATATATCAGAAAATCCACATAAACAATTTTGAAGTATACAACTTATTCATTCTTAATTCTTAGGAAGAAATGAGAATATTAAAACTTCCACAGTTGAATGACCTCCCACTGCACCAAGGACAGTATTAGATGATTATGACCCAATAAAACTCTTTTTGTTCTTCCTTTAGCTTCACACTTACAGAACTGTTTCAGATGCTGAGCACTTTCATTCACCACAGCAGCTTCTCAACAGGCTTAACATCCAAATAACACACAGGTGCAACTACATTACATGATTTACTAGGATATAGTAAGTAACTTTCTTTTAATCATCCGACTAATTCAAAATTCTTCAGTGCCAGAAGTGTCCACACAAGATGTAGTTTGTGTGTTCTAAGCTTGGATCAAAAGCAGGTGGTCAGACAGCCAGTTGCCCCCAGTAGTACCTCCTTGCAGCAGATTCAGGCATTAGAAATGTAGACACAATCCTTGCTTTGCTTTCAGTTTTCAAACTGTGCAGTGCATCCATCAGAACTTCACTGCTCCCCTTGAATGGCATCTGTAAGATCTCTGTGTGGTTCTGGGTGAGAAAAGTAAAAGCTAGGCCTCACCACTGTCCTCATGCTCTGCAGTCAGCAAATGGCTCTCTAAGAAGAAAACGTTGGAAGCACAATAAGAGAAGACAAAGGGAAATGCATTTCTGCTTGAAAGTGCTTCCAGAACTTCATGACTTCTTCTCAAATCGACCTTACCTTCCCACTTATGTCCCACTGTTGCAATCTTTCCTTCTAGCACTGCTTCCTCCTCTGCCTCCTCACTTTCCCCAGGTCCTTCCTTCAGCTTCTCACAAACTGCAGTTCCAGAGAGAATTTTTTGCTCCAAAGGTCTGGAAATCCCTTTGCTTGCGACTCTTCTGATCTGTGCCCTAAGCCTACTAACTTCATAATGCCAGATCTTTGCTTCAAGGGGACACATTACAGGGAAGTCACAGAGCCAAGAATGAAATATTGCCCCTTTCCAAGAGAACAAGGTATTTTGGCTTGGGGTGGGCTGTTGGAAATGAACACAGGAGAAGTGAGGACAGAAAAAAAAAGAAAACAACAAACAAGCACCTGCATTCCTTATTCTTTCAATGTTTGCTGACAATATCTGTTTGAGTTTGAGCAATGAAACAGAACAAGCTTTCACTCATTGGTGGTTTGGAAGGCCCCTCTCCCAGTTTCTTTCAAGCTGCTCAACTGCAAGGTAACACACTTGGCCTACACCTTTGCCCTTCCTGCACATTTCTTTCACAGGTGAAATAAACTTTGACAGCTTGAATCACACATTGATGGAATCGCCAAGGCTGGAAAAGACCTCCAAGATCATATAGTCCAACCATCCACCTACCACCAATACTACTTCCCCACTAAACCAAATGCCTTAGGGCAACGTCTGAACATTTCTTGAACACCTCAAGGGATGGTGACTCCACCACCTCCCTGGGCAGCCCATTCCAGCACCTAAGCGCTCTTTTGGAGAATAAATTTTTCCTAATATGCCAACCTGAACCTCTTACGGCACAACTAGAGACCATTCACTCTCATCCTATCCCTGGTTATCCAGGAGAAGAGCCTGAGCCTCACCTCGCCACAACCTCCTTTCAGGCAGTTGTAGAGAGTGATAAGGTCACCCTGCGCCTCCTCCAGACTGAACAATCTCAGCTCTCTGAGCTGCTCGTCATAAGACTTGTGCTTCAGACCCTTCACAGCCCTTTTCTGGACACGCTCCAGGGCCTCAGGGACATTCTTGTAGTGAGGGGCCCAGAACCAAACACAGCACTCAAGGTGCAGCCTCACCAGAGCTGAGTACAGGGGGATGATGCCCTCCCTGCTCCTGCTGGCTGCACTATTGCTGATACAAGTCAGGATGCCACTGGCCTTCTTGGTCATACTGCTGGCTCATGTTCAGCCGAGTGTCAGCCAACACTCCCACATCCATTCTTCTACACAGGTCCTTCAGCCACTCCACCCCAAACCCATAACATTGCCTGGGGTTGTTGTGACCGAAGTGCGGGACCCAGCACTTGGTTGTGTTGAACTCCATCCCATTGGCTTCAGCCCATCCATCCAGCCTGTCCAGATGCTCCAGATACTGTCCTTCCTACTCCCAGGCAGATCAACACTTCCTCCCAACTTAGCATCGATTGCAAACTTCCTGAGGGTGCACTCAATCCCCTCATCAGTAAAGCTACTAAACAGGACAGGCCCCAGTACTGACCCCTGGGGAACATCTCTGGTGACTGATCACCTGCTGGACGTAACTCCATTCACCACCACTCTTTGGGCCCAGTTCTCCACCCAGCAAAGAGCCACAGGCTGCCAACTTCTCAATAACAATACTGTGGAAGACAGTGTCAAAGGCTTTGCTGAACTATAGGTAGAGTACAGCAACAGCCTTTCTCTCATCTACCAAGCAGGTCACTCGCTCATAGAAGGATCAGGTTGGTCAGGCAGAACCTGCTTTGGTAACATAAAAGTTATGGAACTTGCTTCTGTGCTGACCTGGTTCCAAGTGGATTCACCTCTTGTAACTGAGGAGTAGCTTTATATCACAAAGATATTACTGGGTAAATTAAAGCTATTATATATTTTCCAATCTAGGTGAATTTGAAGTAAAACTGAAATATTTTAATGTAACAAATCGCAGAAAATATCTAGTTTAAAGTATTAGAATAAATGTAGAATATCAAAATGACAGCAGAGATGTGTAACTAAGCTTAATTTTACCTTATAGACAGTAACTTGATGCATAGATTTTCTTGTCAAGTTTTCTTGTCTTATCAAACTTCAAGGAAAACAGCCCAATCCCTTCTATTTTCCATTTAGTTTGGCAGTATTTCATGTTCAACCAGGGACACAAAAACTGAAACCAGGATGACCTTCTGAGTATTAACAGATTTCAACAAAACACACCCAATGTTTAATACAGACAAAAACATTTCAGAAATCATAAAGATCACTATTGTTCAGAATAGACTAAGTTTTCTGAAACAATTCTAATTTTCGGTTGCAATAATTATTGGATTCATACCATCACAACCCCACATTAAATAGGGGCTAATTTTGTACACTACTTCTGTTCTGAATACAATTACATAATCGCTGGCAGTCTTTTTAATCAGCACTTTAATTACAGAGATAAAAGCAGAACACACACATACACTTGAATGTAAATACCTATTATGACGAGCAGGCAGATTTCATTTGTGCGAACATTAAGCGCTTCACAAGAAATGGGTGGAAGCAAAGAAGGCTACGCATCACATAGGATGTTGTGGCCAAAATCTATTTCCAGGTCCTCCGGGTTCACTGCATCACGGAGGTGACTGAGACTGGAAATAAGACAACTCTGGGATGAAGCACAGCAAAATGCACAACTGCTGCCAGGGAGGTGGTGGAGTCAGTGTCCCTGGGGGTGTTTCAAGAAACGTGTAGATGTGGTACAAAGGAACAAGGTTTAGTGGGCAATGCTGGTGTTAGGCGGACAGTTGGACTAGATAATTTTAAAGGTCTTTTCCAACCTTAATGATTCTATGATCGTTAAGGTCTCTTCCAACCTAAGCCATTCTGTGATTCTAGGAATATCACTGCGATTCAGTATGAGGAGCTGTGAACGCCCTGCTGGAGATTTTCAATATTAACATACAAGCTAAACAACTTCTCAACAATTATCCTTTTATTTTAAGTAGGAACATAGACAAAAGCATTAAATTTGTGAAAGACTCTTCAGTCACTCTTTCAAATAGTGAATTTATAACAGCTGATTATGTTTCTGAAAACAAAAGTTACAAATGACCCGAGTGATGTTCCAAAGTTACTGATTTTTGTGGTACGTGAGTACAAAGAGGAGTTCCAAGAGCATATCTAAATCAATATAGGCAATTATATTGTTTAGATAAGTGATAATATAATAAGAAAACTTTTCTCATCAGATTGTTACAACATTTTCTACATTTGGCACAGGTGAGCATTCATTTTATTGCTGCTTGCAGGAAAATCTCTAAAGCCCACATCATCAAGCTACACTACTGGCTCTAAAAATGGTGTGGCTAAGGAAACTTGTGGAGAAGGGAAAAACACAAGCCTTTATTACAGGTTGAGTCATTAACCCTCCCAGACATCATTCACCTACACAAGCTCAGTGTGACTTGTTTAATCAAAGGAAACACTTCAATGGTTGCCCGCTAAAACAGCAGCTCATTCAGGAAAGCTTAGAAAGTTAAAAGCACACACCACACAAAAACCTGAGTTTCAAAGCTTAAATGCTCCCCAAAACCTCAGGTAACAACAGATCACTAACTTTTAGCTTGCAGTATGGATGGATCAGCATTCTCCTCATGTTATGAGCCTACTAATCAAATCGACATTTGCATATTTCCAAATCCTAGTTTAACACTGGGTAGAAAGCAATTTTTTCAGTCTTGTGAATCCTTTTTACAGGACTTGTGCAGAGAATAATCACAATGCCAAAACATTTGTTTTAAAAACACTGCATTCTCATGTTGGGCAACATGTTGATACCATGGTAATAGACAATTCTGAAGGCAAGCTGTTCAAAATGATTGCTGTGGGTACTGTTTAGCAGCCACAAAACATGTCCTGTGCCCTTTCCCAAGTGCTGTAATCTCAAGGCTCTGCTGAGTTTTTGCCTCAAATGCCCACAACGGGGCCAGGCTCATGGCTGCTTTGCCCTAGGGATGGAAAACTAAAGTGGTGAGAGGTAAGCCCCATCCCTCCTTCGGCTGCTGAGGGAAGTGTCAGAGCAGAACAACTGGCTATGCAGGGAAAGGTGCTTGGAACCATGGCTGGAAAATGTGCTGAGAGCAAAGATGATGATTTCTGCCTTAAATGCTACCCTGTGCTGCACTTTCCATCCGTGGGATAAAAGATGCTGGTCCCCTTCCCTTCTGTCTATGCTAAAACACAAGACCCTACAAACTATTAGTAACATATACCAATACAGATTTGGCAACACACTACCATTGTCAGTATTTGCATTGCATGAACTTACACTGTGCTACCTCCTGCTATCACATCCTGGCTCTGATTCACCTGTAGCTTGCAATTGTTTTTCTGTGTGCATCACAACCACAGCACTCAGCAACAGCTCAGTAGCTCGCTCGCTCATCAGCCTCATGCTGATGACCCCATAACAAGCTTGGCATACCTGTATTTCTGCAGAGATGGCATCTCACTCCCATGGAACCCATTCTGAGGGCTTACTAGTGCACAGGAATGCAAAAATACATAGCTGTGTGCCAGGACTAACCCTGTCTGCTAACCACATTTGCACACTATGTGCTAGATCATCGCCTCACCTCAGCTTTACTCCATGTACTTTAAAACCAAGCAATTCACAAATAAGGTTGTATTACTAGAAGCAAGAGAAAAGGCAGCATTATTTACACTTTAATACGATCAACTGCTTTTTCCTTCTGCGAGCAAGAGAAACAGCCATCTGGCTTGCACAGTACAACTGCCCACTGCTTACCTCTGCTGCAGAATCACCAGGAGACAAAGGGAGGAAAAGGAACTGACTAAAATTAGTCACCCATTGGGCATCAACCCAACCATCTGAAGAAACAATTCTGTCTTCAAAATATAAATCCAATGATCAGTATTTAAGGTAATTCTGCATATTTTAATACTCTGGAATTTTTCAGTGACAGGTTTTGCTATAGAAATTCTCTTTCTTCACAGGACTTTCTGCACACTGTAACTGTGTGCACTGTAACACACAGTAACTGTGTTACTGTTTCCCTCTCCCCCTTGCAACACCAGTGAGAAAAGGCTTCAACTCCATCAAATGCATGTTAATTCATACACTGCCACCTTTTTGGTTGTTGAGGTTGTTGGTGTTAACTCCCTCCTGGGTTAAGAAGTACCCACTGCCCAGTCATGTTACACAACTTGCCAGGGCAGCAGGTGCTACCAGAACACTGGCACAAGCTCCACTGAATCAGATTTCCAATTTGAAAGTGAAGCTGCATAGTCTTACCATGTTACAAAATTTCATTTATCTTATCACTGTGTCTAATTAGAATTACATGTGAAAACCCAATTACAGTCTACTATTGACTACAATCTACACTGGAGAAATCACAAGGATCACATGTAAGCTAGTCATGAGCTGCCCTAGCATTTCAGACACTTATCTTTATACTACTATGAAAGATTCCAAACACAATTTTGTGATGTTCATGCTTATTAACCCTTACAAACTAGATTGTATACAGAAAGCCATATGAAGATAGTGTGAAATCAACCTAGAATGAAAATACAAGCTTGGTCTAAGAATCGAATAGGAAACAAAAGATCCAGATACAGCGACAGTTACAGCGTAACTGGAAAACATCCGGTTCACCAAAAGTAGAAAGAATAGGAATGGAAGCACAAGACATACTTTTGAAAACTTCCGCATTTCTATTAGTTCACCAGCACTCCATAAAACATGAAGGTCCCTCTCTGTCCAATGAAAACAACTAAAACCCCCTACTTGCACCAAGCAGAGGCTTCTGCTGCACTGACCTTGTTCCTAAGGTCTGTATTTACCCCTGACCTTCACAAATACAGGCACTGTGTGTCTGCTCCACGTGCCAGGCAGACTCAGTGACAGCCACACCACGGTAAGGGCTTGTACTACAGCACAACTCTACGTGACACTAACACAGTGCATTGGGGTATCTGTTCCAGGTGAAACAGCACACTTAGCAAACCTCACTGGTGCTCTGTAGGCAACATAAAGGTGCCAAAGGGAAAACTATATTGACTTAACCTCTTGAAATGCACAGTGCTTTCTCTGGAGTGTGGGTATGATCAAAGTAGGAACAGTAACCTAAACACTGTTCCAGTGATAATGGAAAATAGATCTAATAAGCAATAAAATGCTACTCTCTATTAATTATGGCTCTCTTAGTTGATCCGTGACTTGCATTTATCATATTCTAACAAGGTACAGTATAGACAACTGAGCTGCACCAAAGGAAGAGTAAAGCTTCCATCCTGAGTTTTCGATGATCCTTCATAAATCTCCTTGGTTAAAACAATGATACTGGCCACATCACGCTGTTAACCCTTTTCTCCCTGCAGTTGTCAGAGCTGTAAGATCCACGCCAGGCAGTCAGAAGCAGGATCTCAACCCCAAGCTACCTCCTGTTACAGAAGTATTTGGCACATTCACAAACCATGGCAATGCACAAAACAGCATCACTAAAAATTCAGAACTACTCTGTTGTACATACGTTCACCAAAATTACCAGCTGCCCTAGTTTTAGCCTAGCGTGTATTTGCAGTTCTGCAATGCTTTATGTAAGCACAGTTCTGCTAGAGCTGACATTCAGAACAACAATAGACACTAAGTGGCAGGTCTGAAAGAGATTTTAAACCTCTTGGGTATCCTAAGAGTGATTTTTATTTCTTTTTTTCGGAAAAGCGGCAGAGTAACTTTAAAAAGAAATGGTTACTGGTCTGCGTACCTTCCTAAACTGCTGAATTATTTAGTGAATAATCAGAGTCACTTTCTACAAAGATGTAAAACTATTAAACTGAAATCCATTATCAAAATGCCTGTTGTCATGACTATGCACTGACAATAGTCATGACGTGATCTACAAGACTTTGGGCCAAGCCATTGAGGAGAGGCCCCCTTTTACTTGTAAACTCCCTTTTGCTTTATAACTTGTAGAACAGCAATGGGCTCCACACAAAGATCATTGCAACAAAGCCTTTGTGCATTAACAATCTAGTTGTTTCTCTCCTTAGAACAAATCTCATTAAAAACAAAATAGCAAAAATACAGCATATTGTAAAACATGCTCTACCATGCAGTGACTAATTATTAAACAGGTGACTTTTCCTGTATAAACTAACATGAATATCTCATGTAAGCCTACAACATTTGTGTCTCATGAGCAAGCCTTAAAGTCAGTATTGTAAGAGGCACATATTTCGGAGCTAAGGAAGGTGCTGCACAAAGACCTGTAACAGTAACACCACTGATCTTGTAAAAATACAAGTGTATACTTCAGACCAGTACTTCTATGTAAACAGTTGCACAAAAGTAACACCCACAAGTTACTGTAGCTATGACTGATGCCTGCCTACAGGAATGCACCTACCCTTTGCAAGCAGCGAATTCACACTCACTCCTTTCCACCTCACCCATGAGTACCATCGTGCACCACCCCTGTAAGAAACGCAGGCTCAGCCTTCCAACTTGCTTCTCACAAAGGCCATCTTTTCCTCTGTCAGTCTCTGAACCTTCTTTACTCAGATGCCATCTTCAGCTGTAAGTATCAGGTCTTAAAGTACAGCAATGATTACAAAAGCACACGATAAAACACAACGATTGATCTCAGTGTCAAGTGGTTTCAGACTGAGAAGCATGCCAGAGCAGAGGGGCAGGCACAGTAGTGACCAATAACAGAAACCGAGGTAACAGCATGAAGCTGTGTCAGTGGAAGATCAGGTGGGGCTTAGGAAAAGGTTCATCACCAGAGGGCAGTGGGCACAGCCCCAGCACAGGAGTTAAGGACTGTTTGGAGAACGCTCTGAAAGGGTTTGGATTTTGGGTGGTGCTGACTGGAGCTATGAGTTGGGTTCACTGATCCCTGTCCATTCCAACCTAGGATATTCTATGAGCCATAGACTCTGACTCCTGCTCATCATATCACTATAAACAAAAGGGTTCCAAAATATCTCTAATAGGGTAAGGGGAAGACTGCAATACAAAGAGTACTAAAACTACTCTCTCTCTCTACATATATACATACATACACACACACACACATACTATACATACATACATATATATATATACACACACACACTTAACAAGCTTCAATTCATAGAATCATAAAACCATTTGATTTGGAAGGGACCCCTAAAAGTCATCTAAGTCCAGCTCTCCTGCAATGAACAGGAACACCCGTCACTCGATCAGGTGCTCAGAGCCCCTCCAGCCTGACCCTGAACATCACCAGGAATGAGGTATCTACCACCTCTCAGAAACCTGTGCCACTGCCTCACCACCCTGATTGCAAATAACTTCTCCCTTACATCCAATCTAAATCGCCCCTCCTTTAGCTTGAAACCATTTCCACTTGTCCTGTCACAGCAGACCCTGCTAGAGAATCTGATCCCTTCCTTCCTACAGCCCCCCTTTAGATACCAAGAGGCCACTCTCAGGTCTCCCCAGAGCTTTCTCTTCTCCAGAATGAACAACTGCAGCTCTCTCAGCCTGTCTTTGCTGAGTCTGCCCTTGCAGGCTGAGAGCTCTGTTCAGCCCCTACTGAGTATCAAGGAACCCTTGGGTTATTTTTTCCAGCAGGCAGTTTAGGGTTTTTATGGCACATGCTAACAGTTCATCTACAAACCATAGCACACATATGCTGTCCCACTAACTACTTCTAATGTCACTGAAGAGCACAAAGAAAAACGAAACAAAACCCAAAGTAAGTCACAATCTTTCCTCCTTTATTCACCCCTTTTTCCCTTCATGTTTTCTCCTCCTGGCATACTAGCAGCTTCAGTTACTCACTTGAAAAACATCATCTTAGGAAGACTGCCATATAATTTAGGAGGACAACATGTCAGCAGGAACGTTTTACACTGAAAATGCCCTCTCTTATAGCACTCAAGCACACGGTGCTCGAATCCACACACAAAGAAAGGTACGCCCTTCTCATCCGTACTCCAGTTTCCACCCGGTCCTCGCGCTCTCTGAATGCCACGCTCACACAAACCCCACACCGTCACACAGGTCTGGACGTGGGTACACCCGTCGGCCCGTGTCCCCATCCCACAAGACCGGCCTTCCCCCCCCCAGACACGACACAGGGTCCCGGAAGCCTCCTCTGGCCCCCCGCAGCGCCCGCAGCCCCCGGCGGCGCCCGCCCCGCCCGCACTACGCGCCCCCACACCCGGCAACGCGCACCCCTCCCGGTTACGTTCGGCCACCGCGCCCGGGCAGATCGGCGGCCCGCAGCGCGCAGCTCCACGGGCGGCGGGGTCGCGCTCCCGAACGGGAGCCCCCCGCCCGCCGCCCTCCTCGCGCCGCCGCCCGGGCCGGGGCCTCGCCGGGGACGGGTGACGGCGGCGGCGGGGGGGTGGCCCACTCGCTGGGGAGGAGGCTCGGGCCGCCGCTTCGCGGCGAGACGGCGGCGAGACGGAGGCGGACCGGTGGCGGGTGGCCCGGCAGAGAGGCGAAGGGGTGGCGGCGGCACGGGTCGCTACTCACTCTCGTCAGGCAGCTGATCGAGCTCCGCCATCTTGAACGAGCCGCGCCGCTTTTTCAAAGGCTGCCTGGCGCGGTGCATTGTGGGGGAGGAGACGGAGCCTTGCGCGAGGCGGCGCTGGCGGGCGAGGCGCGCGACGGGGCGCGTGCGCGGAGCCGTAACGGCATCTCGCTTCAGCGCGGGCTGAGCTGCCTCAGCGCTCCGTCCGCAGCCCGAGAGGCGGCGTAGAAACACAGAATAGCCAGAGTTAGAAGGGACCCATAAAGATCAGCGAGTCCGATTCGTGGCTCCGCGCAGCACCACCCAAGAAGTCTGAGAGCGGTGCCCCAGCCCTCCTTGAGCTCCGGCACAGAGCCGAGCCCGCCGCCCTGGGCTGCCTAGTCCGTGCCCACCGCCCTCAGGGCACAGTCTTTCCACAGCCTCCCGCCCTCCCCTGGAAGCAATTGATCCAATGGTGCATGTACAGTAAACTGTTCTATTTTCCTTAAGCACACCCATCAAAACAATCAAAAGGCAAATTTAAATTCAAAATCAATTGACAATATCATCTTAATGAAACCTGAAGTGAGCGTTGCATTTCAGAAAGAAACACATTGCCAATAGCACCTGCTGCGATGCAGGACAGAGTGGCAGGCGTATTTGCATCTCTATAAGCATCTAGCTGAGATCAGGGAGCCCACAAAACACAGGAATGTGGACAGGAAAGCAGCAGTTACCTAGCACCTCCTCCGTGGTACAGTATTCACCAAGGCAAGGTGATTTCAGGGGAGGGTGAAGGAATAAAACTTTTATTTATTTATTTAACAACAGTCACATTTTGCACCACTCTTCAGGGCTTGCATTTCTGGGGGTGGGAAGATGAACTTAGAAAAACAAACCAACCAACCAACTCAACGATAATACCTTTAACAGATTCTCTTTACCTCAAGATTTCAATGCCCCAGACATCTCCTACTGGTCATCTTAGAAAGGAAAACTCAGCTCCAAACAGCATTACACCAGATATTTCTGCATTTGGAAAATATTTAGCAGGAGCTATTACCATTCATTATGTTGAAAAGGCAGCAATCTGTGCAAAAAGGATTCCTGTTATAAACTATTTTGGTCTGTAGTACTATTTTATGCTGCAGTATGTCTGCATTCTGTGTTTTTCACATCTTTTGTGCATGGTGTTTCCAAGCCACATCAACATGACTGACAAAGCTGCACCAGAGCCTTCTGCCAGTCTGTGGACTGTCAAACACCCAATGCTTCCAGTGCATCTTCATATCATTTGGGCAAATTTGCAGTTCATGCTTGGGCAATATGGAAATGACACAATTGTACTGATAGACACATACCATGAGAGAGAACTTCTGCACACTGCTAACAACCTGTAATTACGTATTGCTGACTCTCTTGCCTTGCACAGGTAGAGGAAGATCCTTAAATTGGCTTCACTCATGCTATTAGTTTTCCCAGAGGGTCATGTTAAGCAACTACCCTTAATGGTGTGTGCTGAAATGCTGCAAAAACCAGTTCCATTTTTCCTCAATTACTGCAGATGGTGTTAAAACACAGGTTACACCACCACCTAATCAGCGGGTCCACAACCTTGTTAGCACAGCACAGATAGCATTACATCACAGGGACAGAAAGCAGCAGGGTGCCACTGTAGCACAAACTCTAGGCAGGCCTGGTAGTAGGAAGAAAGGCAGAGATAACTGGCAGAAGCCACAAGTGTGCACTTCAGAAAATCAAGGACATTCATGTGGAGTCCCACCTTATGCAATGAGAATTCATAATGAAGGGGGAAGCAATGGTTTCTCCTCTCAGTAGTTGCAAAGCTGTATCTACTGCTTGCCTTCAGGCTGTACTTGCATCTCACTTTCTGTGAAAGCAGCCCACAGTTGCCCATTGGTTCATGTGCTGCCTCCGCACTGAAGCAAATGAATGATAATACAAAGCTGGGCAACTCATGCTGTATCTCTCAGCCACTTCTTTCTTTCATGAAAATGGACAAATCACTATTTACAAGTTAGCAGTTAGTGAACCTAGGCTGGGTTCCTTCAGTTTACCCACCTGATATAAATGTACAGACTACCTTAAACCTTTGCAAGCCATTGGACAACAAAATTTTCAGACATTTTAAATGTCTTTATTAAATAAAGACAAATGATTAAATATTTATACATTGCTGCTCATAGTTCAACATTTAGATCATTAGTCATTCCTCAACACACCTCTAGAAAAGAAGTCACAGGACCCAGTGTTTCAACAGCTCACTGCTGTCAAGCAGTTCTGACAGAAGTGGGCCTACCCATCCACCCAGCTCTGCTCTGGGTGCATCCTCCAGACGCCTTTATCTGCAGCCACCGTGCAGCTTTCCTCAGCCAGGCCCTAGGGGGAAGCTGCCCGTGCAAGGTTAGAGACTGTGAGATATACTTGCTCATGCTGCAATTAAAGCAGTGCTACATGCACATCATAAAGTGCTCCTTTGCACTGTTACTGTAGCCTAATGTTTATAGTCATCTCAGGGCAGGACATTCTCAGAGCAGGAAGGGACTTTGAGCTACCTCTGGCATATATGATAGAGGACACATCAAAAGCATCTATCTTTACTTCCTGGTCCAAACTGATCTGCAAGCTGGTGTTCTGAGGAAAAAAAACGTACCTTAACTAAATGGAGTGAGTTCTCATATTTTCTTGCAGAGAGTGAAAAGATTGCATTTAAGTCACAGACAGAAATTCTTTTGTAAGTGAAACAATTAGTCATCAACAAAGCTACTGAAAAATCTTAAGAAAACAGCCACTCTTTCCACTTCTTTTAAAACCCACGGACAGCACCCTCATTTGATTTTCTCAGTTCAGCTGTCCTCCAGTCACACAACTTACCTGCTCAATCCCCATGTTTTTCTCTCCTTGGTTTTCCATCTACTATTTTTCACCCTCCTCTCCTTCAAGAATCCTGGAAACAACTACATTGTAAGGAACCACTCTGGCTGGGAGCTTATCTTTCAGAAGGCACCAGAACATCACCACATCTCAGGAAATAGATCTGACATTTCCATACAAATAGTCAGCATAAGCTTGAATGGTCTTTTCTTGGGAAGAGAACTTTGATTGCAGAACATACCAACTGCAGTGTCCATGCAGAACTGCACCAGGAAATTAGACAATCTGTCTTTCACAACTAGAGGAAAAGGTGGATGTACGGCTCAGGGAAATTAATACTTTTAGAACAGAAGTTATGCTGATGATGCTCTGTAGTCGAGTTATTTCTGTGTTGCTCAATGACTTACTGAAAGTGAGTTGGTTTCAATAATAACCATCACTAAACAATGAAATTGCTATAGTTTCTATTGATAGTTCAAGAGAAGAAATTCAAGTGTACCCACAGAGTGGCAATATACCTCACTCCAGGCCATGATAAGTGAAGCTTACCCTCTTACACCCAAACTCAACTTGGAGTTCATAAGGCTTGAGTCTACAACAACCAATTTACATCATGTTGAAAGCATATGTTTAAATGAGGTTTATTGGGGCCAACACTAGATTCAAACAGCTACAAGCTCATTTTTCATGTTTACCACATCAGCTGTTGACAGATGAAGTCTCAGTGGAAAGTCCAAATTTTCATTTCACCGTGACTTCCTGAGGTAAGACTGCTGCAGATTTTAATGTTTGGCATTTGACCTTCAGAGAGATATATCTTCTACAAAACGCCAGCAGATACGTTTAAATGATTACTCAAAGCAGAACAATTTGGAAATTTTGAAACGTAAAGTTGTTAGTATGAAATTATCTTTTATTTTTTTTTAAACCTCAAAATAAATGCACATTTATCATTTATTCAAAATGAAAACTGAAAAAAAAAAAGGGTATCTTAAACAAGTGGGAACCCTAACAGAGCAAACATGACAAACACCCTCAAGTTGCTTCTCTGCTATTGCCCACCTCTGGCTAAAAAACAGTTCTGTTGCTGTTGCTGTCATCCATTTTGTTCGGCCAATCGAAAGAAACACTTGATAGCCCCCACAAATAGAAGTGGTATAACACAAAACCAACTACGCATTCTCAACAGAATTCAGGTCCTTGTGTTGCCACATTATATAAAAACTTTCACTAACTGTTGTACTAAATAGGATTTAGTAACCGCTCTTGCAGTTTAGCTCTCGGTATCTTGATAAGTGAAGTCAATGCTTAAGCATGTCAGAAGTCAACGCTATAGTGCAACTACAGTATAACTAACAGGACTCCTAATTACTGTTCACCAGAGTGATGTCTTATAGTTGAATTTCAGTTTCAGCAGGTACTTCAGATTTACCTGAGCAACATCATACACAATATATCTAGGAAGAATGTTAAGGAACAATTATAGCTGTTGATATTAAAAACACATTAAAACTCTAAACTCCAAATATAGTCAAACTTCATCCTTGAGCTTAAAGTTATCAGTTACTTGTGTGATTACGCAGTTCTAACATTTCAAGCTGGGAATCTTTAAATTTGATTTATCTTTGAATCTGAAAATATCCTATATGAGTTAGAAACTGTTAACTAAATTACACATGGAGAAAAAATGATGGCGTAGCAAGAATCCAGAGTGGCAGGCAAGTGAACTGTCTTAGATACGGAGCTGTACCTCCTGAACATTACTTTTGTCAGGTAGAAAATACACCATGTCTTTCCTGCTACCTAAATAGTGGAACAACGTAACTTAAATGAGATCTGAAATTACAGACCTGGCATCACAGAATCGTAGAGATTGGCAGGGACCTCAAGAGATCATCAATTGTAACCCCCTTGTTAAAGCAGGTTCCCTAAAATAGGCTGCACAGGTGGATGTCCAGATGGGTCCTGAATGTCTTGAATATTTCCACAGAAGATGGACAACAGTACCACCAGTTGTCCATCATCACCCTTACTATAAAGAAGTTCTTCAATATGTACGGAACTTCCTATGGCCAAATTTTAGGCCACTGCTCCTTGTTCTATCACTACACATTGGTGAGAAGAGCCTGGCCTTAATCACTTGCTTCTCACCTTCCTTTAGATATTTGTAAACATTGATCAGATCACCCCTCAGTTTTCTTCTCCCCAGGCTGAACAGATGCAGTTTGCTCAGCCTTCCCTTATAAGGGAGATGCTCCAGGCCCTTTATCATCTTTGTGGCCCTCTGCTGGATGCTCTCTAGGAGATCCCTGCTTTTTTTTTTTGACCTGAGTAGCCCAGAACTGGACACAGTACTCCAGATGTTGCCTCATCAGGCAGAACAGAGGGGAAGGATCACCTCCCTTGACCTGCTGGCTACTCTTCAATGCACCTCAGGATTCCACTAGCATTCTCGGCCACAAGCTATGTGTAAGTTCTACTGCTACCTCTCAATAAAAACTCACTAATCTTTACTTCCTTCAAACAAACGAACAAAAACAACAATTCTGGAAGAGTTCTACAGTTATTGGCAGTTCTGGAATGTTCAAGTGGCTGCACTGTATTTTTTCAGAATACAGTTCTTGTCAATTATTCTTAATGATTTAGGCCACAAACTTACCTCAAATCTCAACATAAGTCTGCTTCTAACAGGAAAACAACTTACCAAGAAGCCAGTTTCTACATAGTCCGGAGATTGTATTAATTAGCTATTTGTTTCATTGATAGCGAGCAAGCACTCGACAATCTTTACAGTGAGACTATAGACATCACATTCTCACAACATTCTCAGAGCAGTGCTGATTTGGGGGCACTTCTGCCTGGAAAGAGGCTTAAAGGCTACACTCTTCTGAGAGACATTCTGATGTTTACCTTCATATTTGAAAAGGATGTGGAGGACCTGAGAGAAGCTGTGTGATGAGACTCCAAGTAGCCTGCTCCTCCATTTTCTCCCAGCCAAGCTGACCAGCCACAGCATTCAGAGAAAGAAACCATGTTTGAGTGATGCGAAACCACAGGCTGCATTCCCCTTCCCTTGATCTGGCACATATCAGCAGAGCAAGGTACTTGGCAACATCCATCCAGGCCACTTCAATACCTTAAGCCATTGAGTCTTGCTGGAGCAACAGCTAATTTGGTATGTGTACTGTTTCCTTTTTAACAAGATGATAACTTAAGCATGACAACTGTAAAATCGTCTCCTTTTGAAAATAGAGTCTAACACATGTACTCAAAAACAGATCTAAAATCAAAACACTGGCAAAACTCCTGACCAGTATTAGCAAGAACCTGCTAAAGTCAACAACACCAAGTGCACAACCAATGTCACAGCAAAGGATACTCATTGTACAGAAGACAGGTATCATTAATTCCTGTTGAGATCCCATTCCCTAAGGGAACTTCTACACCATCAAGGGTTGTAGTGGCTGTGGGATCAGGTGCAGTTTTGCCCAAGCCTAGAAAAGGAAAAAAACATTACTTAACAAATCTTGAAGGCTGACATCAGACTTTGCACATAAAGAAGACAACTCAGCCAGTCATGTATTACATTCCATATGTTGTCATACGTTGACTGGGAGGAAAAGTATCTTCAAGAGAACATAAAAGACATTGTCAGTTTATTCAGCTCAGCACCGCTGCATTTATAGTAGTTGTACTCTGCTGTGTTAAAAGAATAGTTTCTCTTTTTGCTGTTAGCTTTGTCATACCGATTAGACAATCAGACTACCCTTACTCTCTTGTATCTTAGCTCATACACGTGAACATCGTAAAATTTTCAGGAAGTTTTAATAAATCAATTCTCATTCTTTAGATTCTTCAATACAAATCTAATTTGACGTTTGTAATAGTTGGAATGCACTGAAAAAGTGTTAGATTGTGTTTTAATAAATTTTAGAAAACTCACTTATTAAGCCTCTCAAAACTGAGCATTCAAGAAAAGTCGTTCACTACCAAACACTATCGATCTTTCCCATCTCTGTAAAGACAGTCACGATTACTATTACTTGTGCTTGAATTAGAGAATGAAGTCTTTTCTCATTTTTCTTTTACCCCTACCTTTTGCTGATAGAAATGTAATGAGAACAGCTGTTGTATCTGAACTTTCACCCTTACCCTTTCCCTTCACTACAAGCTTCTGATGTGCTTTGAAAGCTAAACAATTATTCCTCTGATCTATTAAACTCTCATCCTTCTTCTAAAACATATTGTATTGTTGTTGAAAGAGAGTATGAAAGTGGAGAATCCACCTTACTTTGTTCTTCTTGTACTAGGAAATGGAAGTCTCATCCTGAACTTTAGGCAGCCCATTAACTTCAGTTTTACATTTTGAAGTGTACTAACTCATCTCAAAACACTCTATATACATGCATTCAGATGCAATCATAATGCTACATATTATGCAAATGCTTAAGGAAGCACAGCTATGAGAAGACTGTAGGTCTATTCACAAAGAACAGAGACATAAAACGAGTTTGCAATCAAAAATGCATTACCAAAGAAAACTTACCTTTCACACTATGTTTTCCTTTGGGCAATTTTGTTATGTGAGAAGCATTCTTTAGCTCATACCTGGATAGCACAAAGAACACACAACAGTGTTGGATATTCATCTTAAAATTTCTTGGTAAAAATAAACAAACAAACAAACAAACAAATAAACAAATAAATAAACATACATACATACATACATACATGTATGTATGTATGTTTTTTCAGGCTTCAGATTACGGTGAGTTAATTTAAATTCCATTTTTCTGAAGGTCAGCTGCCTTTATACTTCATCTCAGTGACTAATTTTATTGATACTGGCATTTACAACATGATTCTGGACTTCCAGCATGTTTTTACACCGCCCAACAGTTCTCATTTGACAAAAAAGGCCAACGTTGTTTTTAAAGAAATACAAAGTGCTCTTTTTTCACACTGAAGAAGCAGCTTTCAATTTTAATATAAGCTTCTATTATAATACCCTTAAGCATGTTTAGAAAATGCTCCTAATGAGCTACTTACATATTTCCAAGGGCAACTTCTCCCAGTAGTATTAACCCAATTGGATCAGCTTGAGATGTGTGACAGTAGTTGGCACTCTTGGACACCATGTCTGCAAAGTAGATGCCCTTTCCAAACATGTAGCCAGTCTGCAGCAAAGGGGAAGGAGTGAAGTGGGAAAAGAGATTGAAAAATTCATATAATGACATCAGTAATATAAAGGCAGTACTGAATCCATCTGCTGAGCTCTCAGGAAAGCAAGCTGGAACTCACACTCTCATAGACACCATACAGCAACCCACTCTGGACTCTGAATGCTGTCTTTGTGCTCAGAGACAATGCTGGGTCCTCCCCCCCAAAAAATCCTACTGTTTAGATTCTCTCTGACAGTGATCACTTCTGGGCACAAGGATGGAGGCGACCAGAGAATCTGTCTGTTGAACATACCACAGGAGCTTCAGGGGGAGCTATCCGGAGACCCTGCGAGAGGATACCAGCGAAGTTGGTGGTGCGGGAACCGTGCCACAGCAGCTGGCGATTATGGAGCTGCTTAAATGGCTTGTAACGCTGACTCTCTCCTTCTCGTTCAATCCTGAAGATCTTCAATTCAAAATGGGACAGGAGAAAAAGAACTATTAAGTAAATTAGCCATTACTTTCACGCAACCAATCTGGCAAATAGGCCGATCTACTATGAGAATTGATCTAAATGTTCTTCAGTGCTCACAGCTTGCTACGTCATGCTCACAAAAGAGGTAGCCTTGATCACAGAGAACCGTATTACTTCTTTACCCTCTCTTCTGTATTCTCACGAGACCATTGCTTTCTGAAAAAAATCATTAAGGGAACTAAAGCTTGATTTCAGATGACTACTCTTTTATGCAGCAAATTAAGGCAAAATAAAAAAAGCTTAGTCTCATCTCTGTCTAGACTTCTCTATTTAATAAAATACTAATTGGCCTATCAAAATCTGCCTTCAACACAGGAAATGAGACAGTACTCAAAAATAAACTGAAGCCATAAGCAACTAAATAGACTGAAAGTTAACCTGCATGAACTTAAATCCCAGTATTCTCGTACTTACTTCCACAACTTTGAGGTCATATGCGTTGTGAGTAGCAGCATGAGTATTTTTCACATATTGTTTAATAATCTTGGCTTCTTCTGAATCTTTGTCAACCACCTGCAAAGAAACAAATGAGATGTTTCTTTAGAATACAAATTAGCAAACTTGTTATAAAATGAAGACATTCACCTTATGCTACCCAGTTTAAGCTGCCTCTCTATTTGATCATTTAGGTGGAAATCTATCCTCAACCAGTGAATTGGTAAAGTCTACAGAAAGCACTCGACCAGAGAACTGCTGCTGGTGGCAACAGGAAGGCACCTCTGGAAACTTGCACGACTTTCAATCACCCTGTTCAAAGCAGGATTAGCTGTAGCAGATCGCTATAGTCTGAGTCCAGTCATACTTTGCAAAGATAGAACCAGCACAGCCTCTCTAGGCAACTCTCACAGTTAGGGGGGAAAAAAAAAAAAAGATTCAATCATTTCAATCTGTTCCATTGCCTTTTATTCTGCCAGTGTATACCACCAAAATAAAACAAGTCTGTTATGATGTTCTCTATTTCTTCACCCCACCTGGAATTTATACACACCAGTAGGATGCACCCAAACCCCTCTTTCCTCCACATTAAAAAGCCCAAGGTCTCTCAGCATCACCTTGTGCAACATGTGCTCCAGCACCATAGCCATCTTGGTGGCCCTTCTTTGAACTCATGCCAGTACACCTGTCCACTTTGAGCTTAGGTGATCTGTTAACACTCCAAAAAGACATCAGCATGCATTCCTGGTCAGTCACTTTTTTTTTTTTTTACCTTAATATCAGTTCGAAGCTTTTCATAATTGATATCAATTGGGTCTTTATCTCCATCTTCATTTCCACCTCTGAGAAGACTGTAAGCAACCTCAATATCAAGCAAGTTGTCCAACATCTGCACTTTAGCCTGAATAATTTAAATAAGTTATTTTACTTGCATCTTTGATGTTCAGAGTAACTCTAGAACACTTCCAAATTATAAAGATTTACGTGAAGCACAGGCACTGGCATTTAACAAGACTGCCTTTTAAATAAATGCCTGTATATAATACAGGTGTTCACACATCTATTCACATGTTATAACTATTTTTATGTATCTTCTAAAACCTTATATATAATCTCCATATGTAAGCACATAAATAAACAACAACAACAACAAAAAAAATCAGATATTCTGAAAAAGCCCACAAGCTTAACCTCATAAAAGCTGGGGGTTGAAAAAAATACTTCACACTTCATGAATTTGGTCTAGTATTAGGCTTGTTGCCTGCAAACAGCATACTATTTCTAGTAATTACCTGAATGTATTCTAAGTTACTGAGAAGAGGTGGTTTCTTCATCCCAAAGTCATGAGGGATCAGAGTATAGAAACGATTTGAGAGGTCCAAGATCTGGGATTCAGAACCACCATCAGAAACTGCCTATATAAGACAAGAAGCAGCAAAAGAAAATTACTGAATAGGCCAGAATATGGCTCCACAGCAACACAGCAAGGTGTACACAGGATACTTGAGAACAAATAAACAGAAGCAGCAATAGAAATCATCTAATTCTTGTAAGTACCAAAGGAGTAAAAGGGGCAGCTTTATTCTTTTGCACATAGTAAGTGCCAAGGCTTGCTCAGAAAAAAATCTAATGGGGTTATACTTTCCAGAAGGGAAAATAAAGGTATGTGTGTGGATGTGTTCTAAGAAAGGTGAAATCAAAACTTCCTTTAAACAATGCTTTCCCAAGGTGCCCAGGACTAAAAAAACCAACCAACAAAACAAAACAAAACAAACAGCAGCATATGCTGATGTACTTTTGCAAGCTCTTTCAGGCAGTACTATGCAGTGATCCTTGGAACGGTCCATGTCATGATGTGTAAATACAGTAGTCATCAAGCCAGATTGCTTCCTTGAGTCGACTACTTCTACCCTCATGTTCGAACAGATTCTCTGGGGTGGCAACACCAGCTTCGCCAGCTGAAGTTTTGATACAAGAGCTTGAAGTAGGTAAAAGCACTACATAAACTTTGAAAGATACAAACACTGCTTAAACTTTTACAACAACAGAGAACTAACTAGTACATCGTGGAAACCACTTACTCTTCTACACCTAAGAGCAAGCTCAGATCTTCACACAAATCAGTAATCATTTACATTTCAACAAAACGGTTTCCACCAGTCCTTTTAAGATAGAAGTACACACCCTCTTCCCATTGTCTCTTATATTATGCAACAACAAAAGAGACCTCCAGCAACACACAAAGCTCACCATTCACCCCACTTGCTCAAACATCTGCCACACTCACCTGCTGAACTTCATTAAGGATGGAGTATGCACTTTGGATCTGTCGCTTGCTCAGTTTCCCCAGTGGCATCTTCTGCAGGTCAATCTGAAAGTTGGAAACAATTAAAACAGGATTTCACTACACAGTGCTGCAAAAGTTTCAATCTCTCTGGTTTCCAGGAAACAAATCTGTTCATGTTTTAGACTTGGTATTAATCAAGGAATGGTATCAGAAGGACAGTGTTTGCTACTGAGAAGATGTCCTATAAACAAAGCAATGCAGCAACAGGAGACTAAGCGTGGCAGAGTAATACAAAATGCATCCTAAGTGTCTGACTGGGATTTTAGTATTAACCTACTATCAAAGGTGCTTCTGAATCCTTTTGGTAAGTATACATTTCAGGCTAACAATGAAGCAATATGAAAGAATGAATTCTTGCCCATAAGATCTTCTGTATACACATGTACAACCTAGACACTCTCTTCCAGCCCCCAGCTTTAGTACTACAATAATCAATGGACAAATGTAAAGAGGTTACAAGATACTTGAGATATTTCACATCCATGACTGAAAAAAATGAAAAGCAACTAAGTCAGAATTGATGTCTTGACTGCCTACATTTATCTATTAATTGATTTCATTTGTCACTGTTCCTTTTGTATTCGTGGATCCTGAATGAGTTTGATTTGCATTAAATCTTTGCACAATTATGGGCTGCCTGAATACAAAAGCACATAGCAAAAGTAAACACCAATGGAGTCATTTATCACACATGTACTCTCTGGACTATTTACAATACTCATCATACACCCTGCAGGTGAAACTAGCATTTACTTTACTTGGTGGGTTTATGAGTCAGCTCAAGGACAAAAGATTCTATGAAACCATGTACACGGTATACTATCTGGATAAGCTATACGTTATTCATTCACTACAGAACAAGGAACCCTGGCTGTGTGCAAGTCTTCTCTGCAAGCTGAACTGAGAAGATGGTTCTGAGCTACAGAGACTGGTTCAAAAGCTCTGAAGTGATTTTTTTAAACAGAGATTTCCACTTTGTATTGGGCTAAGGAGAGCTCTTACTTTTTGCTGCTACGTATACATACAGTCAGTTACTAAGATGAGCCATGGTGGATGCAAAAGAGAAGACTTCAAAACTGATCATGTGTTGAGGACAAATTTGAAGATTAATACTGTGAGGAACACTGAGGGGAACATGAAGAGTTAGCTGCAGAGCTGCATGTGCCAGGATGTCATGAGGAGCGAGGGAGACATTTACCCATGCAAGAGGGCAAAACACTGGAACAGACTGCCCTGTAGCCATCAGCCTCATGCAAGGCAATGACATGGATAACTGTAATAACACTCTGTACACTTGGCGAGGGGAAACTCTCAAAAATTAAGTTAGAAGCAGGAAGAAAAGTGCTTCAGAACTCACAATTTAGGCATAGAAAGACTGCCTAGATAGAAGGAAAAGCTCAACAGCAGGCTTGTTAAATGCATCATACAGCCATTTTCAGAGGATGTGGAGAAACATGAGACTAGGAGAAAAAACTCCTCCTCTAAAGAAAAACAGCTGTCCAGCAGCAGCATGAGATAAATCTAGTAGGAAGTGAGTCCTATGATTCTCATGTCTCCTACAAACGTGCAGCTGTAGGAATTAACGGAGTTTGAGTTTTACAAAGCCAGATGACATCCCAATAGATGATCTAGAGCCTTTTGCCAGTTCCAAGTACAAGCTATTATTATTGTTTCAGAAAAACAATCAAAAGAGACACTGAATATACACAAGAACATAACTAACCTACAGCAATACAAGATGTCAGGCAATACATCTGAAAACATTCATATAAGCTGCTTAAATATGAAGCCTTAGAAAAAGACAACTAAGCTGGCTGAAGAAAACTGACATCTGTTATCTAGAATCTGTCTGACTTGTATTAACACAACCTGTAGGATCTCTGCTCTTTCAATGCAAGCAGAGATACTACCAGACTGATCTCTAAAAGTTGAAAGAAAGAAGAAAGGATGAAAAGAGGGTATCATTACAACAAATGAGAAATAAAACAACAACAAAATCTATAGTTTGATGCAGTTCAGAAGGAGATTGATACAAACATTCCCCACTGTAGAACAAAGAACACTCTCATGTGCATCATAGGTAAGTTACTACTTCCACAGCCTGTCAAACCTTGGTCAGACTCTTGACCTTATTCAGTGCTGACCTAAAACTAGCAGTGACTTCTGCGAAGTATGATACATCCTGGATTGCAAAGAACTTACTTCAGGCTGTGCAAGTATGATATAGAGAGAAATGGAAGTTATAATTGAGACACATGCATGCGCGTAGTCACCTCAAATTCCACCATAGCTTTCTTCATGCTCTCCACATCAAAAATCATCTTAATAAGGTCTTGGATTGGCTTAGCAAGCTTTGATTTAGTCCCAGCACCCACTGTCAGTTTCTTGACAGCTTCTTCATCCTGGGAAGAAAACGTAGTACCAGAATTAGTAAAATCACAAAGGAAAAGGTAACAGACTGGCAGCCATGGCATCCAGTCAAAACCAATTTAGTGGACACACAATATTACTAGCCTGAAGTTCATAAGAAGTATTGGATGCTGGTCTGACTTTTTGGAGCTAAGTGGTGTCAAAAATCCACCTATTCAGTAACTGGGCAGAAGTGTTTCAAGAGGCAGCATTGTAAAATAAAGGAAGAATTAAAGGAATTGAACTGTGGCATCTCTGCTTTACCTCAAACAGCAGTATTCACTTGTTCTGCAAGATTCTGTTGCAGACACCACGGTATGAAAAAAACAAAAAACTAAAAAAGAATGCTTATTTCATTGTTTTATAACAAAGTAGAGATACAATACTTAGTTTCAGAACATTTTTATAATAAAAATGGCCATCAGTAAGTACAGGCATCATCAGTTAGAAGCAATACTTCCTAGGAGTTTTCCTGGGTAGAGTGTTTCATCATAAAGCATCTGCCAGACACTTCAGTGCCACAGCCCACTGCAGCACAACAGACAGTTTCCTGCTGCAATATTCAAATTTCCAGAAAGAAAGCTAAGCATTGGCTACTTCACGCTGAAACACAACATCCAGTAATGTGGCTATAGAAAAATGCAATGTCTTGAAAACATCTTCTCTGATGTCTTTATAGCTACTAGCAGCATTCAGCTATGTCACCTGAAAAAAGTTTAAGTTATGGGTGTCTTTATCTATGTACATACACTCCCAATGGGCAGAAGGAATAGAATTCCTATTTAGCACAGATGTCTAAACAGCCAAATCCTACTGGTAACAAATATTTTCTCCTCCTCAGCCTGCTCAACATGCACACTAAGCATTGGGCTGCGTAAGATTTTCACCATTCGGGAGGATTTTGAATGCAGAAAACAGATGAAGTGTGTCTATTTTGTCTATTTTAAATAAAATAAAACAGGGAGTTTGCGAAATGACTGCTTACTTCATTTCAAATTCTGTAAGATTACACAGAGTAAACAAGAATAATTGTCCTCCCAGCAGTTTCCTTGCTATGCTTACATTAATTATTTGTGCAGCAAAACCCCAGCACTTCATCCCTCAAGTAAAGTGTCAATGAGCGCAGAAAGAAGAGTTACAGGAAAGCAGCTGAGCAATGCTCCACCTGGCACAGGGACATTTAACAGTTACCTGTCCATAGTCTATTTCCAGTGGGTAGAATTTTTTGGGATATTTAGTGAAGTTCTTTGAATGCCAAGAATTGCCAGTTTTCTCTTCATACAAATTTAGGAAGTGTTCAACAGCATCTTC
Organism: Lagopus muta; assembly: GCF_023343835.1. Classification (NCBI taxonomy): domain Eukaryota; kingdom Metazoa; phylum Chordata; class Aves; order Galliformes; family Phasianidae; genus Lagopus; species Lagopus muta. Next base: position 93,267,247 of record NC_064434.1, read on the forward strand.
TTTTGATGGCATCTGCTCCAGCTTGTTACTCCCAATGACAGTGCCCACACGACCCCAGGATCTGAACACCCAGTACCTAGAGAAGTGAAACGCGAGAAAAGAGCAGATGTGAAGGCTCTGGCTCTAGATCTTAGTCCAAATGAAACTGATTCTGCAACTGTGAATCAGCCATTTGCATGTCGTCAATTTAAGGAGAGACATTCTGCAAGAAAGCAACAGAAGAGCCACCACAGAGCCTATGTCCAACAACAGGTGTAAAGAACACCTGCTGTAAACACACCAGATGTACAGCTCTGAAGATAAATGCATGCACAGCGAGAGAGAGAAGG